>NC_073258.2:109762500-110065530 GCF_029289425.2 Pan paniscus
AACAAGAAAGTGGCCATCTACAAGCCAAGGAGAGAGGCTTCCGGAGAAATCCACCCTGCCAACAACTTGACCTTGGTCTCAGCCTCCAGAACCGTGAGAAGACAAATTTCTGTTGTTTAAACTACTCAGTCTGGGCCAGGAGCGGTGGCTCATGCCTGTATTCCCAGCACTTTGGGAGGCTGAGGCAGGCGGATCACCTCACGTTGGGAGAACAAGACCAGCCTGATCAACATGGAGAAACCCCATCTCTACTAAAAATACAAAATTAGCTGGACATGGTTGCGCGTGCCTGTAATCCCAGCTACTCGAGAGGCTAAGGCAGGAGAATCGCTTGAACCTGGGAGATGGAGGTTGCAGTGAGCCGAGAATGCGCCATTGCACTCCAGCCTGAGCAACAAGATCAAAACTCCATCTCAAAAACAAAACAAAACAAAACAAAACACAAAACAAAACAAAACAACTACTCAGTCTGTGGTACTCTTATGGCAGCCCCAGCACTAACAGATAGTCAGAGGTGTTCATTGTTGTGTCCGCTTCTGTTTTTCTAGATGGTATTGCTAATGAACTGGGCATCTCTGTCCATCTGGTCTGGGCTGAGGGGCCAGGCGTTTTGCCCTTTGTTGGGTGGCTATGGTCAACAGAGCCCTCTCCCCTTCTGATCTGTAGCCCACTGACCTCTGGCTGTGACTGGATTTAAAGATCCTTGTTAAACCATAATCAAATGCAACATATTAAACTACAGTAAGCTCTCTGAGAAAGACGTTTTGCTGAAGACTTTTGGGCCATTCTCTTGTAACTTATGGCTCCTTAGAGACAGAAATAAAAGGTGTGAACAGGCACCTCTTGAAGGCTGAAGGCTGGGAGATCACATAGGTGGTTGAGATTCACATTAAGTCCCTCTTCACCTTCACTCCCCAACACAGGGCAGCCCAAAGAGAAATCTCTTGGATCCTCTTGATAGAGGTTGTATCCTAAACACTGAAGATTTCCTTCCCCCAAGCTCATTAGAATATATGGAAGATTAGAAAATCCAATTAAAACAAGATCCCAAATGGCATTGTCTTAATGTGTCTGAGCTTGATATCAGGTAGGCCTGAGGAGATGGGATCTAAATTCTATTCTGTTTGCATTCTTATGTGAACATTGCTACTTTATTTCACAGACCAAAATATCTTTTATAGATTTCCAGCATGGAAAACAGTGTACTGTGAAAATGGATGCAGTTTCTAGTTTATCTTCTCTTCACTGTGGCCATAGAGGAGAAAATGTACACACACAGATACACACACACACACACACACACACTCACACACACACACACACACAGAGAGAGAGAGAGAGAGAGAGAGAATTAATTGATATCCATGTAAATATCTATTTTAAACCACACAGATTTCCAAACCCACCCCTCATCCTTGGTTCTGATTCTGGAGCAGAATTGTTTGTTTGGCTTCATCACTTAAAAGTTAGTTTGGGGGTGTTTATGCCATGTGATTAGCTCATGCTGAAGGGTGACACATCCTGGCGGCAATCAGATAAGTATCCAAAGCCTCCAATGTGCTGTGCAGAGGAAGATACCAAAGAGGCCGGAGGTAAGGTTGGTCCCTGCCCTTATAGTTGAGTCTGCTGACAGGATTCACTGACTGGAAATAATGAGAGAGCTGCAGGATGCTACCTGTGTGATCCTAACTGCAACTGAAAGGTCAATGCAGCCAGGAGGGCTGGCAGGGCTGGCAGATGACACCTCTCAAAGAGTCTGCTGCTCGCAGCAACCCCTTGTTTCTAGGAACCACCATCCTCCTTCCACAGGGTCACAAGCTGACTCCACAGGTGTACCTTGGAAGCCATGTGCTGGCCGTAGCAGTGACAAAGATGAATGCCTGAGCAAAATTGAGCCAATTGGCTTTTTTGCAGCGAGTCTGTGGAACTGATCCTTAGGCTGTGGACTCAGGAGGTGTGGGGGCTATCTTCTACCATGGAGTAGAGGAACAGAGAGAGCCAATTTATGGAGACACAGGGGAATGAAGCTGGTGTTCAGGCAGAAGCTGCCCATGGCTATTCTAATCCTGTACTTGAGTTCTGTGAGATGACCCTTTATCTTCTTAATAAACTCATTTTGATATATACTGCTCCATTTGGTTTCTGTAACCTGCAAATCAAGATTTCTAACTAAGGCAACTGGCTCATCTGACAAGAAGGTCCATTAGGACTGGGGAAAGGGGTCTATGGGGAACCCCATCAAATGAAAACCCAGTATTTTAGGGTAAGAGAGAATTGTCTAGACTTCCCTGGTGAGAAGGGATCCAGAGTCTAGAGAATTTTCTAACTGGGTTTGTAAGGAAGGACTGATCTTTTATGTGACTGGCTTATGGGAAATATTAACAATTATTCTTGGCTTTTGTCTGTCTTAGCACAACAATCACTGACATTGTCTGTGAACTTTAGGTGGAAATATTACTTTTATAAGCTTCAAGACACCTTCTTTAGTTTATTCTGTGGAACCACATATGGAAATTGTCATTTTTCCCTTTGTCACAACTGGAAAAACAGAAAATTGAAAATATACAGAAAAATACAAAGAAGAAAAAAAATCATTGCAATTCTACTATATGGAGACAGCCAGTTTAAATATTTTCTTACTATTAAAAAACATTTAGCCTGTGGCTATCTGTCTAGGTAGCTCTCTGTATCTAAATATCTAACTAGCTAGACATCTACCTATCTAGCTATCTAGTCAACTCTATTTATATTATATGTTTTCTTAATAAAAATGCAATCATATGGTACTTGCTGTTTGATGATCTAACCTTTCTCCCTTTGCAACATATCATTAACATTTTTTTATATCATAAAGATATTCTACTACAGCATCATTTTAATGAATGTATTGTATTTCTTTATAAGAATATACTATTAGCTATTTCTCCAGTCTCAAATATAAATAATATTAATTAGGCATCTTTATCAGACAATCATCATACGTGGTGATTTCCAAAGAAAACAATATGCTTAAAAAACTACATGAGACAATGGTAAACTAAAAAAGCCAGTGATATTTGCCACATTACCTCTCAAAATGGTTATACTGTTTACCTTTTCCATCAACAGTTTATGAAAGAACCCATTTCCCCAAACCCTTGCCAACATCTTGTATAGACTTTTGTACAAACAAACCCATTTCTATTATTTACTATAATAGTTGTTAATTTGTCCAAATTTCTTAGTTTCTCTTAGCATTTCTTAGTCTGCTATGTGAAGAAAAAAATAAATCCTTTCTAGGATTATTGTAAGGGTCAAATAAGATAATTTATTCACAACATTTAGCTCTGTACCTGGCACATAGAAAACATCCAATGAATATTTAGTCATCTAGAAGAGCTAGAAGAGCTAGAAGAGTGAATGGCCAAGAACATGGTTTTGGAGTCCAAGTATCTGAATTAAAACTGAGTCTTCAGCACTGCCTAGTTGTGTGACCCTGGTAGGTCACTTAACCTCTCTGTACCTCATTCCCCGTAAAATTTAGAGAATAGTAATAGTAACTTCCTTACAGGCTTATTGGGAAGATTAATGAATGAATTCATGTCAAGTTCTTAGAAGGAATCTGGCTTGTTGCAAACACTCAGTAAAAATAAGCTATTGTTAGAAAAATATATAATATTTAAAAGATATGTTTAATGTTTAATTTACATTTATTTGATTACTAGTAAGTTTACATAATTTTAGAAATTATGTGTATCAGTTACTTGCATTTCTTTTGCAAATGCCTATTCATGTTCATTGACCATTTTTTAATTGGCATGTTCATTTATTTTCTTTGAGATTTCTAAGAACACTTTTTATATAATATACATAAGAACTGTTTTTGTCATATAGGCTGCAAATATTTATCTTGATTTATCTCTTGCCTTTTATTTTTCTTGCCTACGAAGAAATTGAAACACGGCATGACTCAATGGAAAAAGATTCAGAACTCCTGCATCGGCAGGGTTTCCCTCATGGAAATTACAACTTAGTAAAGAAAATGAGTCATATACAAACGGAAATATAGCAAGTAATGAGAGGTAAGAGAGTAAATACGAAATAAGTAGTATCAATAGTAATGGCGAGAGTTGTCTACTTTGTAAAGCTTGTTCCATTGCTGTGCAGTTCAGGTGAGCTATTTTTGTATCCTGGAGGTAGTGGGTAATATTTACCATTGAAGTGTCTGTTATGAAGTGATGTTTACCCTTGAAGCAGTGTGAAGTTTGGATTAGAAGATGATTTGAAGCTACGAGACTATCCAAGAGAATGTTGCCATAATCTGGGAATGAGGAGATGAGGAGCTTGATTAGGATACAACCTCAGAACTTTAATGGCAAGTGAATCTTGAAAATGTAGTTCCCAGTCTTCTAGTCCTTTCATACAGATAGAGAGCATACTCCCTGTCTCAAGGAGACCTCTTTCAACTGTTGTCCTAATAATCCTGTACTTACTACTCACCTAGAATTGATCCCACTCTTCACTCATCTGTTTCTCCCCTGGAGTGTGAACTTCTTGGGAGTGGAAATTACCCCATTTCTCTTTGTCTCTTCAGCACCAAACAGAGAGCCTGATTCATAGTGTTCAGTAATGACTCCTGAATACATAGATGGCCCTGCCAGAATCACTGATTTAGTATGGGGAGATCACATTGTTTATGAACTTAGAGCAAGGAGCCAGAGGAAGGAAAGACAGCAGGATAGATCGGAGATAGAGCAAACAGATGGGAGATAGGAGAGATGGGAATTAGAAGGGGAGAAGGGATGTAGAGGGGAGAGATGGGAGATGGTGGAGAGAGTGGGAGATAGAGGGAGAGATACGAGATAGAGGGGGAGGTGGGAGATAGAGGGGTAGGTGGGAAATAGATGGGGAGGTGGGAGATAGGGGTAGAGACAGGAGATAGAGGGGGAGGTGGAAGATAGGGGTAGAGATAGGAGATAGAGGGGAGAGATGGGAGATGGGGGAAGGTGGGAGATAGAGGGAGAGGTGGGAGATAGGGGTAGAAATAGGAGATAGAGGGGGAGGTGGGAAATAGAGGAGGACGTGGGAGATAGGGGTAAAGATAGGAGATAGAGGGGAGAGATGGGAGATGGGAGGAGGTGGGAGATAGAGGGAGAGGTTGGAGATAGGTGTAGAAATATGAGATAGATGGGGAGGTGGGAGATAGAGGGGAGAGGAGATGGGACTGGGCATAAAAATGAGATGCTGGAGGAGATAAGAGTGAATGGGATCAAGAGCAGTTAGAAGTATTAGTCTTGGCAGAAAAGCAGGACACTTCTCAGATATGACAGTGAAAGAAGTTCTGGAGATATTTTAATGAGAGCTAGGAAAGCTGAGGGAATTTGCATTAAATTGTGTAATCTTCATAGTGAAAGTAAAATTACCTATAGAAAGTGAGGTGGCACATTTGGAATTAAGTGATAAGGAAACAGGAGTGGCTGCTATGGGCAGTGCCATTCACAGACATTGCCAAGAGAGCTGAATGAAAGAGTTCTAGCAAGAGGGAGGGCCCTGCTAGGATTAGTATTTGATCTTAACAGTTTGTATTTGATCTTACATTGAAAGGAGCTCAGGGTTATTTTATCATTCTATTTCCATATTTTAGGATACTTAGATTTTCTGGAGAAAGTCTTGGGAAAGAGATAGCATTGCTTAGCTGTGGAAGGGTCACATTTGGGTGGCAAATGAGGTTCTAGGATGGCAATGAGTGCATTATTAAAGTGAGATGTGGGCAAATGGTCCCTGAGAGGGGGTGATGGACTGGGAAGTTAACTCAGATGAGGAAATGGAGTTCACAAGAGGCTAGAGAGGTGGAGTAAAAGTCCAGGAATGGAGACACTGACAGTTTATAGACATGGTGTGATGCTTTGCAGCTATTTGGATCCATGAAGACACCTGTGGAATTCCTGTTACTCTGCAGTTACCTGTGGTTGAGTAGAGATTGGGGTCACTAGCTTTGCAGAGAAACTCAGAGGCTAAGGAATGAAAAGCATTTTAAGGAGGGATGTTGGAAACCTTGGGTATGATGATAGAGGGCACCATAGAGAAAGGGCCATGATGAAGACCAGAGGGAAGCTGTGGCCCAATGCCCTGCACATCATCTGTTGAGGGAAAGTGATTGAAGATTGGCTCAGAATGAAGAATGGGCATGAGGAGAAGTCACTTTCACTGATCAGGGTTAGGAGGAACATTGAGTCAGAAGATCAACGTGTCATTTAAGAGAGTTCTGAGGATGGGGTGTCAGAGTCAGTGTAACATGGACTCTGACGTCAGACTGACCTGGTTTGAATTCGACTCCTCTAACTACAAACTGGAGATTCAATCTTCTGAGCCTCAGTTTGGGGGTACTGGTTATTACCTAGGCAACATCAAAAGGCTAAGTGAGAATTCTATGTGAAAATGTGTATAAGTGCATAGTATGTAATAAATATTTAATAATGATGCTACTATTAGTTTTCCCATAGGGAAATTTATAACAGGATGATGGTTCTGAAGAGCTGAAGGCAGAAACCCATGGGTTGATATGAGTGGGGTGGAGTCTGACCCATTTGGACACATTTGTGAGCATAGGTCAGGGGAAATAGGAGGGAGGAGTATATGGTCTTTGTGGCAAGTTGTAGGGCCTAGGAGGCAGGAAAGGGTGACATGTTAACAAAGGAAGGGCCAGCGCATCCTGGCAGCTCTGGAAGACATTGGGGAGGGAGGCATGGTGGTGGGCACCAGGCTGGGTATAGACATAATCCATCTCTGAGAAATCTGTAAACACAACATGGTAGAAGGAGCAGGGGCCTGAGTTCATAAGACCTGGGATTGACTGAGGCCTTCTTCTTCCACCTAAATCAGCTAAGGGTTGTGTGACCTTGGGTAAGGTATGAGAGGAGGAATGTGAAAATGGTCTGTAGCCTGTTAGATGCTGTGTAGTGTTGGGATGGGGGCCAGTGGGGATAGCCCTGGGACTATCAGACAAGAATGCATGCATATAGAGAGCATTACACACTAACAGGTGAATGAGTCTGATGACACTGACTTTGACGTAATTTTTTAAAAAATAGGCTTAATTGTAAAAAATTAGTGAAGTTAACTTTTTTTAGAGCTGGTTCAGATTCACAGCAAAATTGAGCTACAAATACAGAGGTTTCCCATATACCGTCTTATACTCCCTACTCCACGTGTGCACAGCCTCCCCTAATACCATTATCCCCTACCACATTTGTTATAATCAGTGAACCTCCATTGACACATCATTATCACCCAGAATCCATAGTTTACATTAGGGCCCAGTATTGGCATTGTACATTCTATGGGTTTTGATAAATGTACAACGGTAGGTGTCTACCATTATATTTAAGAATAGTTTCACTTCTCTAAAAATCCTCTGTTCTTCACCTCTTCATCCTTTCTCCCTGCTAACCCTTGGCAAGTACTGATCTTTTCACTTTCTCCATAGTGTGGCCTTTTCTAGAATGTCACAGAGTTGGAATAATATTAATAGTATGTGGCAGCCTTTTTTAGACTTTGCAGATGACTCTCATAACTATAGCAACCCTATGAGGCAGGTCTTATTATCCCCATTCAATAGAGTAGGGTGCTGAGGCTCTGAAATTGGAAGTACTTGGCTGGAGATCCCATAGCAGGTGAAGTATGAGAGCATGGTCTTATCTTAGGTTATCAGATCCCCTTCCAGCAATCGTGGCCTTCCCTGGGGGGAAGAGGAGAAGGCTATGGTGACTTATTGTTGTCCTGTTTTTGCAAAGCCTTTTTCTGTGGCCCTGTATTTTTTCTTCTTTAAGGAGAAAATGTATTCTGAATACAATTTTTCTTCTGTGCCTGTTTCAGTCAGAGATCTGATTTTCTATTTGCTCTAAAACTCCAGTTGAAATACTGCTGTCTCCTTTTCTGTCAAATCAGTCCTGAAAGACACTCCTGCCTCATTGATTCCTCATGCTTACCCCTGGCCAGTCACTCTCTGTTTCTCCCCATCTCATCTCTGTCAGAGATGGATTCTCATTTCAGCCATGGCACCTTCCTCGGAGAGTGATGTTCTTTGTCCTGTCATTGCTTACGTTTCCTTCTGAATAGCCAGCACTCAACCCCCAGCGTTCTCCTTTTAGATGTGTTATCTTGTGATTCGTTATGTTTAGCCAGGCTGTTTCATAAATGAATTCTACAGAGGGACAGACAGATTCTATAAAAACCTCGGTTCTGTTTTGTAACCACGTGTGGCTGACAGTGAGGGACACGGAGGTAGCACCCTCTGAGCTGGGCTTCAGGGCAGAGAGCATGCGTGTAGCAAGCCTGCCTGCATGCAAGAGGGAAGTGAGCATGGACTTGGGAGCTGAGCTACTTTTTTGGCTCCATTAGCCCTGGGTGGTTAAGGGTCTGGGTCTGCCTTGAGCAAAAAAGAGAGTGGAGGTTTATCTTCTTCTCCTGCTCTCTTTCTCTAAGGCTGCCTGCCTGCTTCAGAGGCAAATAACTGCTCAGTGTCCTGGGGAAGGCTTGACCAGACCACAGATGGTCGCAGACTTGGCAAAGGCTCCTGTGCCCTTTACACAGCACAGATACAATGGTGGCAGGGGCAAACACTGGATGTTTTAGTGGTTTCCTGTGTGGACTAATGACCAGAGTTCAAGGGAGCTTCCTTGATGCATTGGTTGTGCAGAAAACCCTGGGATCTTTGCACAATCTCAAGGGATAAGCTCTTCCCACCACCTGTAATAATTGAGATGGAATTTTCTGCCACTGTGTTAAAGGGTGCCTCTGCATTGGATTTAAATTGATTTAAAGTACATGCAGAAATATGGTACTAATGTATATCTCAGTTTATAGACTGAAATTCAAGCCTGCTACATCTTAAACCTGAATACAAAACCCTCCAGGGCCACGGTCAGTCTCATCCCTAGACATGCCCTGTTCCAGCTTTACTTTTCAACATGGCCAAGCAGCTTGCAGTTCCAAGCAGAACTTCTTTTCTACCTTGGTACCTTTGCTTGGGGTGCTGGAGAAGGTGCTTCTAAAACAAAACCACTTATATATAGGTTAGTGTGTTTCAAACTGTGTGATGTCGCTGCTCTGAGTGTTGATAACTCAACCAGGAAGAATCAAGTGACACAGACACCACTGACCAGCAGCCTTGAGGTAGCCTGGCATGAGAGCTCTCTGCTCAGCAGGGCCCCTCTATACAGAATGGGCCTTACCAGTGGATTCCCTCTGTTGGTGAGTTCAAATGCAATGAACAGAATCAGCAGACAGTAGGACGGGAAGAAGCCAAGACATACAAGGAAAAGATGGTAGGCAGAAGCTCAGTGGCAATAAATGCCACGAATAAACAGAAATTAGAGGGAATGAGACCCAAAAACAAAGAAAGCATCTTTTACTGGAAACATGGGAATAGCAAAGCAGAGGAGAGAGAGAGGATGAGAGAGACAGACACACAGAGAGAGAAAGATGCTAATCACCAGTGTGATGGATCACTAGAATCAGGGGCAATGGACCTACTTCTTGGAGGATCCAGAATAACTGAATGCTAAGAATTGTGTTGATTCCTGAATATCCCAAAGGAGATCTGACTATTCTGATATAGAGATGGCTTCCTGTCTCTTATTTCCTTATGTATCTTTATATTAAATTCCTATTAACTGAACCAACTTTTTAGTCTTTCAATCTGGAAAAATCTCAGACAGTCCCCTCTGCTGAGATTGCTCTTCTGCCCTTTCTCCCCGTGGCTAATTTAGAATCTTACTTTAAAACTCAGTTCAGGTGCCCCCTCCTCCTCATTTCTTCTTGTGTTGGTCTGCTTGGGCTGCTATAACAAAATACCATAAACTGGGTTGCTTATAAAAAATAGAAATTTATTTCTCATGGTTCTGGAGGCTGGGAAGTCCAAGATCAAGGTGCAAACAGATTCAATGTCTGATGACAGCCCACTTTCTCACAGATGGCACCTTCTTGCTGTTGTCCTCACATGGTAGAAGGGGCAAGCTAGCTCTCTGGGGTCTCTTTGTGTATGGGCACTAACCCTTGAACAGTGGCTTCATGACCAAATCATCTCCCAAAGGCCCCACCTCCTAATGCTATAACTTGGGGGTTAGAATTCAACACATGAATTTGGGAGAGACGTAAACATTCAGACCATAGCACTTCCCTTTTCTCTCTTCCCCTCAGTCTCCCATCCTCTGTGCTCCCTAAGCCTGTGAATATCTCCATCACTGCACTTATCTCACTGTGTGTAATCATCTGTTTATCATCCCTGTTAGATGTCTGCCTATTGATGACAGGGATTATATTTTATTCATTTTTAAATCCAACTAGCACATGTTAAAACTTGAAATTGAACTCCGGTCTTGACTACTAGTCTCTTTACTACTGCTTTATCCTGTCTTTCAGTAGGTTTTTTCAGCAAGAGATTTTTTTTTCCTAGTACCTTTAAACTCACACAAGTTTAGGCCTTGGTATTTTCTGAAACCTGTCTATTCTCAGAGTAAGACACAATTATTTGTTATTCTTAGGTTTGCTTGCTAATTTTTTAGCTGAAAAATAAAATGCTCAGTGATTTCTTTCTCATTGAAGAGTAGTAAGGCTGAAACATTTGTGGTTAAACAAATCTTTAAGATCTATTCCCAGGTGCAAACCATGTCAAAATATACCAGACACATATGTGGCAAAAAAGGCCCAGAAATTTATAGTGGGCTATGAATGAATTGAAGAAACAAGATTCTGGAAGCTTGGCTACAGAAAAGCTAAACATAGAAGGAGGAATGAGGAATCTACTGACAGGTAGGGGACTAGGGCACAAAATTAAAGGATGCGTCACTCTCTGGTTTCTGCATAGAACTCGTAGGCAAAGACTCCATAAATTTTGCACCCTAATCTACGGATTGGTTGTTTTATAACCTGAAACACTTTCTTTTTTAAAAATGCTTTTGTGACTAGGACATTTAAGAAATGGGATGGTGTCTGTTTTGTTCCCTGCCCTATCCCTAGCACCTAGCACAGCTCCTGGCACACTGTCAGCACCCGATGGGTATTGGTAAGTATTTGTTAAATGAGTAACAGGAAGATTTGGAGGAACCAAGGTAGGTTCAGCAATAAGCAGTGTTATGTCTTTTGGAGCAGACAAGAAATAAACTTACTTTTAGAACAGATGACTTAGATTAGGTAAGAGGATGAGAAACAGATCCTTATATTTCCAAAGCAAGGATGAGTTACTTAACTAGTTTCTTCCCTAGTGGGCTTTTACAAAGAAAACACTAACATAAAAAAAAAACCCCCACAAAAAACTAGTTTAGGCTAGTGATATGGGATTAGTTGGGATGGACTTTGGAAGAAGCTCCAAATCTTTATTCTGTTATTATTCATCAATTTATTTTTCTAGCAATCATTTATTGAACATCTGCTTGATGTCATAATTGACAAAGCTTAATTGCTGTGGCATAATCAAAGGCCTGGATCTAAATATGAGAGCCCTCTTAACCTAGCTGAAGGAATTTGGAGAAAGGTGGTGGTGTTATCTGAGGGAGGCCTTCTGTGGCTGGGCAGAATCCAGTACCATACTATACTAAAAGCCCTTTGATTCTATGTGATCAGCACCAGCAGTTGATTGGTTAATTGAAAAAGCTGAGAAAAATGAAGAAGCATAAAACATGATTCATAGGTTCCCTAGAGATCTTATTTTAACTCAATCTGGATAAATGTGCATTTAGTTGCTGATCTTTTGACACAAAATCATGGCCTTTGAGTATGGGTACGTCATTGCGGAGTTCAGCCCTGTATTTCTTGCATAACCATACCCACAGTACACCATCTGTGACTTCCAGTTTCAGTTTCTGTAAAATGGAATTAGAATTTAACACTAGGAAGCAATCTGAGTGTAGAACACTTCAAGATTTGTATAACACTCTCCTCCCCCAATCTTTTTAAAATTTTTAATGTTTTTGGATATATTGTTGAGTACACAAATTTGGGGGCACATGAGCTATTTTGATACAGGCATGCAACACATAATAAATTACATTAGGGTAAATGGGGTGTCCATCACCTCAAGCATTATCCTTTGTGTTACAAACAATTCAATTATACTTTTAGTTCTAATATATAAATATACAATTAGATTACTGTTGATTATAGTCAACCTGTTGTGCTATCAAATACTAGGTCTTATTCATTCTTTCTAACTATATTTTTGTACCTATTAACTATTCTGACTCCCCCATAACAGCCACTACCCTTTGCAGTCACTGGTAATCATTCTTTGGCTCTCTGTCTCCATGAGTTAAATTGTTTTAGTTTTTAGATCCCACAAATAAGTGAGAACATGAGATGCTTGTCTTTCTGTGCCTGGCTTATTTCACTTAACATAATGTCCTCCAGTTCCATCTGTGTTGTGGCAAATGACAGAATGCCATTCTTTTTTAAGGCTGAATAATACTCCATTGTGTATAAGTACCACATTTTCTTTATCTACTCATCTGCTGATGGACACTTAGGTTGCTTCCAAATCTTGGCAATTGTGAATAGTGCTGCAATAAATATGAGAGAGCAGATATTTGTTTGATATACTAATTTCCTTTCTTTTGGGTATATAACTAAAAGTTGAATTTCTGGGTTGTATGATAGCTCTATTTTTAGTTTTATTGAGGAACCTCCATACTGTTCTCTATAGCGATTGTACATTCCCACCAACAGTGTACTAGGTTTCCTTTTCTTCACATCCTTGCCAGCATTTGTTATTGCCTGTTGTTTGGATATAACCCGTTTTAACTGGAGTGAGATGATATCTCATTGTAGTTTTAATTTGCATTTCTCTGATGATCAGTGATGTTGAGAAACTTTTCATATGCCTGTTTGCCATTTGTATGACTTCTTTTGAGAAATGTCTATTTAGATCTTTTGATCATTTAACAATCGGATTATCAGATTTTTTTTTCCTGTAAGAGTTGTTTGAGCTCCTTATATATTCTGATTATTGATTCCTTGTCAGATGGATAGTTTGCCAATATTTTCTCCCATTCTGTGGGTTGTCTCTTCACTTTGTTGATTGTTTCTTTTGCTGTGCAGAAGCTTTTTCACTTGATGTGATTCCATTTGTCCATTTTTGCTTTGGTTACCTTGTGGGGTATTACTCAAGAAATCTTTGCCCACTCCAATGTCCTGGAGAGCTTTCCCAAAGTTTTCTTTTAGTAGATTAATAGTTTGAGGTCTTAGATTTAAGTTTTTAGTCCACTTTGATTTGATTTTTGTATATGGCAAGAGATAGGGTTCTAGTTTAATTCTTCCACATATGGATATCTAGTTTTCCTAACACCATTTATTGAAGAGACTGTTCTTTCCCCAGTGTATGTTCCTGGCACCTTTGTTGAAAATGAATTCACTGTAGATGGATGGATTTGTTTCTGGGTTCTCTATTCTGTTCCATTGGTCTATATGTCTGTTTTTATGACAGTACCATGCTGTTTTGTTTACTATAGCTCTGTAGTATAATTTGAAGTCAGGTAATGTAATTCCTCCTGTTTTGTTCTTTTTACTCAGAATGGCCGTGTCTCTTCTGGATCTTTTGCAGTTCCATATAAATATTAGGACTGTTTTTTCTATTTCTGTGAAGAATGTCTTCTGTATTTTTTCTTTTTTTTTGAGACAGTGTCTTGCTTTGTCACTCAGACTGGAGTGCAACCTCTGCAACCTCACTGCACCCTCCACCTCCCAGGTTCAAGTGATTCTCCTGCCTCAGCCTCCCTAGTAGCTGGGACTACAGGCACACACCACCAAGCCTGGCTAATTTTTTTTGTATTTTTAGTAGAAATGGGTTTTCACCATGTTGGCCAGGCTGGTCTCAAACTCCTGATCTCTAGTGATCTGCCTGCCTCAGTCTCCTAAAGTCTAGGATTACAGGCATGAGCCACTGCGCCTGGCTTGTTATTGGTATTTTGGTAGGGATTGCACTGTAGATTGCTTTGAGTGGTATGGGCATTTTAACAATATTGATTTTTCCAACCTATGAATATGGAATATATTTACTTTTTTTGATGTCGTCTTCAATTTCTTGCATCATAGTTTTATAGTTTTCATTGTAGATATGTTTTACTTCTTTGGTTTAGTTAATTCCCAGATATTTAATTTTTTATTTGTGGCTATTGTAAATGGGGTTAATTTTTAAATTTCTTTTTCAGATTATTCCTTGTTGGCATATAGAAATGCTACTAATTTTGTATGTTGATTTTTTAATCCTGTAACTACTAAATTTGTTTATCAGTTCAAAGAGTTTTTTGGTAGAGTCTTTAGGCTTTTCCAAATATAAGATCATATTATCTGCTAACAAGGATGATTTGACTTCTTCCTTTCCAATTTGGATGCCCTTTATTTTGTTGTCTTGTCTGATGGCTCTAGCTAGGATTTTGGGTACTATATTGGATAACAGTGGAGAAAGTGCACATCCTTATTGTGTTCCAGATCTTAGAGGAAAAGCTTTCAGTTTTTCCCTATTTAGTACGATACTAGCTGTGGGTCTGTCTTCTATGGCTTTTATTATGTTGAGGTATGTTTTTTGCATACCCAGTTTCTTTAGGGTTTTTATGATGAAGAGATGTTAAATTTTACCAAGAGGTTTTTCAGCATCAATTGAAATGATCATATGGTTATTTTGTCCTTCATTCTGTTGATATGATGTATTACGTTGATTAATTTGCATATGTTGAACCATCCTTGCATCTCAGGGATAAATCACACTTGGTCATGTAAATAATCTTTTTAAGGTGTTGTTGAATTCAGTTTGCTAGCATTTAGTTGAGGATATTTGCATCAATAGTCATCAGAGATATTTGCCTGTAGTTTTCTTTTTTTCATTTGTCTTTGTCTGGTTTTGGTATCACGTTAATACTGGCTCCATAGAATAAGTTTGGAAGTATTCTCCTCTATTTGTCAGAATAGTTTGAGTAGGATTGCTATTAGTTCTTATTTAAATATTTGGTATGTTTCAACTGTGAAGCCATTGAGTCCCAGGCATTTCTGTGCCAGGAGACTTTTTATTACAACTTCAATCCTATTACTTATTATAGGTCTCTTCAGTCTTTGGGTTTTCTCCTGATTCAATCTTGCCAGGTTGTGCATGTTTAGAAATTTATTCATTTCTTCTAGATTTTCCAATTTATTTCCATATAGTTGCTCATAGTAGCCACTAATAATCCTTTGAATTTCTTTTTCATTTCTCATTTTATTTATTTGTATTTTCTCTCTTTTGTTCTTAGTCTGGCTAAATTTTTGTCAATTTTGTTTATCTTTTCAAAAAACCAAGTTTTGTTTCATTAATCTTTTGTATTTTCTTTGTTTCAATTTCATTGATTTCTGCTCTAATATTTATTATTTCTTTTCTTCTACTAATTTTGGGTTTGGTTTGTTTTTGCTTTTCTAGTTATTTAAGGAGCTTTCCAAATAATAATGATGGGCACATCGGTTATTTATGTGAAGTTTTTCTTCTTTTTTTTATGTAGGCACTTACAGCTATAAACTTCTCCCTTACTACTGCATTTGCTGTGTCTCACAGGTTTGGTATGTTATGTTTCCATTATGATTTGTTTCAATTTTTTTTTCATAATTTCTCCATTAACCCACTGGGCATTCCAGAGCATATTTTTTACTTTCCATGTATTTGCATACTTTCTAAAATTTCTCTTGTTATTGATTTCTAGTTTTATTTCCTTGTGGTCAGAGAAAGTGCTTGGTATTATTTAATGTTTTTGAATGTTTCAGGACATGTTTTATGACCTAACATATGGTCTATCCTTGAGAATTATCTATGTCCTAAGAAGAAGAATGTGTATTCTGCAGCTGTTGGATGAAATGTTTTGTAAATATCTCATAGGTCCATTTGGTCTACAGTGCAGATAAGTCCAATGTTTCTTTGTCATTTTCTGTCTGAAAGATCTGTCCAATGCTGAAAATGGGATATCGAAGTCTCCAGCTATTATTTTATTGGGGCCTATTTCTCTAGCTCTAATAATTTTGCTTTATATGTCTGGGTGCTCCAGTGTTGGGTGCATATACATTTACAGTTGTTATATCCTCTTGCTGAATTGACCACTTTATCATTATATGATGGCCTTCTTTGTCTCTTCTCATAGTTTTTTTCTTAAAATCTATTTTGTCTGATATCAGTATACCTACTCCTGCTCTTTTTTGGTTTCCATTGGCATGGAATATCTTTATTCATCTCTTTATTTTCAGTCTATGTTTGTCTTTACAGGTGAAGTGTGTTTGTTTTAGGCAACAAATAATATTTTGTAAGCAATAAAAATAATATTTTCTTATAGGTAACAAATTATATTGATAATGAATCAAATCTCTTCATATTTGTATTTAATCAGTTTATAATATACAAGTATACCTACATATTATATAAAGTAATACATAATATATGAGTATATAAATATTAAATTAAATTACATAATTATAATAGGTAAAGAGTTTTTTAAACTGTTTATATGGCTGGGCACAGTGACTCATGCCTGTAATCCTAGCACTTCAGAAGGTGGGAGGATTACTTGAGACCAGGAGTTCGTGACCAGCCTTGGCAACATAGAGAGATGCTGTCTCTAAAGAAAATTCAAAATTAACCCAAGAAGCTGATGGTGAAGTGAGCTATGATCACACTACTGCAATCTAACCTCGGATACAGAGTGAGCCCCTCTGTCTCAATAAAATGAAATAAACTGTTTAGATTATAATCATATAGTTCAGCTGGGAGAAATGTGTGTTAATAGAGACTATGATACCAGCTTAAGCACAACATTCAGTGTGCTGTGGCCATCAGTTGTATGTTTTACGGAGGGCTGGAGCACTGTCAACTCAGTAAATACAGCTTAGTTAGGAGAATAACTATTAAATCCAGATTATATGACCATTTCCCAAATTTGGTCTTATGTTTTGGATGTCCAGAAACTCACTCTTGGGTGAGACAAAAGATAATCAGACTTATGATACTGGCTCAGATTAATGAGTACAAATGGCCTAAGATCCATGTCTGTATATCAGCAGTTCATTTATAATGAAAGATAACTGTCAGAGGGCCCTGGCTATTGGAAGGCTGAATGATGAGCATGTTTTGTGTATGCCTTCTTATTTATTATTCTTTTATAGTGTAACCTGTAATATTTTGTACTTATTTTAATGCCAACTTATCTGGTAATTGGACCTGAGGGTTGAATGAAGATTATATGTGTGGGGTATGTGTGTGTGTGTGTGTGTGTGTGCGCGTGTGTGGTGTGCTTAGCTTTAAAAGGCTTTTAACTTTTTTTTAGTTTTAGGTTCACAGAAAAATGGAGTGGAAAGTACAAAGAGTTCCCATATACTCCCAGCCCCTACATATGCACAGCCTCTCCCGTTATCAACATCCCCCAACAGAGTAGTACATTTATTACAATTGATGACCCTACATTGACACATCATGTGACCCAAAGTCCATAGTTTATATTAGGGCTCACATTTGGTGTACATTCTGTAGCTTTGGACATAAGTATAATGACACATATCCACCATTATAGCGTCATATGAAATAGTTTTCACTGCTCTAAAAATCCTTTGCTTTCTGCCTATTCATCCCTCATGTCCCTCTACTCCTGACAATCGCTGATCTTTTTACTTTCTCCATAGTTTTGCCTTTTCCATAATTTTATGTAGTTGCAATCATACAGCATGTAGCCTTTTCAGATTGGCTTCTTTCACTTAGTAATATGCGTTTAGGGTTTCTCTGTGTCTGTTCATGACTTGATAGCTTACTTGTTTTTGGCACTGAGTAATATTCCATTGTCTGGATGCATAACAGTTTATTTAATCATTCACAAGGGACATCCTGGATGCTTCCAAGTTTTGGCAATTATGAATAAAGCTACTACTATAAACATCCATGTGTAGGTTTTGTGTGAATATAAGTTGATTGTCAACGAAGAAACAAAGACAAAACAACAAGTTTGTTGTTGTTGTTTGTACTCAGTTTTACTGTGAACCTCAAATGGGAATATTTGGGTAATATACCAAGGTGAATAAGGATATTTTTGTTGGTTTGTCTTTGTTGTTATTTATGTTTCGTTAATTATAAAAGAGACTTGAGGAGGTTGCATGCCACAGGGAAGGATCCATCAGAAAAGAAGAAACTGAGGTTTCAAAGATAGATTACAGATAATTAGAAATACTTATGTTTGGATGGGAGAAAGGATTCTTTATCTGTTGTAATTTGAGAGAAGGAAAAAAGAAAATGTGTCTGTATAAGAAGGAATGTTGGTATGTTGGCATGAAGTTGAGAGAGTGCTCATCAGTGGCTTTTATTTTCTTGGTGAAATAAGAGGTAATGTCTTGAGGGTTTTAGAAGGGTAGGGGAGGCTTGGAAGAGTGGTCCTGGAGTAGAGCTTTCTCTCACTAGGGAAATAATCAAGGCTGGCTGTGCTATTTGAGGAGCTGGTTGTGACTAGAGGCCATGACTGGTGATGGCCCTGATTTCCAATAGCCCCAGAGCTCAGAGGTGGACATGAGAAGGTGGAATTTGAGTTGTTCTTGTGTAGCTTTGCCAGTTGTGAGCAGGGAGCTTGTAATACGATAGAAGGGATAGTTGCTCTGAGGACTTCTTTGTTTACATTTTTGCTCTTTTACTCTGTTTCTCTGTACTGGGGCCTCTGGTGAGGTGAATGAAGTGTGCCTGGTGATAGGCTAACACATGTCTGAAAATGCTTGGGGGCAGTTTGTTGGACTCTCCTTATATTGACATGCCCCCAAAACGTGCTCATGCATTTTAGCATTTGGCAGTTCAACAGTTTAGGTAAATTAAAGCTAACTGAGAGTTTTTTTTTTCTTTAAGTTTTAGGGTACATGTGCATAACTTGCAGGTTTGTTACGTATGTATACATGTGCCGTGTTGGTGTGCTGCACCCATTAACTCGTCATTTACATTAGGTATTTCTCCTAATGCAATCCCTCTCCCCTCCCCCCACTCCACAAAAGGCCCTGGTGTATGGTGTTCCCCTTCCTGTGTCCATGTGTTCTCATTGTTCAATTCCCACCTATGAGTGAGAACATGCGGTGTTTGGTTTTCTGTCCTTGCGATAGTTTGCTGAGAATGATGGTTTCCAGCTTCATCCATGTCCCTACAAAGGACATGAACTCATCCTTTTTTATGGCTGCAAGTATTCCATGGTGTATATGTGCCACATTTTCTTAATCCAGTCTATCATTGCTGGACATTTGGGTTGGTTCCAAATCTTTGCTATTGTGAATAGTGCCGCTATAAGCATACGTGTGCATGTGTCTTTATAGCAGCATGAGAGTTTTTGTGGTCAGTGTCAGTGCCTAGAAATACAAAAATAAATATGAAGGGGCTCTTGTGTTCCAGGAGTTCACAATCTAGTGGAAGAGACAGACAAGTAAATTACATGAAAAAAATGCAATGTGGTAAGTCTAAAGATAAGGACATTTACCTGGGGTTGCAGGTGCCCAAGGAAAGCTTGGCCCCAACTCAGTTGTTGGCTCACCACATTGGAATGGCAATGGGTAGAAGAAAGCTCAGCTTCTGACTCTCACTTAAGAAGGGGTGCTGTGTAGGACACAAGTCTGGATGTGGCTGGAGTGCTGGCTTCCTGCATGGAGGAAGGGACTGAGGTTTCAAAAAGGACAAGCCAGGCTCCCTGTGGGGGCTGTGGAACCAGAGGGGGTGAAGCTTAGCTTGGATGGGCTTTGCCAGATGCTTCTGCCAGGCCGTGTCAGCATTGCAGTGTGGATTCTCCATGGCAGGGAGCCTAGCAAGAATGATGTTGAGCTTTGTCTGGTTGTATTCTGCATCAGAGCACAGACATTTGCTGTAAAACCTCACTCAGCAAAGGATTGGACAGGACAGTGGTGGTGAAGAATGGGCTCTGAGATGCCGGTCTTATCAAGTGTAAAGCTTTGGACTTATCTTCATATCTGTGAGTCTCAATAGAGGCTTCAGTGCCTGTGTGACATTTTAGAACAAACACTGAGGTAAAGTTGAGAGGCGGCATAGGCAGAGGCTGTCTCTGGGTTTCAATCTTGTGATCTGACAAGGGAATGGGATTAATAGTAATAAAAACTACAACAAATACTACTACTACTGACATTGATTAAGCATTTGCTTAATGAGTGACAGGAATTTATTGTTCTATTTAACCACTAATTCAGGTTATATGGTAAATATTAGGAGTCTTATTTTAAAGGCAATAAATCAAGGTTTGAAGAGACCGAGTAACTTGCTCAAAATCATACAGCTATGGTGACCAACTAGGGCACGAGCTGACTGTGTCTGACTTCAAAGCTCAACCTCTTACCCACAACTGCACACTGCCCCAGAAACATTTATATCTGTTTGCTTTCCAGTATTCAAGCCATCTTTCCTCCATTAGTTCACTTTAACTTCACAGTGTTCCTGGGAGGCCAGCAGAACAGGTAATAATTGGTCCTATTATGAGGGCAGATGTGGAAACCGAGGCCCTGAGCCAATAGGTGGCGAGCCTAGTGGTGCACGCTGGGTTTGTAGCTGAATTGAGCCTCTAACCAGTGTTCAATGTCTACCCACTCATATGCTGGTCCTCTTTCTCTGTTCCATCTAGTTGCACAGTTCAGTCTCCCTTATAGGACTACAAGAAAGATTAGAGCATCCAACGTCCTTAGAGGAGCTTAAATGCCTTTGGAAACAACCCAAACCAGGTAGGAGAAGGAAGCAGCTCTGAGATTTCCAATACCTGCAGCTGTTAAGGCAACTACTAGGTGGTCAGATACTGAGTTTGAAGAAAGGCACTGCTTAGGCCAGGAACTGGGGTTAACCCTGTATAGGGTAGTTGGCTAGATACTGAGAAAAATCAACCCAGGAAAGGCCTGCCTCAGATTGACTCAGAGTCGTGGCTGTTTGCCTTCCATTGTGCACCTCTGCCCCCAAGGTTCTTGTGCCTGCTGACCATCCCTTTGCACTTTGCCTATTCCTTATAATTAAGAATTATGTCTCTCACACCTAGCTGTCACTCTACTTTTCAAAGGCTTTTTCCTTATATGCTCTTATTGGCCTTCTGTAACAGCCATGGAGAAAAGAAAGTCAGGGCAAAACATTTTATAAATGATTTTTAGAGGGCTCAAATGACTTTTTCAAGATATACAGGTATTAGGTGGTAGAACAAGGACTCAAGCATAACCCCATAGCTCTAAAGTCTATGGTCTTTTTGCTACCCTAAATAATTTCCCCAAATCCATCTGGCTGCCTTCCATTTCCTCAAGGCTTAAACGTTCTCTGGCTTATGGGTTACTTCTCTCAATTTGTTTCAAGAAGATTCTGGCAACAGAAATGCTGAAAATCGAGTGGAAATTCCTGGGGATGAGTGAGTTACTTGGCATTGAAAACCTTTTTATCAATGGTCCTCAGATCACATTCCAATAGGCATTTACTCACTTTCCTATTGCCATGGGCCAATCTCCCAAGTATTTCCATTGTTTTCTTTTTTAACTTTTATTTTAAGTTCAGGGGTGCATGTGCAGATTTATTATATAGGTAAACTTGTGTCACAGGTGTTTGTTGTACAGATTATTTCATCACCAGGTATTAAGTTGAGTACCCATTAGTTATTTTTCCCGATCCTCTCCCTCCTCCCACTCCCCATCCTCCAGCAGGCCTCGTTGTGTATTATTCCCCTATATGCGTCCATGTATTCTCATCGTTTAGCTCCCACTTATAAGGGAGAAGATGTAGTATTTGGTTTTCTGTTCCTGTGTTAGTTTGCTGAGGATAATGGCCTCCAGCTCCATGCATGTCCATGCAAAGAACATGATCTTGTTCTTTTTTATGGCTGCACAGTATTCTGTGGTGTATATGTACCACATTTTCTTTATCTAGTCTATCACTGATGGACAGTTAGGTTGATTCCATGTTTTCGCTCTTGCAAATAGTGCTGTGATGAACATACAGGAACTTTCCTTATAATAGAATAGGAACTGTTCTTTCTTTATAAAGACAGGAACTGTCTTTATAATAGAATGATTTCTATTCCTTTGGGTATATACCCAGTAATGGGATTGCTGGATTGAATGGTATTTCTGTCTTCAGGTCTTTGAGGAGTCACCACACTATCTTCCACAATGGTTGAACTAATTTACACTACATTAACTGTGTATAAGTGTTCCTTTTTCTCCACAACCTCACCAGCATCTACTATTTTTTGACTTTTTAATAATAGTCATTCTGACTGGTGTGAGACGGTATCTCATTGTGGTTTTGATTTGCATTTTCTAAAGATCAGTGACATTGTCTTAACAATGCACTTGATCACGTGCCAGGTTGGAGATGCTTAGTGTGCATGCTCACTGCTCTGCCAAAGTCATGCTCTGCCAAAATCATACTCTACCACTGGTGAGTCAGAGGCTCCATTTTCTTATAGGGGAAGCAATACAATTGTTATTAATTTATAATTTTGAAGAACAACCTTTGGGAACTGCATGGTTTTACTTGTTCTTCTTGAGCAAGCCAGCCAAGGGAAGAGACTTTGATGGTGCTAAGAAGGGACATACAAATTACCTAAGAAATTTTATAGCTAGAAAGAACCCTAGAGACTCCAGTCTGACCCTCGTATTTTACAGATGTATGTGTCAGTTGAAATACTTTGGCTGTGAATAACAGAAAACCCACCAACCATGTTTTCCATCCTAAGGACATGAGTTATTTACTTAACAAGAAGTCTGGAGGATGTTATAGTCTAGTTCATTGGCTCAGTGATAACCCCTCAGCGATGCAGGTTCTTCCAGTCTTTCTTCTCTGTTATGTGTGTGTGGCAACATCCAAGCCTCACATCTTCCATGAAAAGGTGTAAAGGAGAAATCAAGAGAGTATCTGGGGGTGGTGAGAGAGTAGTTTCCTCTTATGTCTGTTTTCCAAGGATGATATGCATCTAGAATCCCCCCACATGACTTGTCCACACATCTCACAGGAACCTGACCCCAAAGATGGCTAGGAAAGTGTGAATCAGCATTTGTAGCCTCTGTAGTGGGATATGATCAGAGGGGAAGGAAATGCCTGATGGGTGACAAACCATTGATATCTGGCTGATGGAGAAACTGAGCTCCAAGGAACAACAGGATTTTTCTGAGATCACGTAGCCTGATGGAGCTAGGGCTAACATCTAGATTTTCAGTTGAGTATTCAAAATGGGCAACTGAGTATGTGGAATTTCTGCACCACAGTATCTCTTTGTCCCATTAGATCCATGGAGATCATATGGCCTGATTTTTGGCTGATCAAGGTCCCAGAGCTATAATTCAGAGTCTGATTCTTGACAGAGCAAAATGGCCTTGGTGGCCAAGAGACTGAATTTTTCCTTTTGTATCTTAACTTCCAGGCTAAGTTACCAGGGCAGTTACTTTGGCCATCAAAAGCAAATGCTAATGTTTCTCTGTCAGAATTCATCTTTTGCAAGTCGTTGGTGATTTTATATTGGTCAAAGAACAAAAGAAAAATATTTGAGTCTTTAATTCTCTTAAGACAAGCTATTTTAGAAATCCCCAGAAAAGTCAGGTAGGGAAAGATCAATAACTGTTTCCTGGACTCAGAGCAGAAGATGGTTTATTTATGTGCCTGGGATGTTGTTGAGTGCATGCTCGATACCCAAGCCTGTGGTCACATGGACATAGATAACATCAAGCAGTGAATTATTAAAACCAAAAGGGACTGACTTCATTCACGTCTCCTCTTGTGTTGATGCAGCAAAAAGCAACTTCTACTCTTGACTTCCTTGAAAAACTTTCCAGAGCTGTGATTTGGAATTACTTTTGTGAAAGATCTTAAGTTTAATATAGGTCAAACCCATCACATAACAATAATAGAATTCCTGGGAGAGTGTGCGTAAAAGCTGTTTGGAAAAAAATCACATGATATTTTAATTGCACTGGAGAAGCAGGCAAGTTAAAGTAACCTTGAAAACCAATCTTTTGAAAGAGAAAACTCATGTGGCAATGCCATTTGTAATGCTAATAAGCTCTACCCTACATATCTGTTTAATATGTGATATGCTAAGTTGGGGTTTCTGGAAGTCCTTTGGTAGTCCTTGGCCCACACTGTGTTTCTATAATATGAATGGGTAGAAGGACATTAGGATACTTGTTTTCCTATACCTTGGTGCATGGGATTCTACCTAACAGCAGATGAAAGGCTGAAAATGTATCAGGAGCTATTGTAATGACTTCCAACATGATTCAGGAGGTACAGAAGAGCATGATGGAAAATTAACATTTGTGTGGAGAATGGAGAGTGCATATAGGTAAATTCTGATTAGTATTCACAGGGACTTTGTGATCCTATGGTCAGATAGTATGGACTGTCTCACACAGGTAGACTTCAAGTATTCATGGGCCTGTGATCATTGCATCTCTCTGTAAGTGAGCAAACTTTGTCCTATTTTAAGTGTATGAGTCTCTCGTCAGGTCTGATATCTATTCTCTGATCCTGCTGACCCTTTCCAAATTTTAGAACTTCATTAGTCTCCGAAGCCTATGCAGTGCAGGCCCTTGTAAGATTTTTATTTGTACTCATTTGCTGATAGAACTTGAACACCCTTCTCAGACTTTTTGACTATGATTCCTAAGCACATTCCAAATGTAGGAATTTTCAGAGAAAGGTGGATGTTTCTAGCATGACTTGTGCCTTTTTATTTGGGGTTTTCTGGCATCCCAGGACCCTATTCCTTTGTTTTGGTTAATGGAGAACCAAATTCCTCCCTATTCTTCAAACAACTAAGCCCTTTCAGACCTCAGGGCATTTGTTCATGTTAAGCCTCTGCCTAGAATCCTCTCTACCCCAAACTTCACTGTCAATGGATAAAATGCTTTTGGTTCCAAATATCAGAAAACAAGTAAAGCTGACTTACATAAAAAAGAGAAAATTTACTGAGAAAATGGGGAGACTCATAAATAACCTAAAAACAGGAATGTATCAGGAACAAGGATCTGGGAGGCAGGAGAGATTAGTTTGTATTTCCTGTCTCTCATTTCTCCTTGGTTCTCATCTCTGCACATCCACTTCATTCTTTGCTCTTTGTAAATTGGCTTCTTTGCTCCCTGCTCACATGGTAGAAGACATGGACTCCCCACAGCTCCCAGGTTTATCAGCTATAGATTCAATTATCCAGAGGCTAAGCCTCTTTTTTGGGTTCTAATGTCAAATTCTCAAGGCACTCTGGTTTACTTCATGTCGACAGCCCATTTCTGGACTGGTCAACCATGTTCAGGGGCCAGGTTCAAGCAGAAGAAATGAAACATATTGTTAATACAATGCCTATGGGCAAGACAGGCAGATTCCAGAGAACAGGGGTGGGGCAAGTCAAAGGATGTCTGCTATACCCCTTTTCCATGCCTGTGAAATGAATATCTTTCCCTTCTTCCCTCCCTCCCTCCCTCCTTCCTTCCTTCCCTCCCTCTTTCCCTCCCTCCTTCCCTCCCTCCTTCCCTCCTTCTCTCCTTCCTTCCTGTCTCAAGAAAAGTCCTAGTTGCCAGTAATACAGCTTAAAATAAATGAATAAACAAACAAACAAACAAGCAGAGATGGGGAGGCCAGGCGTGGTGGCTCATGCCTTGTAATCCCAGCACTTTGGGAGGCCAAGGCGGGTGTATCACCTGTGGTGAGGCGTTCAGGACCAGCCTGGCCAACATGGTGAAACCCCGTCTCTAGTAAAAATACAAAAAATTAGCCAGCTTGGTGGCAGATGCCTGTAATCCCAGCTACTCGGGAGGCTGAGGCAGGAGAATAGCTTGAACTCTGGAGGTGGAGGTTGAAGTGAGATGAGATTGTGCCACTGCACTCCAGCCTGGCAACAAGAGTGAAACTCTGTCTCAAATAAATAAATAAATAAATAAATAAATAAATAAATAAATAAAAATAGAGACAGTGTTTTGCTATGTTGGCCAGTTTGGTCTTGAACTCTTGGCCTTAAACAATTCTCCTGCCTCAGCTTCCCAAAGTGCTAGGATTAGAAGCCTGGGCCACTGTGCTCAGCCTAGAAATACAGCTCTGAACAAAACCTGATCCTACCACAGAGATCTTACAGATGAGCAGGAAACATAAGTATATGGAAAACTCTTACTTACCCTTTACTGCCTAGTTCAAATGTCACTCATTTGATAACTCTTCCCTGACCCTCTTTCTGTCCCCAGTTCTTACAAGTTGTTTGGTATTACCTTTTTTTTTCTTTATTTCCTGTGGTTCCATGTACTTACCTCTATTACAGTAATCATATTTCATTCCAGTTTTGTTTCCATGATTCTGTCTCGGTAGCCTGTACATTCCCAGAGAGAAGAGATGGACTCTGAATTCACAATAGTTGGTGCAAGGTAGGTGTTCCAGTGAAAGTCTGTTGATTGAAAGAGCTGCTCTTTAGGAAAGAGTGAGGTCAGAGGCCTCTGTTTCTTCCAGGGTGTAAGGCAGATGAGGGGGACCCTACATAGCTACATGTATCAACATAGATGGTTTGACAAGAAGACAGGGTTACCGTGGACACATGACCTATTCAGTATGATCCAAGTTGGAAGGATTAGCCTGCTGCCCACAAGAATGGTAATTGATGTATCTCTCAATAGTTCCAGTGGGAAATGCTTCATAGCTTATTTTTATTACACAAAAGACGGGTCAGACCATTCACCTGGTGGCTTTGTTGAATCTTCAGTTTTCCTCCCTAAAAAGGAGGATTAGGACTGAGGTGTCTCCTTTCTGACTACTCCATTATTCATAATTTTCCTTCCCCATCAAGCCCCTCTCTGTGACAAGCTCCAACTGATAGAATCAAGGTTCTTAGCTTATTGAAGGGGAAAATAAGTAAAGTAAAATTCACCCAAAGCACTCTTTGAGTGAGTCACAGAACAATTAACAGTACCCAAGTTTGATTTAAATGATAATTTTGTTTTAAATCAGAAGGTTTCTTAAAGTATTTAGCTAGGACTTGTTATGCTTGTCAGAACTGACTCACGGGCCTTTTGGATTTTTGAGTGAATGCCATTGTTAGTTTTCAGTGTTCAACAATGCATAATTGGCACCCCAAAGCCCCATGTTTTTCCTTCTTCCCCTGAGCCAGTTGTGAGCAGTGGGAGGCAGGCCTGTGCTTCTGTTCTCCTGACGTGTCTGGTGTGATGCTGGGTAATTGCCATTATTGCTGGATTGCTCTCTGAGGTGCTGGTTGCCGAGGATGTTTGGTGGGGAAGCTTCTACTACATCTGCTTTGGGCATTCTTCTCTGGGTTTTCTTCTTATTCCACATTTTGAGGAGAAAATCAGTGGAAATTTTGCTCTGAATAATTCCCTCCTGCCCTCCCTTTTTGCGGGAAGGTTGATTAAAACAATGACCATGTTAGTTAGCACAAGATTTTCTCTGATCAAGATGTTGTTAGAGGCTGGGTGCGGTGGCTCACACCTGTAATCCCAGCACTTTCGGAGGCCATGGCAGGCAGATCACTTGAGGCCAGGAGTTAGTAACTAGCCTGGCCAACATGGCAAAACCCCATCTGTACTAAAAATACAAAAAAAATTAGCCAGGCGTGGTGGTGCATGCCTGAAATCCCAGCTACTCAGGAGGCTGAGGCGCGAGAATTGCTTGAACCCGGTTTGAAACTGGGAGGCAGAGGTTGCAGTGAGCTGAGCGACACTGTACTCCAACCAAGGCTACAGAGCAAGTCTCTGTTTCCAAAAAAAAAAAAATGCCATTAGTTCCCTTCTCTGTAAAATGAGGATAATAATGGGACATACTTCACTGGGTTGTTGTAAGGAATAAATGACAAAACACATTGTGTAAATCACGCATGCTCCACTATCTTGATGTAGAGAAAGACAGAGGAGTCAGGATTAATCCTTCTCCACCTGCCAACTCTCCTGCCACGTCCTCCATGGGACTCACAGTCCTGTAAGAAGCCACCTGCCATGGCTGGGGCCACCACTGCTGACCAGTCTCCCATGCTCCAGACTCAAGGTGATCTTATCCCAAATTCAATATCTGAAAAGAAACGGATGACCTTCATATGTGTGTGTTTTTAGTCTATTCCCAATGAGCTTTTGCTTCCATTTATCTCTTACTTGAAGTGATCTTTCCTGTTAAACAGTGAGCAATTGCTGAAAAATAAGAGTTAAGAAATCTGGATTCTAATTAACTTTATCACTAATTGTTATGTAATGTGAGTCACTATTTTTTGGGTAATTGTTATGTAACTGTGAGTCACTATTTTTTTTGGGTAAACAAGGGTGAGAAGATTAATGAAGGTTGTCAAGACCAGTGGAAGAACAAAAGTGAGTTTCCATAACGATACCTTACACATCCAATGTTTTGCTTCCTTTGATTGCATTAAGCCTCACAAAGGTAGAACAGTTATTTCTCTCTTGCTGTGTGAGATAACTAAGGCACAGAAGAATAGAGTCATTTTCCCATGGCTTGGCTTTGACCTTCCTGCCCCATGCTCCAGTCTTCTGACAGAGTCCTCCTTGCTGTTTAATGTAATAATTGTTTTCTTATGTCTTTCTCCAACCAGAATGAGATCTTCTTGTGGAGGTAAAATCCCATCTTGTTCATTTTTGTGTTTCTAGTGCCCATTTCAAGGGCACATATTACATGGCCAATAATGTTTGTAGAATGAATGAATGAATGAATGGAAAGAGAGCGAAGACCAAAGACTTGATCCTTAAAAGTTCTCAGGCAACTTTTCTTTATTCCTTTTACACTGTTTCCCACCTCACAGTGACCATAACATTATTAGCTGAAAAGGAGAAATGGCAAGTTTCAAGGATATACATGGGAAGTGCTAAACCAAGAATATAAATTTTTTTCATTCAGTTTTTTGAAAATGAGAAACATCCAATCTGACATTAATCAGTCACCATAGATGTGCTCTGTGTTGGGCAGTGAGCTTAGTGTTGCAGGCTTGCTGTCTGGCTTGGGAGATCGGAAGAATGTGTGTGAACATATTGCTCAGGGTCAACAGTGAGCACTGACGGTTGTAAGAGCTAGGGGTGGCCACAGGAGGGAGTCTAGTTGGGGATGACCTCATGGAAGAGGCTGAATTGGGCTTGGGCCTCAAAGGGTCAGAGGGAAGTTGCTAGAAAGTGATAATGCAGGCCAGGTGGTGGCTCACACCTGTAAACCCAGCACTTTGGGAGGCCAAGGAAGGTGGATCACTTGAGGTCAGGAGTTTGAGACAGGCCTGGCCAACATGGCAAAATCCTGGCTTTACTAAAAATACAAAAATTAGCTGGGTGTGGACACCTGCACCCGTACTACCAGCTACTGGGAGGCTGAGGCTGGACAATTGTTTGAATCCAGCAGGTGGAGATTGCAGTGAGCCGATATAGCGCCACTGCACTCCAGCCTGGGTGACAGAGTGAGACTCTATCTAAAAAAAAAAGAATACAGAGAGGATTCTAAGACAAGCAAGGCATCAGAGAGGGCAGTATAGGGCGTGTTTGGGGACTGCTGGGGATGCACACTCTATGGGACTCTCATGGGAAACCCCAGGACCCTTAAGGGGGTGAGAAATTCCCCCAGGTCTTCCACGCCAAGCCAGTCCACTCTTACTCTGTCTAGCGGTCTTAAGATGTGCTTTTTTAATGACTCAAATTACATAATACAGTGGTTCTTTTGTTAGGAGAGTCCAAATTAAAGATGCCATGGGCAAGAAAGAAGAAAGTTGTTTCACCAAAGAAAATGAAAATGATAAATTGGACTGTGCCAAATTTCTCTCTGGATATCCCTTGCTCACCCACTTCCCAGCATGGACATTAGAGTCAGACAAGAAAGACTTGACTTTTTTTTTTTGTATCTGTCACTTTCTAGATAAACTTAGTAGTTATTCAACGTCTCTAAGCCTTAGTTTGCTCAGCTATACCACAGAGTAAAGAAAGCTGCCTTGCAAAATTGCTATGAGGATAAAATGCAATGGTATGGGAAAAGTGCTTAGTACACAGTGAGTGCGCAGTAGGTGTGCCCAGCACCGTGCTAGATACATTAGGTGCAAACTCAATGCCCACAGGGACTAGGCAAATGATGTGAATAAATAACAGAGACTATGTGTGTTAGATGGGTATCAGGGCCTAATGGGGACTACCGGAAAAGAGAGAGAGAGAGAAAAAAAAAAGAAACGTTGCATGTACTCTTTAAAATGTGCAACTGTTCTTCAGAGTCACCTACTTGCTGTTTCACTGGAATCTGAGCCCTGTGCTATCAGATCTTTCTATTTTTTTGGAAAGGAGCCAGTAATCTAGGATTTCATATGAAATCCTCTGATTTCAAATATGGCTACCATGGGAGGGATTGCTCTTGCCCAGGACCCACTCTTCCCTTCTTTCTCTGTATAATGGATCCCTCAAGTTTTAGAGAGACACGTGCCCTCCTCTTCCCTCTACCCTCCACAGCTAAATATTCGATTTTTCCACTTCCCTTGCAGCTAGATGTGGCCATTGGCCAAATATTGTTCAATGGAGGATGAAGATGAGAGCTATGTGCAAGTTTACTGTCATGTCCTTAAAAAGCAGCTCCTTGGGTTTCCTTTCTCTTTCTCCCCCTTACTGGTGATGAGCCATCAACCACATGGATAGGCTCATCACTTTCAGGGACAGCTGGTAGCAACAAGATAAGAGCAGAGTTGCTCACACTCTTGGATTGCCTACCAGTTCAGATCTTTATGGAAAAAGAATTAAATGTCTATCTCATTTAAGCCACTGTTATTTGGTCTGTAATAAAGCAGAAGGACCAATACCTTAAATAATCAACAACAAATTTCTCATAAAAGAACAAAGGAACACCTTATATAAAAAATGTATATTTATGGGTTGAATTTGCTGATAGGATGTTAGTTTTCTTAAGGAATTAAACAGTGTAAGATGCAATCCATGCTTGTTAGAAACATGAGTACCACTGGAAAAAATTAGACTTGTGTACAAAGTGATGAACCCATAACATAAAACAGTGTACAGACTTTGAGTGGTACAGATTTTGAGTGCTATAAGAATTCTATGAATTAGGTACCAAAGAAAGATTTCCTGCATGTTTTGCTGGGTCCCTGGCCATGCATTTGCTATGCCAGACTTCTAGTGTGGTAGCTGTCAAGGGGGTACATGTGGGTCTAGGGACAGGTCCATTCTATGTTTGCTGCTCCTAGTTACCTTTCAGGAGACACAGCGGTAAGACGATTTGGGCTGGTGGTGCTCCTATTACTAAGCATCCACACTTTGCATCCATTGTATCATTTAAACCACACTACACCATTTGCAGGTGAGAAAGCTGTGGCTGATAGACATTAAATAACTTGCCAGGAATAATGGATAGAATAGAGATTCAAACCCACGATTGTTCGGCACAAAGTTCTTGTTTCTTTCTGCTGCTGAGTGATACCATCTGCTTCCTCGGTGTGCCATGGCAGGCTGAATGGTCTTGTTCATCATATCAAAAAAGATGAGGAGGAAAAATAACTCTGCGATCTGTATTTGGCATTATTGAAGTTGCTTGAAATAAATTCATGAGTGAGAACTTCAAAGGGAGAGAGGAAAAGGATGAAGTAGAAGAGGTGCTTTATTATGATTCTTTTAAAGTTTAATCACATTGAATAAACCTAGAAGTAACAAATGGTGTTTGGAGCATCATTTGCTTGAGATTCCCACAATGCATTTTGATCCCTAAGAAGAGAGGCTCATTAAACAGGAAGATTATCTGCTTATTTGGAAAGACAAATCTATCCTTATAATCATGGCTACAAATACTTGGGAGCCTGATCATAAACACGTTTTCATAATCCTTGTAAAGATTAATGAATGATAATTACTTCATTCAATGGCAAAAGCTTTGGTTTGGAGCATGCGTCATAGTAACAATCTCTGCTATTCATATTCTAAAATGAATCTACATAATGTATTACTTGTAAACCCTACTCTTTTATTCCTCCCTTTAGATTCACTAGTAGACTCTCTTCATGTTATAGTATAAAGTAATTCAACTCTTTCATGACTGTCAGTTACTGCTTTCAAAATCACACTTTGGGTTTCAGTTCTCTGGTGAGCGAGGGCCATTACTTATTTGTTGACACTGTGGTTGCAGGAGCCTTTGTTTTCTTCAAGCTAAATGAAGTACCATTTCAATATTGACGTTTTGGGAACAACGAAGAACAGTTCTGAAATTACACAGTTGATGCTTTTAATTGCAATGTAGGGCCTGGAGACCATCACTGAGTTGCAAATTAATAATATCTTTCTGAAGTGAAAAGGTCATATTCAAAGAGACTGCAGATTTAAGCTATAAAAACCTGAGAAGGCATCTACATTTGCATGGGAAAAAATTTACCCTGATGCAGCTCTGATTATTACTGAGGAATAAAAATAAGGTGTTCTGAGCACCCAGAACAAGGTTAGCCACAGGAAAGGCAGGAGGTGGAAGGTGTCCAGCAGAAATGTGGGGGAGGGACCACATGCCACATTTGTCCCATTTCTTTCCTCTTTGCTCTAAAGTGAGTGAGACAGGAGAGCTTCTTTTAGGGAAAACTGTACAAATTCCTCTAACCTCATTTCTCAGCATAAATGCCACAAAAAGGTTTCTACTTCTAGGAAAGCAGAGGCCAGGGGTTTCCTGGTCAACTCTCAATCCCTTTAAAATTCTCTTTTCTCTTAGCCAGAAAGTCATATCCTTTCCTGGAAGTAAAACTCACTCCTACAGATTTTTACAAAAAATATTATTCAAGCTATTCATGCAGAACAGGTTCTTACAATTCCTTTTCTACTGCTCAATAACCTTGTTTCCCAGCCTGAATTTCAGCTCTCATTTCAGGTTCTTGGCCCACAGTACCTTTACTTTTTCATTGTTTTTTCCTCTTCTTGTTTCTTTTCACTTTTCCATGGTGATTTGATTCATCACTTCTGCTCCAGAGAGACTCAGCGGTGGGCTCATGAATCTTCATTATTTCTTTTTTTCTTTTTACAAGGCCCCAGAAATACTTCCTTTCTAACAATGTTTTGCTCATATGGTCTGTTTCTATGATCCTTAGCCTTCTGACTCCCAAATCTTTCATTTTTTGGAAAGTCAGGACTTTTGGATCTCCACGTAGCCTTTGGCAAGGGTGGTTGTTTCAGCTCTCCACCAGAGACTGTGTCTTCATCTCTCAACATCCCTAAGAAGCAGACAGAATTCTCCAGCCTCTCGACAGACATTTTTGTACCTCAAAAAGCAACAGAGCCTAGGCTTTTAGCATAATCTCTTTTCATCTCGGTTCCCCCATTTTTATTCTAAAACAGATGCCAGCCCTTGGCCTCATCAGCATATTCAGACTCTGTTCCAGCACTTTGTCAACTTTGAGCCAAAATGCACCTTCTTCACTGTCTTCCACAAGAAATTCAAGTATATTTGCTGAATATCTGTAAGGTCACAGGGCCAGGTCCCCTCACACAGTACACAGGATTTCTTTTGGAAAATCTTTTTCTTTTTTTTTTTTTTTTCTAATTATTATTATACTTTAAGTTTTAGGATACATGTGCACAACGTGCAGGTTTGTTACATATGTATACATGTGCCATGTTGGTGTGCTGCACCCATTAACTCGTCATTTAGCATTAGGTATATCTCCTAATGCTATCCCTCCCCCCTCCCCCCACCCCACAACAGTCCCCGGTGTGTGATGTTCCCCTTCCTGTGTCCATGTGTTCTCATTGTTCAATTCCCACCTATGAGTAAGAACATGTGGTGTTTGGTTTTTTGTCCTTGTAATAGTTTGCTGAGAATGATGGTTTCCAGCTTCATCCATGTCCCTACAAAGGACATGAACTCATCATTTTTTATGGCTGCATAGTATTCCATGGTGTATATGTGCCACATTTTCTTAATCCAGTCTATCATTGTTGGACATTTGGGTTGGTTCCAAGTCTTTGCTATTGTGAATAGTGCTGCAACAAACATACGTGTGCATGTGTCTTTATAGCAGCATGATTTATAATCCTTTGGGTATATACCCAGTAATGGGATGGCTGGGTCAAATGGTATTTCTAGTTCTAGATCCCCGAGGAATCGCCACACCAACTTCCACAATGGTTGAACTAGTTTACAGTCCCACCAACAGTGTAAAAGTGTTACAATTTCTCCACATCCTCTCCAGCACCTGTTGTTTCCTGACTTTTTAATGATCGCCATTCTAACTGATGTGAGATGATATCTCATTGTGGTTTTGATTTGCATTTCTCTGATGGCCAGTGATGATGAGCATTTTTTCATGTGTTTTTTGGCTGCATAAATGTCTTCTTTTGAGAAGTGTCTGTTCATATCCTTTGCCCACTTTTTGATGGGGTTGTTTTGTTTTTTCTTGTAAATTTGTTTGAGTTCATTGTAGATTCTGGATATTAGCCCTTTGTCAGATGAGTAGGTTGCAAAAATTTTCTCCCATTCTGTAGGTTGCCTGTTCACTCTGATGGTAGTTTCTTTTGCTGTGCAGAAGCTCTTTAGTTTAATTAAATCCCATTTGTCAATTTTGGCTTTTGTTGCCATTGCTTTTGGTGTTTTAGACATGAAGTCCTTGAAAATCTTTTTTTTTGAGACGGAGTTTTGCTCTTGTTGCCCAGGCTGAAGTCCAGTGGTGTGATCTCGGCTCACCGCAATCTCCGTCTCCTGGGTTCAAACCATTCTCCTACCTCAGCCTCCTGAGTAGCTGGGATTACAGGCATGTGCCACCACGCCCAGCTAATTTTGTATTTTTAGTAGAGAAGGTGTTTCTCCATGTTGGTCAGGCTGGTCTCGAACTCCTGACCCCAGGTGATTTGCCTGCCTCGGCCTCCCAAAGTGCCAGGATTACAGGCATGAGGAAAATCTTTATTAGTCTTGCCTTTTTTTCTGTTTCCTCCTTCCCCCCTACACCTTAGCCAGGGGTTCTGTTTTTCTGCTGACACGTCTCCCAGTCTCCCATGCAGAGCTCTGCTGCTTTTACTCCATTCTTCCCAATTTTCTTGACAGCCACTGTTTCCTCTTTATTATGTAAAGTAGCTTCTTTGCTCCTCTGAAGGAAATCTAGTGCCCAGCCCCGCACCCTGTCATGGAGGCCGATTCTTCTCGATTTGGATGAGTGGGCTTATCCGACAGCTTTCTCTTCACAGAAGAATCCTCTGACCAGCTGCTATGAACAAAAAGATAAACATTTCTCCATATCATTACTCATAAAATGGGTTTATTAATACTTCATAGGGTTGCTGAGAGGATAAAAGGAAATAATGAATGTAGAGGATTTAGCACAGTGTCGTTTATCGTCATCATCACTGAATGCAATCGGATTGTGCAGTTTTTATCTTTGCTCTCTCTGGATCTGTGTGGTTACCTCCATTACAACACTTATGGCTCAGTTATCTGAGGATGCTCCTGGCTTTGAGCTCCCCATGGGCAAGCGCTTTGTCTCATTCATCCTATCTCCAGCACCTGCTACCATATCCAGTGCAGAGTGATGCATGATAAATGTATGAATCATTTGGCCTGGGGAGCTTCTGGTATATTCCAAAAAAGCATTTTATATAGAGGAACAGGCAGATCTTGGGAGAAATTAAAACTAAGGTCCAGGACCACTGCTGACACCTATTCATATTCAGTTTTTTTCTTACTGAGGAGCAGCCAATGCACTGAAAGTGCTTTGCAGGGAGGGTCAAGGAGGGCCTGTGCTCTCTCATTTTTTTGCATCTCCAGTGTCCAACACTGTGAGGGGCACAACCCTGTGATGGGAGGAGGAAGAGTCTCCCTGGCTTCCTGGGATGAGATTTTGTAGGATTCCTTCTCTGTGTACTCTGCTTCTCTCAAGCCCAAGAAGAGTGTGTGTGTATGTGTGTGTGTGTGTGGGAAGAGCTGGGCTATAACATGGAAGCATCCCAGGAATACGCTCATAATTTTATATCCCATCAATCTGATGTTCATTAAACATTTGTTCATCAGAGGCTGAAAACCTATCTCATGGGGAAAGGATGCTGAGTGAAGAGCTCAGGTCTACTTACTGCTCTAAGTAATTCATATTTGCAACCCCTTCCCCACCCCCGCCAAAGTTGTGTACCTAACTTAGAAGAAAGAAATCTCTGTATTAACACAATCACCTTTCTTAGAAAGCAGCTCATTAATGTACCATCTCATGTTACTTGAATATGTTTCTGGGGCAGGTGAGGGGTTTATTCCAACACTAAGTGGAGTTTAAAAATATTTTTTCCAACCACACAGAAAAGAACCCTGAAAAGAGTTCTTATGAATACATGTTTTTCCATTTCATTAAATTTCTAATGATGTCTTTTGCAAAGGCATAGGAATGATACAATGGACTTTAGGGAAGGGTAGGAGGGGGGCAAGGGATAAAAGGCTACAAATAGGGTGCAGTGAATAATGCTCAGGTAATGGGTGCACCAAAATCTCACAAATCACCACTAAAGAACTTACTCATGTAACCAAACACCACCTGTGCTCCAATAACCTATGGAAAAAAATAAATTTCTAATGATGTCTTAGCATCCATGATTGATTGACACCCCAGCTGGTATCACCTTAATATTGCTCTGCATTTAGCTCTACCATATCACCAATTAATAAACACAAAATTCACTCCTCCTTTCATTCTATCCTCCTGGTATTTCCATAGGGTGTTGATTGCAAAATAAACTGGCCTTATATCAGATCCTCTAGCTTGGGAGATTCTTGAATTCTGGCCTAAAAAAGTATTTTATAAATGTATGATTCCACTTATTGCATAGGAAGATGTAATATGAATCTTGATATGATTTATTTTTAATTTTGATGACTACAAGTTATTGGTATGTAGTATTTGTTTTATGATTGTAGCAACTGGTATCTATTAACTATGAGATTCCGAAATGTTTCTCCAGGTTTTATATCTCTAGTCAGGAGTTTCTAGAATTACATTCTGCACCATTCCCCACTAAAGTAGCCCTGGTAACTATGGTCTGACTGACTGAATAGATACATGAATACAGCACTATCTGGTTTAGAAAAAAAAATCTTTCTTTTATTTGGGCTGTCATGCCTTGAGCTGCTGCTGAAATGTACATAACTATAAAATGTATAAAATGGGAATAATGGTTTCTACCATGTTTCTTTCTTTTCTTTTCTTGTTTTTTTGAGACAGAGTTTTGTTCTTGTCACCCAGGCTGGAGTACAATGGAGTGATCTCAGTTCACTGCGACCTCTGCCTCCCAGGTTCAAGTGATTCTTCTACCTCAGCCTCTCCAGTAGCTGGGACTACAGGCATGCGCCACTATGCCCAGCTAATTTTTTGTATTTTTGGTAGAGACAGGGTTTTACCATGTTGTCCAGGGTGGTCTCAAACTCCTGACCTCAGGCGATCCACCTGCCTCGGCCTCCCAAAGTGCTGGGATAACAAGAGTGAGCCACCACGCCTGGCCCCATGTTTTTTTATAGAGTGAAATCACTTAATAACCAATCTCATTCTGGGATGTAGAGCACAAAACTTTGGTCCTGAAAAAGACCTCAGACATCTATTCCAATCACTTCCTTTTACAGATGAAAAACCCGAGGACAGATATTAAAAGACTTGCCTGGGGTTATTGTTCATAAAGTAAGAATCTATTTTTATTTGCCTGTATGGGTGGCTGTTGCTATTGCCACTATCAGCATTTTGTCAGGTTTCCTCCAGTTGTAGCACATCTAAAGACTCCACCCATTTGGTGTAGTTTATGTTACCCCAAGCCTCACACCAATCTCTGTGTGATTAAGCTTGCCATGGAGGGCAAGAAAAGTTAATAAAATCCAATCCCTTGTAGAAAATTACCAAACTGATGAACTCACCGGCCGTAGGGGTATTCTGATATCCAGATGGACACCTGACAGAATCACATCAAATTTTCATGGAGGCAATTAGTTCCCTGCCCTTAGAACCATTAAATTTTATACTAACAATTAAACTCCAGTCTACAACATTAAAATGCGATTAGCCCTTCACTAATAATGCATAAGAAACTTCAAGGTGATCATGAGAGAGGACTGAGGAGATCTGAAGTGCAAGAAGATTCATTTTCAGACTGTTTATTCTGCATTACACTCCACTGGATGAGATGGCAAAATGTCATTGGTGAGACACATTGGCCATTTCTTTTGTTGATATGAGTGGGGAGTTACATATCTCATATCTTTGACTTACATCAAGAAATTTTTAAAAATATGATGTGCTGTTCTGGTTTAGATAGCAGCCAAAAAGGACTTTTCAAGCAATGTTTCAAAAGGTTGAAACAACTAGGACTACTGATATTGAAGAAGAGATAGTTGAAGGGTATTTGAGAGCTTTCTGCGACATGCCTGGTTTTTCTAGTTAAGGCAGTGATAAGCTATGCCCTACCTCTACTGAAGCCAGAACAGATTGAAACTAAAATTTTAATGGGTCTTGGATTTTAAATTAATTATCATTAATTTGAGGGCAATATTATCCATAATTCTTGGTTGAAAAGGGGAGAAACCCAACTTAAAATTCAACAAGTGAAAAAAGAATTTATTCTTTTTTTTTGAGATGGAGTTTCACTCTTGTCACCCAGGCTGGAGTGCAATGGCACAATCTTGGCTCACTGCAACCTCCACCTCCTGGGTTCAAGTGATTCTCCTGCCTCAGTCTCCCGAGTAGCTGGGATTACAGGCATGCTCCACCGTGCCTGGCTAATTTTTGTATTTTTAGTAGAGATGGGGTTTCGCCATGTTGGCCAGGCTGGTCACGAACTCCTGACCTCAGGTGATCCACCCGCCTCGGCCTCTCAAAGTGCTGGGATTATAGGCATAAGCCACCATGCCCAGCATTTTTTTTTTTCCACTGAGAAGATCACCGGTTATCAGCTTCAAAGACGGCTTGATCCAGGTGCTCACAAATATATTCACCACAAGCATCTATATGCACCAGCCAGTGTGCTAGATGCTTACACATAGATTACTTTAGTCCCTATGATAACTTAAGGGTAGGTATTATACCCCAGATTTAGAGATGATGAAATTGAGCCTTAGAAAAGTTATCATGCTCTGAGTTAAATAATAAGTAAATACTGGGGACAGAATAGGTTAATTTTTAATATAACACAGTATAAAAAAGAATTTTCAGACAACAAGGAGAATGAAACTTCAGAAAAAGTTAAAGAAGCTTCCTCCAGGGAACTTTGTATCAGTCAGTCCCATTTAGGAAAATAAACCACACCAGTTATTTTAAGAGAGAATTTAATAAAAGAAAAATGTTAAACAGATATTTAAATAGTTAAAGGCAAAGGGGACACAGAAGTCACATAGGTGACTCTGGAGCTGGGAGGACACAGGCAAGAGGTTGAGGTTATTAGAATAAAGAAAATGTGGCACATATACACCATATTATACTATGCAGCCATAAGAAAGGATGAGTTCATGTCCTTTGGAGGGACATGGATGATACTGGAAACCATCATTCTCAGCAAACTAACAGAAGAACAGAAAACAAAACACCGCATGTTCTCATTCATAAGTGGAAGTTGAACAATGAGAATACATGGACACAGCAATGGGAACATCACACACCGGGGCTTGTCAGGGGTTGGGGGGGTTAGGGGAGGGATAGTATTAGGAGAAATACCTAATGTAGATGACAGGTTGATGGGTGCAGCAAACCACCATAGCATGCGTATGCCTAGGTAACAAACCTGCACGTTCTGCACTTGTACCCCAGAACTTAAATTATATTTGTATATATATAAAGCTGGTTCTGGGAGTGTGGGAAACAGTTGAAATTGGAACCAAGTACTGCTGCAGGAACAGAAAGTAGGCAGGAAGGAGGCAGAAGGCCCCCTGCAGCCTCCCAGTTTCCTCCTAGCGCCTCTTGTTGGCAGAGCCTAATAGGGTGCTGGCTGGCAAAGCAGAGATGTCCTTTGCAGGCTCCCAGCTGCATCGCAAAGCAGAGTATAGCAGGTTGGGTCGGGGGCTGGGAGACAATAGCTTAATTACCAATGCTGCCTTTGAAAGTGGGAAGCTCTTATCTTTCAGAGTTCGTAGTAAGACTGCTCACATATAAAATTAGCAAGATGGTTAAATGCTTTAATTTAAACAATCCTAAGAGCTTTTTATTTTCTGAATTTAACCTTGCTTTTCTAGGTTTGAGGAATTTGCATAATTAAAGTCGGCCTGCTTATGGGCAGATGATTACCAGGCCTCTCCTCAGTCCTATCCCAGATAATATCAAGCTTGAAATTTTCAGACCATCTCCAATTCATTTCCATTCTGTAATTTATCTAAGTATTGCTGGGAGTTGACGTGAAAAGATCAAAGGCTATGCAGTCAGAAAGGTGTGGATTCAATCTTACCTCTGCCACTTTGTGGCTTAACCTTGGGTGAGTTCGTCTTAATTTCCTCATTGTTTAAATGGACATGACTATTCACATCTGTATCATGGGGTTTTTATAACGCTTACAAGAAATAATCTATAGAAAGCAACTGGAATATTGTCTGGCAGTCACTGATATTTAAAAACAAATTCTATCTCCCTTTCATTCAGACCTTCTACTTGAGATTAAACCATGAGTTTCAGATAGATCATCCTCCTGAATACAGAATCTCACTTTTGCAATGGCAGCAAAGATTAGACAGGCATTAATGTCACCTAATTATTTCTATCAACTTTCCCTTAAAGCTCCTCTAAGTAATCAAATGATCTAAGCAGCTGTAATCACAGCTTCAAAACAGGTTTTATGTTTTCTTCTTTCAATTAGATTGCCATCCCTGGACTCCCTCCCATGGAGAAAGTCTGGACCCAAAGACTGGATGTTGTGTTCTTCTTACTCTCCTGAACTAACCTAAGGTTTATTTATTGAAAATTGGGGTGGGGGGCCAAAGACCCATCATCAAATATGCAGGGTAGGCTTTGGTGAGTTGTGTATTCCAAGCATGCACTTCCAACATTTGGGAGATGCTATTTCTGAATTAACAGAAGCATTCTCTCCTTGGGAAATATGGGTTAGGGGTAATGCTGGTAAAGTATCTTCTGGGCCATTTTATAATGAAATTATAACTGGATAAATAGTCACAGATGTAGACAAATTGTAGTGCCTGCCTCAAAATATACTCTCCAGGGTGAGAGAAAGAGAGAGAGAGAGAGAATTGGTTTATTTTTAGGAACTAATTGGATCATAAATTATGTTTTCCTCATCAGAGAGTATAAACTTACTGAGCAGCTCCTGTGCCCTACTGTACTAGTCAGGGTTCTCCAGGGAACAGAAGCAACAAGGTATATATAGATATTTAAGAGGGGATTTATCATAGGAGTTGGCTCATGCTACTACGGAGGCTGAGAAGTCCCACCATATGCTGTCTGCAAGCTGGAGAACCAGGGAAGCTGGTGGAGTAATTCTTTCTGGGTCAAAAAGCCTGATAATCAGGGAGCTGATAGATAGTATAACTAGTATAACTCTCAGTCCAAAGCCAGAAGCTTGAGAAGAGTGTGGGGAAGGTAAAGGGAGTGAGCCTGGAGCTCTGATGTCCAAGGGCATAAGATGGATGCCCCAGCTTCAGAAAAGAGAGTGAATTCACCTTTCCTCTGCCTTTTCATTCTATCTGGCTTCTCATCACCTCAATAGATGGAACCTATCCATACTGGTGAGGGTGGACCTTCTTTACTCAGTCTACCAACTTAAATGCTAATATCTTCCAGAAACACCGTCATAGACACACTTAGAAATAATGTTTTACTGGCTCTCTGGGTATCCCTTAGTCCAGTCAAATTGGCATCAATGAAACCATCACATCTGGATTTTACTAAAACAGCAAAGATTCAATGTGTGTCCTTCGAGGATTTTCGTGAAGCCTGGGATGGGAGGGCACTGTTCCCTGCAGGACCCCCTGTGGAACAAGGTTTTACCTATGCTACTATCATGCCTTTCCCAACTAGAAAACATCATGGTGCTAAATGCATTTGGCTTTAGTGTCCATATAGGCCTCTTCCCACATAGGAGTTAATAACCTGTGAAAACTCAAATCTAAAAGCAAAAGCATCTTTAATTCACATGAGGGCACAAGAGCAGGGCAACTCTCTAGCTTTCCTCTTTTTTAGACAACATGTTTCCTTTTTCTCTTTTCTGTTTGTTTATTTCTTCCCAATTTTTTATCTTTTTTTGAATCAAACTGTTTCTTGCACTGCAAACTCAGTATGTTGCTTCTCAGCTTCAAATGAATTTTTATAGCAAGTCATAAACCCTTGAAAATAGGATTTATAATGGAAACACTGATACAGCGCTAGCTAGCATAGCCAGATAGGTGTTCTAATAATACTAGATAGTAATATTCTCCAAATCTAATACTCTATAGATTTTTTTCTTGCTGTGATTTATACTGACCCAATTCTTTCTCTAACCTCTTCAGTGCCAAAGCCTGTGGTCCATGTTCATAATTGGCAAAGTCAAATGCCCTTTGGGCATGTCTGGATCACATTCATCTCTGGCAAAACATGACACAGTTAACTCCTATAGGCACAGACCCTGGGTGGGGGAGTCCTGGTTGGAGACAAGTTCCCTGGGGTAAGACAGGCTTGGGTTAGTTGGGAGATGGGGGGCATAGCTGCCTATGGATTCTGGGGCAAGACTAGTCCAGTAGACAGAACCTAGTGGAAGGGAGAGTTTCCAGGTAAGCAGACAGGCTGCCCTGACAGTGTGCAGAACACACTGATGGGGGCCAGGAAGCATTCACAGACACTAGGCAGGTAGTTCTCTTCAGAGGAGTCTGATGGCAGGTAACAGAGTTTCAGTCCTTAGCTGTGGTTCCTGAAGGGTTATGGTACAACTAAAGATATATAAATTTGGTCTTTGCCTTCAGTTCCTGGCATAGAGATTTAGAAACTGGAATTTCCTAACTGATTGGACTGTCTTTTGTCATTATTATTATTTTTTTTGAAATTGAGTCTTGTTCTGTTGCCCAAGCTGGAGTGCAGTGGCATGATCTCAGCTCAATGCAACCTCTGCCTCCCTGGTTTAAGTGATTCTCTTGCCTCAGCCTCCTGAGTAGCTGGGATTACAGGTGTGTGCCATCATGCCTAGCTAATTTTTGTATTTTTAGTAGAGACGGGGTTTCACCATGTTGGCCAGGCTGGTCTCGAACTCCTGACCTCAGGTGATCCACCTGCCTTGGCCTCCCAAAGTGCTGGGATTACAAATGTGAGCCACAGTGCCCAGCCAGTCTTTTGTTATTCTTAAGGAGCCCCTTTTTTGCCATATCTGAGTTTATGCTAATGAGAAGACTCACGGTGGTACCTCAGATAGTTTTAAGGGAGGGGCTGGCCACACACTGTAATTAGAGGATTGGAATTTTCAGCCTCACTCCTCAACCTCTAGGGAGGAAAGGGGGGGTGGAGATTGAGTTTAATCATCAGTGGCCAATGGTTCAATCAATTACATCAACATAATGAAGCCTTTATAAAAAAACTTTCGAACAACAAGGCTGGGGGGATCTTCTGGGTTTATGAACACACTGATATGCTGGGGGAGTGGTGCAGCTGCAGAGGGCATGGAAGCTCTGCACGTTCCCTTCATACCTTTCCTTATGTGTCTCTTCCATTTGGTCGTTTCTGAGTTGTAGCTTTTATAAGAAAACTGAAATAATAAGTATAGAGTTTTCCTGAGTTCTCTGAGTTGTTTTAGCAAATTATTGGACCTGAGGACAGGTCATGGGAACCCTGGAACTTGTAATTGACTGGTCCGAGGCAGGTATCCTGGGGACTCCTTTTGCAGCTGGCATCTCGTGGAACTGAGACTTGTGGAGTTTGCACCAACTCCAGATGGTCAGTGTCAGAAATGACTTGGACACTCATTTGCTGTCAGAAAATTAGATAATTGGTTGCTTGGAAAACAATATAAGGGTCAAGGAGAAGAGTGGCAAGAGTAAGGCAGGGTCCAAATTTCTTAAACAGGAAGACCTGGAATTAAATGCTAGATCTGCTGTTTACTAGATGTGGGGTGGCAGGAAATTTATGTTTTCCTATCTGTAAAATGGATATAACGTATTTGTTAATGGGTTGTATTTTTTCTTTTTCATGATTGGCATGTAATACATAATCAAAAATATTTGTGCAATGAATGAGTTAAGGACTATGTAAGTAATAAATAATTTACAACAGGGACTCTGACCCAGGGAATAAGTAAGGAACTTAGCTATGCATTTAGGGCACGTAATCAAGGCTGGAGCCACAAGGAAATGTATCTTGGTCCTACGTATATATATAAATATACACAAAGCCATATAAATAATTCCTTCACTACCTACCCCTGAGATCAAGGTTGGGTCTAGATTCTTTGAAGCCTGTAGGCAAACATTAAGAGACCGCAATTATGGGGAAAGTTGTCGAAGCTGGGACACAGGAAAGGTCTGGCTTACACAGTGTAGCAGAGAAGTAGAGCATGCAGGCCGTGTCCTCAGACTTCCTGGGTTCTAATCCTGCTATGGTTTGCATGTGTTCCTTCCAAAACTCAGATGTTGAAACTTAATGGCTAATTTGATGATTTTAACAGGTGGGGCCTTTAAGAGGTAATTAAGAGACACGAGGGCTCCTTCCAGGTGAATGAGATTAAGGCCCCTATAAAGAGCATTCAAGGGTTGTTCAGTTCACTTACCCTTTGCCTTCTGTGAGGATGCAGAGTTCCTTCCCTCCAGAGGATGCAGCAACAAAGCACTGTGATTCAAGCAGACAGCAGCCCTCACCGAACACCAAACTTGCTGGTGCCTTGATTTTGAACTTTCCAGCCTCCAAAACTGTAAGAAACAAATTTCTGTTCTTTATGCATCACCCAGCTTCAGGTATTTTGTTATAGCAGCAAAAATAGACTAAGACAAATCCCAATTCTGCTTATTAGCTGTGTGAAAGGGGGCAAATCAATTTCTCTGGCTTCTGGTGTTATCGTCTGTAAAGTGGAGTTAAGGCAGTACTGACCTCATAGGGTTATTGTGAGGATAACTTGAGAAGGTACCAGGCATACACCTGAGATACACAGGAATTGATCAATACGAGTTATCTATTTTTTGCTATCTATTATTCTTTATAGCAGAGCTTATTTAATGGATTAGAGTGATGCTGTCACAAAAAAAAGCAGGGATGGGGTGGGAATTTCATGAGCATCCTTAGCAACTCCCAGGAAAACAAGAGCCCAGGAAGGAAGATGGAAAGAGCAGACATCTCCCTGGAGCAGCTCTAATTCATCCCAGGCTGAATGGAAACTTAAAAGGTAGGGCCCAAGACGCTCAAAAGGGCTTCTCATTGTTTATCATGTCTTCTCAGAACCTGAAAGCACAATGTCTTTCTGCTCTGGCTCGGTCCATATTCCACTTGGCAAGCTGCAGTGGGCCCTGCCCCTAGGTTGAAGTGCTGGTGAAGAAGCCTTGACAGAGCCTTGCTAACTCCTGCTTGAAGGGGATGGGTGGAGGGTTTACCACAGTGCCTGGTGGGCTGAGGTGAGGTGAGACGAGACTTCTGCCTTTTGATTGCCTGTCTTTTGGGAGAGGCTCAGAGAGGTCTCACTGTGCACAGAAAAGGGGAACAGCAAATTGCTTCCGCTCATAAGATGCTCACAGATTGGTGGACAATAGATTGGTTTAACTTTATACATGCAGTTTTGTGCCTGAAGTTTAACGAAAGACATTGAGGGTGAACTTCATAAAGAAATTCTACAGGAGACTGTGTCAGAAGTGGTTGATTTCCTTCCTATGTTTGCCTTTGCAAAGACTCTTGCCTTCATCAAATAAGAGCAGTGGTAAGTTTTGTATAGGCATGGGAAGAAGGATGTGGAAAGAATGATAGAGAATCTTACATAGGATGCAGTATTAGAGCTGGACTAATCTTACACAGAATGCAGTGTTAGAGCTGGACTATCACTTGGATAGCACCAAGTGTGATTCCAAATTCTTTAGGTAAACAGACTGAGGCCAGAGAGAAGTGACTTGCCTAAGGTCACCTGGCTAATTAGTGCTAGTTTACAGCACAGTTGGGAAAGTTCACCTTTTGACACAGTTGTCTTTCTATGAGCTGCTAATGAGACAATTTTGTTGCATTGTTTTTGAACAAAAAAGATCACAGATGTTCTTACATGGACAGAGCATAGCCAATTGGAGGAGTGCAGTAGGACACCCAGGTTCCAGATGGGAGCTCAGTGGCCTCCTGGAGAAGAGGGAGGTGCTGTAGAAATCTCTGGAGGGAGGCTGTCTAGGGTACATATTAGGGTGGGTCAGTTACCTCTACTTGGGGTCTTTTCCTACTGTGGCCCTTTCTAGGATTCAGTGGAAAAACACTTTTTTTTCCCCCTGCTGGTCTTTGGCTCTTATTATTTGATTTTCTTTAAAAGCTTTAGATAAGCAAGACCAGCAGTTGAAGCCTGGATGTTTTTGTCCTTGTTCAGCCTGAAGGCTGTGTGCAGTTCTGGCAGTTAACCTCATAAATTAAGGCTCTTCAAGAAAACCATGCCAATTTTTGTCCAACTTGGCAATTCTTGCAATTTAATATTTTCTCAGGGAGGCTTCATTTTCTACCGAATGAGAGAGATTGAGACCCAGGAGTATTCTATTTCTCCTCCTTTTAGTGATTTATTTTGGCCTTCAAAGGACAGAGGCGGTTGCATGTAGCTGCCTAGGTTGTGCACTGCACAACTCCAGGGTTATGACTCTCAGATGTGAATGGAGTCTGAGATGCTGCCATTTTAGCAGCGTCTGAGCCTCACCAGTGTCTAGGATACCACACCTGCCTCTGCTCTTTTTGGAGTTTTAGCTCTAGCTCTTCCATGCTCTCCCACAGTCTCATGCTGTTTTCTGGCTTCCAGGGGACCCCAAACCTGGGGTCATCTATTCTGGGTAGCACTCATAAACCATGCTCACCTTTACTCCTTTGTCCTGTCCAAATGCTCTTATTCTGGATGTGGCATAACTACTAGGAGCATAGGCTTTTATAAGGGCACATCTGGAGATCAATGACAACCTGAAAAAAAAAAATTATTCACGGTGTTGGGGAGAGGAGCACTTTGGGAACAGAGGGACTTTTGGAGGAAACCCTCAAGCTATCCAAATTAGGATCACCGCCCCTGCTCCCTCTACTTGGTGAGCTTTAGTGAGAAGGATAGTTGCCCAATTAGTCCCCAAACACCCCTTTCTGTTTTTGCATCCTTCCACTTGAGGACAGGGCTTCTCCTTTAGCTATCCTGGACACCACCTAATTCTGAGTTAGGGCCCTGCTTCTTTCTCATGAAATTGAACTTGGATGCAGACCTTTCCCCTTTCTTCCCTCCAGGACAGCTGAGAAAGGATGACTTTTTCAAAAGAAACTTTTGTGGTGCTTGTGTTGGTAGGTAATGAAAGACACAGGCACCTTCCTATTGTTTGTTTTTTTCTTAAAAATTGTATAAGCATGGAAAAGAACAAGAATCCAGGAATAAAGAGGACTAAAAAGTTGGTTAAGAGAAACAGTTGTCTAGAAAATATCAGCTAAAAGAAACAACTAAAAAGGAACCTACAGTTAAGCATTCAGTTTCTGTGTCCAGAGAGGAGGCACCATGAGTATGTAGCTATAATTGAAGGAAGAAAATTTGTTTGGAAAAAAGGGTTTTTCTACAATTCCAGTGGCAAAAAATACATCTAAGGGGTAGATTTTTGAAAATACTTTAATGTGATTTTTTTTTCTTTCTGAGTTTGACTTTCTCCTCACTCAGCTAAGGATATCCATCCACCTGTAGGTATGTTAGGAATGTTATAAAGGAATGCAAAGAGAATGTACAGAGTAATGTTCAGCTTCTGATATATGAAATATTTAATAGAATGCAGTAAAACTGTAGGCTTGAAAACCAGGCATTTTTGTTTCAGAAAAGATTTACCACATTAATCTAGGTTCTATTTAACAAATCAAGGGCTAAGCCTGTAAGATTCATAGCTTAGAGTTCTCCTAATATGTAAGAGAAAGAGAGCACACTTATTCGAGAGGATTTAGAGCATAGGTTTTTTCAAGGTGTAGAAAATATCCCTTTGTTTGCAATGAGATTTAGCCACAGGTTGGAAGGGAAGAATGACCTGTGGCACTGCTTCTCAGTGTCGTCCCCAGACCAGTAGTATCAGTATCACTTGGGAATTTGCTAGACATGCAAATGCCCCGGTTTCACATCAGACTTATTGAAGCAGAAACCCTGGAGATAGGGCTCAGCAATCTATTTTTTTCTTTTTAACAAGTCCTTTGGGTGATTGTGATGCACACTGAAATTTGAAAAGCACTAGTGAGAACCTCACCCCTTCCAGTGCAGGGCACATGGGAGGATGGGGGAGAGGTAGAGTAGGAAAGAGGTATGATTGCTATATGTCCCTCTTTTTCTCTTCTCTGAGCTTAAGCCAAGAAGGGGATGAGTTTTAGAGGAGTGAGGGCAACCCAGAGGTGGCTCTTCCACCCATGTTCCTTAGTTGGAACTCATCCATTCAGCTGGCCTATACCAGCTGAGGATGTCACCAAACCCCAAAAGAATTTGGTGTTGCTGTATGGTCAGGCTGAGAAGCTTTGAATTTTCCATTTTTCTAAGTCTTTCTTAAGTCCCTTGTGGTATAGACAGGTCTCAGACTTAGCTGAGGGTCCAGCTAGGGAATTTATCCATAGGAATGACTTTATCAAAGGGTATAGTGGTTTTGAGAAAAGGTTGCAGAGCATATTTTTCCAGGTCAAGGCAGATGGGAGGAGCAGTCAGATTTTCAAGGGTTCTCTAGCCTCAGGGAGGGCTGAGGGGTTCTCTAATTAACCAGGTTGGTACAGGGCTCTTGCCAAGCAGAAAGAAGATGACACCAGCCATAGGGTGGACAAGTGACATTGGCTGGGGGTCCAGTAGAGCCAGAGGACACTATCCTCCCCTTAATCAAACACTACTATGAACCACATACTTTATTCCATGCAATAAAGTGACATTTTAGAGGGGAGGAAGAGCTAGTGAACACTTTAATTTTCCCCACAGAGACTACCTAAAAGAACTATTTAAATTATCTGTGTGGGCTAAGTTTTAACCAAATAGGACCTATACTTCTCTCCTCATTCATTCCACACTCAGCACCCTGAAAAGTGAGTAGGTACTAGCAAGACTAGACCTGTACCTCAGACTTATGATGTGCATTAAATTTGTAGCCACACTACACATGAAATTTAATATCCAAAGATTCAGACTCCAAAATACTGGCTCCACAAGTCACTTAACCTCTCTGTGTCTTATCTCCATCTCACGTAAAATGGGGTTGGTAATATCTCTTTCATGCATTGTTTTGATGGTTACAGGGAGGGAGAGAGAAAGGGCTTTGTAAACGTCAAGGAACTCTCCTAATATCAAAATTTTTATAATAAATGAATATAGAACCATACCTCAGAGTGTTTGATAATAGTATTTTGATAAACAGCCTTCAAAAAGTTAAATTTAAATATTAACTTATGATTCAACTGCTTATTATATAGTGTCATTTGGGTGATGTATACGTATCCTATAATGAATGCCCTCCTCTTTCCCTAAATTCATTTCTCCTTCTACTGGATATAGAACCAGTTCTTTGAGAAAACTGCTTCTTTCCCATGCCAATCACAGCCCTTGGCCATGCAGGGTAGGGAATGTTAACCCATGCCAGGCAATCTAAGACCTTACCCATGATATTCTACTAACAGGTTGGTGGAAAAGAGTTATTTTTTCTTTGATTGTTCAGCTTTAAATCAGAGCTGCTATAGCCCATCCCCAGTAGGAGAGAATGAAACCAACGCACAGGCAGATACAAGCGAATAGGCAGAGAAGAGTCGCCCTGAGAGAAGCTCATGTCCCCAGTGCCAGTTATTCCCAAGATCAAATCACCCCTCTCTTTCCCAGCTATAGTTAATATATCCCCTTTTAAGTTTGAATGAGGTTTCTGTAACTTGCAATGAAAAATATGTGTAATATATGCATCTCAAACTCATTAGTGCAAAATGAAACTCGTCTGTCCCCAGTCTGGCCCTGCTCTTTTATTTCATTTGCATTGATGACACCATCACTGATCGCATTTTCCAGGCCAGATGCCTGGGTTTCATTGTGGACTCTGTCATATACCTTGCCCTCTCCCCTCCTGCCTTTTGAATTTGATCACTTTTCTTTACTCCACCCTGGTTCAGGCCACCATTATCTCTCCCCTGGATTCCTGCAATGGCTTTGTAACTAGTGTCCCTGCCATTAGTCCTGTCTGCTCTATTCCATTCTCCCCTCTCCAGCAAGAGGGATCTAAGATGAAATTTATCATGTGACTAATGGGCCTCTGCCCCAGACATTGGGCCTTTATTATGCATTGTGAATTTCTAGGAGGCTTTACTAGATATAACATCTTGCTAATAGATTTGACCACAGGCTTTATATTCGTGAAATATTTCATGGGGATAATTTTCTGCTGAACACAACTGGGGAAATATTCTAGAAGATTTCAAGGGCAACAGTTTACACTGTCACCTCTACTTTAAAAAAGTTCTGCATTAGAATTCTTAAAGTTCTTTAGAATGTGTCATCTTAATAATAATGTCTGACATTTATTGAATTCTTATTATAGACCAGGCAATGCTAAATATTTCACATGCATTATGTTATATAACCTCCAAAACAGCCCTCGAGGTGCTATTACTACCTGCATTTCATAGATGAGGAATAGGAGCTTAGGTTAATTTGCACAAATTCATGCAGGTGATAAATGAGACAGTTGGGATATGGAACTAGGATTTCTTGATTCTAAAGCCTGTACATTTAACTAGCCAGTATTTTTCAAATCATATTTTTTATAGTCCTCGGGTTCTGCAGATATACCTCAGAAGCAGCTACTACAGAATAAACCATGGGGAGAAGGTGATGAAGGGAGACAGACTCTGAAGTTAAGAGTTCCTCAGGGTCGCTTCAACTGGAGCATCCAAACCTTTATCTCTTTTATAATTGAGGGTTATGCAGAAAGTTTTTCTTGGACAAATGGTTGTAACATGTTGGGAGCTACTGCCTGACTCAATACTGATATTTAAGGGAAATTTTCTCTGTCAGGAATCCTTTCTTTCCCATTTTTTTCTAATTCCTGAGTCTCATTTCCATAAAGACACAGAAGGAGCATTTGACTGACCTCTAGAGTGAGCTCATTCAGCTTGCGTCATTTGTAGTCCCTATTTATGAAACCAAAGGCTGCACAAAGTTTACTTAGATGTCTTTTGAAGTACATGAAATACCGAGGGGTGGGTGTAATGGAATACTCCATCTAAGCCCACCTGTTTCTTATTTCAGATGTTAGATTTAGGAAATTGAATGTCAGGATGGGATATTGAGTGATTTCAGGAGACTGGATCTTAAAAACATAAAGTGAAATGAAAGGAAATACAAACTGAGTAGAAGAGTTTTCAAAGGGCAGGTTCCTTAAGCATCTCAATAAATTAGTTGAGAATGTGATTCAGCATGAAATCCATTTCATCTCAGACATCTATCCTCGAGCTGCAGACTGGCTGGCATAGATTTCTGCCATCTGGCCTGGTTCCTTTTCTTCCTATCCTTGTTCTCCCAACTTAGACACCATCTTGTTTCCTGCCACTCAGGAGCAATCTGCCTAAACATGTATTTATGCACCAGCCCCAGTACTTTCCCGTCCATGATATAAGCCTCCTGTACTGCTTGCTGATGATTTCTACTTTATTTCTGCGTCCTATCTGGGGGCTAGGTCTAAGCCAGGACTCTTTTTTTGCCTAATCCTGGTGGTTAATACTGTTGGATTTCAGTGAAGACTCAGCTGTTCCTCATTCAGGTCATCTTAGCGATTATATGAATTCTAAGGGATCTACTCTTAAGCTTTTAAACTATGGCCTTGAGGAAGCTGTTCTGATTTATTATTGTTTAAGTGATTGTTAAATTAATTAATGCTACTAAGGAATTAATTATCTTTGATTGGAGGAGTTTTGTGCATAAGACCCCTTAATGTGGGGGAATTGTACAATGGATTTGAAACTTAGGAAGAAGATTATATTAGGTGGCCTCCGGGATTGCAACTATTTCGATATATGCATTTGAAAACCAAGTAGGAGGCCACTATTTGGTACCCTTCAATTCACAGATGGCAGGGTAAGGCATACTTAAACCCAGAATTTCACCTGGTCGTAGCTATACAGTATGGATGCAAGTAAGAGACTGAGCCAGGTAAGGAGAGGGTAAGGAGAGGTGATAGGTGGGAGAAATGTTACCAGCTCCCCCCTCCCCACCCCCACCATGTGTTTGTGCATGGAGTTACTTATATTATTGCGAAGTGTTAGCTATTTTAATGTGATACAGTGATAAAAAGTACTCTCGGTGGAAATTGCTTGTTATTGTTTAGATTATTTTATAAAGAAAAGTTTCTTGAAAGACCTGAAGAGACCCCAGGACCAAGAGTGTCTGATGAGTGGTGGTAGTACCTGTAACTTTGGTGTCTTTCTTGGTTGAAATAAAATTGAAAAATGTCATACACCCAAAAACATGACTTAAAATTAATTCAACTTAGCACCCTTTTTCCTTAGGGATTCCTAAATCCTAGATTTCAGCCTTTTAAAAGTTACTGCAAAGATCATCAGGGATAAAAATGGTCATATTTAAACCCATAAGAGAACATTAATTTAAATTATGATAATATGACCTATTAAAGAGATGCACTTTGGTCTCCCACCAGACCAGGCTAAAATAAATCCATTTTTGTTAATCTTTTGGTGGAGAAAATAGAAGTTATTTTCACTAGTGGTCAGAAATTAAAAATAAGTGAAACTGGCTACAATATATTGCCTTCTTCTTTAATGGTGTTTACACAGAGAGTCGATCATCTCTGCCATTTTTTCAGGCTTGCTACATTTCTTTAAGCTCAGCGTTTGAATGAAAATTGATCAAAAGCATCACAAATTTAGAGAAATATCAAGCAGATTCCTGCTTACATCAGGAAGAGCATAGAGAACATGACACAGGTGTTCATGGCTGTAGAGGGAAGAATACATAATAGTAGGTAGCATCTGTTCCTATTGGAGCTAATAATAGAGCAAGACAAATACTTTACATGAAAACTCAGACCTGGCAGGGCGTGGTAGCTCATACCTGTAATCCCAGCACTTTGGGAGGCCGAGGCGGGTGGATCACAAGGTCAGGAGTTCAAGACTAGCCTGGCCAACATGGTGGAATCCCATCTCTACTAAAAATACAAAAATTAGCTGGGCCTGATGGCAGGCACCTGTAATTCCAGCTACTCAGGAGGCTGAGGTAGGAGAATCACTTGAACTGTGAGGGGCAGAGGTTGCAATGAGCTGAGATCATGACAGTGCACTCCAGCCTGGGGACAGAGTGAGACTCCATCTCAAAAAAAAAGCCGGGCGTGGTGGTGTGTGCCTATAACCCCAGCTATTTGGGAGGCTGAGGCAGGAGAAGAGCTTGAACCCATGAGGCAGAGGTTGTAGTGAGCTGAGATCACGCCACTGCACTCCAGCCTGGGCAACAGAAAAAGACTGTCTCAAAAAAAAAAAAAAAAAAAAAAGAGAAAACTCAGACCTGACCAACACCTAAACCACCCTCTTATCTGTAACAGCATCTTCACAGGAAATTGGCCTCCATCCAAACCCCTCCTATCTTGCCTTTGAGTTCAACAAATTCATGGTGTTCTAAGTAGGGAACTGAAGATCAGGGTTGGACTACCTCTATCATGGTGAACAAAATTTCAAGATGTCAAACAATTTGAGGAGAATTCAAAGCAAAAAACAAAACAAAAAACTTTAAGATTGGGGTGGGGGTAGACACTGGAGAATGAATAAATGAATGCATTATCCCCAGGTGCTAAGATCACAGAAATGTCTTAGAAATAACAGATGACAACACATGAACATAACCAGTATATCCAACAGTCTTGGCTAATTGGAATGCAAATGCAAAAATATTGTGTTTCCAATCATTATAGCTGAATTCTATTGAACTTAGTTTTTATTCATTCATTCTATATTTAGTGAGAACTCACTGTGATTTAGGTGCTGGGTATACAGCGATAAATAAAATCCTTGTTCTCATGGAGCTTGCACTGTTGTAGATAAGAGTTTCCCTTACAGTCTGATTCTATACTTTTCCAGATACTTTTATTTTGAAGCAATATGATCTAAGGATCTCTTTGTTTTGAGTTATTCTGTATGCTGTACTTAATGCTAGGTAGAGTGGCAAAGTGTTAGTTATGCAACACTAGTGCAAACAGATATGGAGGCACGTTTTTGGCTTTGGAATATAGACAGCAGGGCAAGCAACTGGGACAAAGAGCATGGATGTAAAATAAGTAGGACAAGAAGACGAGATTAAAAGCACAGGACAACAGGACAGTAGTAGATCTGAGGCTCCTGAGCACCAGGAACTAGTAGCTGAAACCAAGTGAGACATCTAGAGTTGGTTGGGTTGTGGGAGAAGGCAGAGGCTTGATACTCAAGGCTTATTAAGAAGTTACTGAGGCAGAATCTGTCAGGGAACTTGGAGGAAGGCATAAATAATGAATACAATTCAGGTGTGTGGGTCAGCAGCAAGCACCAGTGAACACCAGGGTCAAGAGCTAGCTCAGGTGTCTTGAGAAAATATAGCCAGAGATAAGTGGAAACAGAAAGACAAGAATAAATCCAATGAGCGGCCCAGAGGTAGCTGATTGAATGGACCATTAGGAGGTGGGAACCAGTGGGCGGGGCAAGTGAGATGAGGCTTATAGGAGTCAGCAATAATCACAGGAGGAGGTTGCAGGTGTCAAGGTGGGAAAACCTAAGTTGGAGCTGGCAGGTGCTTCTGCAAAGAGGATGAGCATTGAGACTGAGAAATCTGAAGCAAAGAGGGAAAATTGTGAGATGGGAAGGAAGGTGGGAATCTGGGTGGGGGCCTGATCTGGAAGTTCAAGGGCCTTTTAACAGGAGGAGTAGGGTGGTTTGAGGAGAGTTGGCAGCTGGCTCTTTTGGGGTTGGAAAACCTTGGTTGAAAATGGCAGTTGACTTTGAAACAAAAAAGAAATTTTTTGGGGCTATCTCAGAACACCTAGGTTCCCCTCACTGGGGGACAGTCCTTCTCTTGAAGGACCCCATTGCATGGAAAAGGAAGCTGACATTTGTGAGCACGACTGTGCTTCAGACTGCATTAAAGACATTCTATAGACAAATAATAGTGATGGGTATTTTAATACATAGCTTTACTGCTTCCACTCTACCTTTTCTTCAGAAAACAGAGAAAATTATTGTTTTAAAACATGAGTCAGGATTGGGACTACCAGGGTGGTGGTATGGAGGAGCTTAGTGGACCCTTTCCCCAACCAAAGAAGCATGTAACTGATAAAAATTACATATATGAAAAAGCCATTTGAAGTCTCTGGAAATTGTTCTTAGAGCATACAATGAATAGAGAAATGTTCAAGAAAATCTGCCAGATCTCAATAGGAACAGTGAGTCTGTGATGTTTGAACTAGAACTTATGCCCATCCTCCCCTTCCCCAGCCCCACGTGACAGAAACTCCACTATGGGTGCTTTCCTTTGGGCAGATGCAGCCAAGAAGATGTGTGCTTTCTTCCTGCAGCTCCCAGTTTAGGGCTATTGGTGCATTCTTGGGGACAGGCTGCCAGTGTCTCTTACATGCCCTCTACCCTCCCAGTCCATGTCATATAAGCACTACTTTAGACAGGTGCTGCTGAGAGGATTGGTGCTACCACCTCTCACCCAGCTGCCACGTATAGGGCAGGAGCTATGTTCTAGGCATTGCAGGCCAAGAATACTGGGGGCCCAAGTGCCCTCACCCCAGCCTGCTTGTGGGAGGTAGGCTTCATCCCAGCAGGGGAAAGCTTATAAAATGAGGGACTAGTACCCTCCACCCCTCCTCCTCTATGCACCACTCCTAGAGCAATGGTGTCACTCCAGGAGAAGTGAGCTACCATCCTCTCCCCAGCTCTACTAAAGTGGTACAGATGTTCTGCCTAGGAAAAGAGGCAGGATTTAAGGACAGCTAACCCACAACTCTGCTTGAGGGGACTCACTTTATTCGGAGCAAAGTATGGAGAAGTTCACCCATAACAGTTTTGTGGAAGACAATATCTTGGTAGCGAGCAATTAAGAACGGTTGGTAGTTCTGTGATACTACTAGCAGAGAAGGAGATAACCAAGGAGAACCCTCCTAGGTCACATCCCCGGAGGTCCAAAATACTGTGCACATGTGCCTGGTACCCACTCAGTAGCAATCAAAGTGGAATGTGGAGTAGACTCGAAAGTATTACCCAAGCCATATGCAGATCCATCAGCAAAATGTGGAGCCTGACTGGATTAAGGGATTTAGACATAACCCATGACCAGCAGTGATTATGTAATAGGCTACTCTGAACCAGGGGTGACTCCTAGAAATCTACACTTCAAAATAAAATTATAGTCTTCCCTGGTGGTCTGAAAGACTGTATGCATACCCAAAGCTGTGACTGTTCAGGAGGAAATGGTGAAGGAACCTTTGAGCTGCTAGCCCCTGGTTGAACATGGGACAAAACTGGAAACTTCCTGAACTGTGAAAACAATCTCTCAGCCACATATGCTTTTAATAGTAAAGAGCACATATCTGACTTACTAGGGGGGCTTAAGTTCAACTTTTGACTAAAAAGTAGTTTATACGGATCCAAGGGTGACCCCTAAAAACAGAGGAGAAAGTTAAAAGCAAGGAAAATAATCTGAACAGGAAGCTCAGAGGCTGCAAACTATGTGTGTTGTGGGGAATAAGCTTCAAGAATTAGTCTGGCCAAGTCACTAAAAAAAAAGAAAAAATGACCAAACAATAACATACCCCAAGGTAGGGGTGGGGATCAGTATCTGGTTACTACAGTATATTATCTAAAAGTACAATCTTCAACAAAAAATTAGAGATATGCAAAAAACCCCCAAGAACAACATGAAAGTGTGATACATACACAGGAAAAAAAAAAAAGTTAATAATAGAAACTGCCTTTGAGGGGGCCAGGTGATGAACTTAGTCAACAAAGACTTCAAGGCAACCACCATAAAAATGATCAAAGAACTAAAAGAAACTATGTTTAAAGATTTAGAGGAAGGTATGATAACAATGACTTATCAAATAGAGGCTATAAAAAACAAATTTTAAAGAACCAAATATAAATTCTGGAGTTGAAACTTACAACAATTGAAATAAAATATTTCAATAACAAAAATAAATAAATGTTTACTAGAGGGACTCAACACAATATTTGAGTGGATGAAGGAACCAGAGAACTCAGATTATGCAATCTGAGAAACAAAGTAAAAATAATAAAGAAAAACAGTTTCAGAGAAATACAAAATACCATTTAGTGCAGCAATATACATGTAATACCAGGAGAGGAGAGAAAGGAGTAGAAAAATATTCAAAGAAATCATGGTTGAAAACTTTCCAAATTTGATAAACACTAATATACACAACCAAGAAACTGAATGAACTCCAAGCAGGACAAAGGCAAAGAAATCCACACCCAGAAATATCATAGTCAAAAAGTTGAAAATGAAAGATCCAGACAGAAAAATTTTGAAAGCAGCATGAAAATCTCATGTACAAGAAAACCATAATAAGCTTAACAGTGAACATCACATCAGAAACAATGAAAGCCAAAAGGCAGTGTGACAATGTTTTCAAAGTGCTGAAAGAAAATAACATGAAAAACTATCAAGAATCCTGTGTCCAGCAAAACTATTTTTTAAAAATGAAGATGAAATCAAGTCTTGGATAAACAGAAATTGAGAAAATTTATTGCTGTCAGAGCTGCCTTATAAGAAATACTAAAGGAAGTTCTTCAGGATGAAAGGAAGTGACACCTGTCATTTGAATCTCCATGAAAAAACAAAGAGCTCTGATAAAAGTAATTCTGTGGGTGATGATAAAAGACAGTGTTATTGCAAATTAGCTCTTCTTCTGACTTAAAACAGTATCTAAAATTGTATTGTTGGAACTATAACATACAGAAACAATATATTTGATAACACCACAAAGGAAGGAGTGAGAAGGAAACTAATTGGCATTAGGAAATGACATCAGATGATAATTAAAATCCACAAGAAGTGAAGATAACCACAATTGGCAAATAAGAAGTTTCACGTATATTTTTTAAAAACAATAAATATGTTTGTGTTCTCATTTCTTCTCTTAGATTTCATAAAAGACATACTATGTAAAAAGCAGTAATTACAATGTATTGTTAGGTTTGTAACATCTGTAGGCCTTAATATATTAAGAATAATAGCACAAAAAAGGGAGAGGGAATGAAGCAATATAGGAAAAGTTTTAATATCTTACTGGAATTAAGTTAGTTTTAATTTGAAGTAGATTCTGATAAGATGTGTATTATAATGCCCTAGGGCACCACTAAGAAAATAACTGAAAATATATAGCTAAGAATCATTAACTGAATTTAAATTGTATACTAGGAAATAATCACTTGAGACAAAGGAGATGGTAGAAGAGAAACGTATAAACAATAGAAACATATAAACAATGTAGCCATGAGACATGTAGAAAGCACAAGCCAAAGTGGTAATTGCCACTCCCGTCATATCAATAATATTAAATGTAAATATATTAAACAATCTAATCAAAAGAAAGAGATTATCAGATTTGATAAAAACAAAACATGACCCAGGAGTTACTTTAGATTCAAAGATATAAACAGGTTGAAAGTAAAAGAATGGAAAAAGATATACCATGCAAATATTAACCATAAGAGCTATGGAGTGACTATACTACTATCAGATAAATAGACTATAAGATCAACTATGAGTCAGATCACATCAATTCTCTGGTCAGAATCCTCTAGTAGCTTCCCTTTCCTGAGAAGAAAATCCAAACATTTAACCAGCAACTACTCCCCACTCCCTAATCTCATGTCATCATTCTCTGAAAATGCCTTTACTCTGTCCTACATTTTGATCTTAGGTTGCATAGGTATAGAATTCTTGGTTGGAAATTAGTTTTCCTCACTTGAAGACACTGCTCCATTTTTCCCTTTGGAAGCTTTAAGGATGGTTAGAGTATGCTCTTCAGCCCTAGTACTCTGAAATGTCATGAAAATGTACCAAAGTTTAGATTACTTTTCTTTCATTGTGCTGAACACTCAATGGAATGGGCCCTTTTGATTTGTAAATGTGTGTGTGTGTGTGTGTGTGTGTGTGTGTGTGTGATTTCTCTTCTTCCTGTTCTGTTCTCCCTGTCTGGGATAACTTATTTACTAACTGTTTACTAGAGTGGGTTGCTTCTGCAAATGACGACTACCACCCATTGTGTGTTGAGTTTTATTAGTTTTTGCATTAGGCTATTTTCCTGTCTTATCCCAAAGTCTGGAAGGAACTTACTATAACCCTAAGTGCTCTAAACCTATTCTCTTGATCATCACTTGGCAGACAATTGCACTTAATAAATACTTAACAATTGCCAAATGAACATTAGTTACTAGGGACTCAGAGGTGACCACATGATGACCTGAAACATGACTAACTATACATATGCCACTGCTCTAGGTGAGTTGGATGGGCCTTCATCTTCTCCCCCTGTCCTCACTTTCTTTGTTGGCTTCTGTGCTTCCTGATTCTGACTCTCATAAGTCTGATATTAGCCTCACTTGTGTCTTGACGCCACTTTACTCACCAATTCTCCCAAACTGTCTCCAGCCCCCGTTCTCTGTGCATGTAACCTCTTGGTTCTTTTGGTCCTAAAATTCCTAAGATTAATAACCACATAAAATATTATTAATTTACCTTTATTGGGCAAAACTAGATATCATAATCCTCACTTTTCATATGAGGCAAGCTGAAGATTGTCTGGATAAAAAGAATGAGGCTCTCAATCTAGGACTTAGTCTAAAGTCTCATGCTTTTTCAACCTTGCATGCTGCCTCTCAGTCTGCACTGTGTTATCAGGAGCAAATGAAGCAAGCAGTGTTAAAATCTGCACAGATTTTGGTTATGTTAATGGGCATGCAAACTCTCCCTAAAGTTTTCTCATTTTAAAAGCTGATTTCTGCAGCTAGAGTGATAAATACAGAAGAATGGATTTCTGTTAATAAGAATTAAGATGAGGTTATAGTTATGGGGATGGTGGGGTCAGGGGAGGTGGGCTGGATTACTGAGGATAGAGAGCCTTTTGTCAGTGCCGTTAAAGAACCTCATCCAGGCACTGCTTGGACAAGCAGAGCTAGGTGATAACAGCAGAGTTTTTGTTGGCATTGCTTCTCCCACAGATGACAAAGCCAAGGACAATGTGTTCCAGCTTCAGGGGGAAGCAAGTTGTGCATTAGGAGGTACACCTGTGGCTTGCAAAAGGTTGAATAAGATGCTTCTTAAAAAAAGCTCAGCAATCAGCTAAATTTAGCGTGGAGAGCACCATCCAGGCCAAGAATATTCTTTGGCCTTTGGCCCATAGCATTTTCATTTGACGGGGAATTGGATGCATTTTCATTTCCTCTAAGCTTTTCTCTTAACTCTCAGTACCTTCGCCTTTGGAGGCAGGAGTCTATGTGCTGATAGTTGGCTGAGGCCCCGTAGCTGATTCATGTTGGGTTAGGCTGTTGTTACATTGCTGTAAAGAAATACCTGGGACTGGGTAATTCATAAAGAAAAGGGCTTTAATTGGCTCACAGTTCTGCAGGCTGTATAGAAAGCATAGCACCAGCATCTGCTTCTGGTGAGGTCTCAGGAAGCTTCCAATTATGGCAGAAGGCAAAGAAAAAGCAAGCATGTCACATGGTGTGAGTGGGAGCAAGAGAGAGACCTGGGACTATGTGGGGGAGGCGCCACACTCTTTTAAACGGCCAGATTTCATGAGAAGGAATGCACTATCACAAGGACAGCACCGAAGGGATGGTGCTAAACCATTCATGAGAAATCCCATCACCTCCCACTGGGTCCCACCTCCAACACTGGGGATTACATTTCAACATGAAATTTGGTGGGGACATATATTCAAACTATATCACATGTCTCTGCTCATAATGACAGTTAAGGATGGTCTTGCTGCACATTTTCAGTGAGAGATTGGGTGTTCACTGTGATGTTTTCATATAATGTTTTTCGTATGTCATCCATCTGGAGGAGGCTTTCTTGACTCTCCCCTCTCTTCTCATTATCCTTTGCATTCCCTTCTCTGAACTTTATTCTTTTTCTTTGAAGTTGTTTTCAAAGACAAGAAGATCTTTGGCAATGCGAGCCCTTTGCAGACCATAGTGAATGCCTGTTCATCTGCTCATTGATTCATTGCCACTACTCCATGTCAAATGCCACAGCTTCCAGGGTACCCAGCTTTCTATCTACCATCTGATTTCCCAGAATGTAGAAATGGACATCCAAATCTGTGGAAAATTCAGAAACAATAAGGTAGAGTAAAATAAAGTGTGAACTCTGGCATCAGCAGGTCCAAGTTCCAATACCAACTTTGCTATTTACTTGACATGTTATTTACCTCTCTGAGCATGATTTTTCTTGTCTATGAGAAGGTGATAATAACTTGTAAGCTCTTTTCTGGCTTAAAAGGGGTACTGATAGGTATTCTTTAAGTGTCGGTTTTCTTCTCTCTTTTCTTACAAGGAACAACTGGTTTGGCTTTGTTACTCTTTACTCTGCCCTCTGATATTGAATATTCAGCAGAACCGATCTCTGGGTCTTACAGTCACCTAGCTGGCTCATTGTGAACTCTAGGGAGAGTACCTGGTTTTTGTGCCTGGGTACTTCCACTTCCCTTTCACCAGGTTTATTGGTTTGTTCCTCAGTAGACTTGAGTAGTTTTTTATCCCAACCATTAATCTGGTTTAGATTCACTCATTCATTAAACAAATATTTATTGAGCACTTCTATATGCCAACACTGTGTTAAGTGCTGGAGACATATTCTCTGTCCTCAAGGAACCTACAGTTTAGTGAAGATAGACAAGTCAATGCACAACTACGATGGTGTCAACTAATGCCAGTGTAGGTGAAGACACACATAGAAAGGGTACTGAAACCAACCTGGGGACTCACCAAGGGCTTTGTGTAGGAAGAGACATTTATACTGACATTCAAGAATGAGTAGGAACTGGCCAGGCAGAGACATGGATGGGTAGAGCAGGTGTGAAGGATGATGAAAGTGAAGGCAGTGCATATATGTGCAGCATCAAATAGGCTGGGCCTCCACAGAGATTGAGCTGACTGTGGCACTGTCTACCTACCAGCACCTGGGAGGCTGCTGGGATTGGAGTTATTTTAGGGAGACAGATCATCAAGGATGGCTGGCAAGACCTGTCTCTTTGTGAAGTATTTTACAAAATACTTTATGACTTCTCAGAGACTCTTTGGAAACAGTCCCAGTGTGATATTTCTGTTGGTCAATGGGTAGGTGTTTGCATGCATTTACGTGTGGAGAGGTGCAAAGTGTAGGGGAAAGTCACTTCTCTCTTAAGTTTTGTGCCATGATGTCAAATGTATTTTCTTTGTGGGACATTTATTCTTGAGGTCCAATCAGTCACTTTGAAGAACAAAGTGTGACATCTTCAGCCCAGCTGGGCCCATGTGCCCATGCCTGCCTGAGTTGCTCAAGCCCTCTCATTGGTCCTAAATGAGACACTGCTACTTTAGACAGGGTTTAGGTTGGTTGATGGGGAGGAGGAACATATAACATGTGAATCAGGGTCATGGATCCCTGCCCAGGCATAAGGGGCAGGCATAAGTGTGTGTGTGTGTGTGTGTGTGTTGCAGGTGAGTGGGAAGCCACAACTCAAAGCTGGCTGCTGCTTTTCACCTTCCTTCTCTGATGCTCCTGCCCTGCCTATCTACCACATGTGGGGAACACCTAGGTGCTTCATTACAAAGTCTGATTGCTTAGCTAGTTAGAGTCAAAGTGACTCAATGCTTTCAAGTCTATCTTGGTTGGAAGAGAGCTTCTACCTGAAATTTGCAGCCATAATCTCAGAGAAGGAGGATTCTCTCTATTCTCCTGTTCTCCTTTCCTTGCTCCCCAGTTGCCTTTGGATACAATACAAGGTAGTCCTGTTTGATCTAGATTCTTCAGATCCTGAGTTGGTCAGAAATGCTAATCTTGTCCAGCAATTCTGGTAGATCCCAAGGCTGATATCTCTGTATAACCCTAGATACAATGCCTTCTAGCATCTTCATCTATTTGTATCTTTGAATCTGAATTCCCTTATTGCCAGAGGATAATCTCTGAGATTCTGTAGTTTATTTTGCGTGTGATGGGAAGTAAGGTGACTTCTTCAAGATTCCAGAGCTAGTTGAGAGCAAGGTCACTAATTCTTAACCCAGTACTCTTTCCACTAAATATCAACAACTTTATCTACATTCTCTATGTATGGCCCCGAAGTGTGGGAGAGAACTGATGTGCTAGACATTGTGCTAAGGGATTTACACATATTTCCCTCATCCATTCATCATCCTAGTTCCTGAAATAGGGCCATTGACCCTGATAGTAAAAGAAGGGAACGGATTCAGAGAGGGAAGCAACTTATTCACAGATGGAGCTGGAGTTTGAAGCAAGGTCCAAAGCTTATGTTTTTACTTCGAGGCAACTTGGCTTCAACCTGCTACACTTGAGCCTAAGAACTAAAGGGCTTTGGGCTGGGATCAGGAGTTACTGCCCCTTGCTGTTAACACTGCAGAAATTCAAGCCTGGGTCTGACTCTACATTTTCTTCTTTATCCTCTATAGTAAGGCCTTTAGGACTGAATTTCTCCACTTAGACACCTTTTTACTACAATTCCGACTGAGTCTAATGGCTGCCTTTGCTAGCTTCTGGGGAGTGTATTTTTTTCTTATTCAGCCATCTTGATTCTTCCCACAAATGTGCAATGTAATGTTCTTGACTTTTGGGTTGGTTAAAGAATATCTGCGGACTATGGGAAGAATAATTTTAAAATGCAAAGCTTACTAGTGTCAGAGATGGATCTCAAATTATTTCAAGTAGGCTCTCATACCTTATTGAAGAGACGTCTTGACTTGGAAGCTCGTAGATAACACATTTAATTGCTACTTGGAGCTCCTGCTTATATTACCAGCAGAGGCACTTGGAAAAGGTGCTTGTGACTGAAATTGTGGTTTCTCTTTTTTATATATAAAAACTTCTCTCTCCAGTTTCTGAATTACTATTTGCAGTGATACATTCAATTCTTTTGACATGCATTGATCCCCCACAGGATGCGGATCACTACAGTGAAGACAGTCAGTTTGTGCTATCTTGACTTGTTTTTGATCTTGGAAGTTAGAGAATTGAAATGCAGAGCTTAAAGGGGCCAGGATGGAGTTTGCCAGGATAGGTATTGTCTTAGATGGAAGGTATTTATGTCATGTTTTCCGTCTCTTCATGAGCTTGATGTGCTTTGTCTGTGATTGCCAGGGTGTTCCAAAAGGCTTTTACAATGTTTCTGATTTTTCTCAAGTCACCACAGCATTGCAATAATGTGCTCCTTCTTCACATCCAGTCTCAGCTGCCTCCCTCTTTCATGACTGCATTTTACAGAAATCCCAAGTCTTAGTATCTTGGCTTCTTGGTACATAGGACACATGGCCGGGCAACTCCGCAGGGCCAGGCTCTATCTGGTGTCAGGAGAAGACAGGTGTTATCAGGAGAAGACAGCCCAGTGTGCTTGCTTTCCAGCTCCTGCCCAGATGTCTCCGACATTTCCCAGCCAACAGCTCTCTGGCTTTTTACTGAATCACTGACCCGCTGTGAGCTCTCACATTATCTCTTCCTCCCAGGCCAGCTGTGGATTGATTTTTTTTTTTTTCAGGAGAGAAGCTCCTAAGACATAGATAGGGCCAGAAGGGCACTGGGAAAGAGTGCAGCTCATTTGCCCACTTGATTCCTCAGGAGTGGGCCAGAGATGAGATTTAAGGAGAGGATAGGGCGGAAGGCAACACTGCTCCTGGACACCCGCTTTAGAATGAGAACTGTTTTTCAGGCAGCTTTTGAAACTTTCCTGAAACTTTCCATAATGCAAGGGGACACTGTAAGAGGCTATGGATATTCTAGCAAGAAAAGAGCAAGAGGACTGTTCAGTGAGTAAATTTGCTCTGGTGGAAATCAGCTTTAGACTTTTCTTCATGGAAGTGCCTTTCTAACTTCCTTACTATACCCCTTTTGTCTCCTTCCCTCCACTTTGCTGGCTTTATGTAGTACCCCTTCCTGATTTCTGCCTGATTGGATAACTTTAACCTGACACTGGCTGGGTGCTCCCTGCAATGAGTCGTGTGGTGATTTGCAGCTATGGGCTTTAGTATGCCTCATAGTGATGTTATTCTCCAGGTTCTGAGGGTCTGGGAAGCAGAGTTTATCTTGGTTTGGGGGTTAAATTAAACCTCGATGTGTTGCTGCCTTATTTTAAAGATCACAAATACTCCAAGGTATGGCGACAGCTGATCCCTTGTGTAATAATGAGCAATGTTTCATAGTGTGTACTTGTAAATGATCCTGTAGGAGCTTTAGTTCTTTGTTGCATATAGGCAAACTCTGACCTAGTACAAAATGCCAGGACTGGCATCCAGCCTAAATTATTATGATGAAAAAGCTGGTGGGGCTGGCCAGACTATCTCTCTTTTCAATCTTACCTCTTGCAGCTGCTCAGTAAATGGCAAGCATGATGGAAAAATATAGGTCCAGTCTTACTTCTCTGGAAGCCATTTATTTAGTAGGAAGGATTCTAGAATTAGGTGGTTTTTCTCCTCTTCATTTTTCCTGACAGATTTTTCTCTCCCTGTCATACTGTAAGATTGATTTCTATCTTTAAAATGTGTTCATGGGGATGAGGGCTTTTCAGGGAAAGCATTACGAATCACCCACGACATCAGGCATCCTGGGAAAAAGCAGAGCTGTTTCTACAGTGCTCATTTTTCAGAGAGTGCAGTGCCACCTGCCATCTTCCTGTATTTCCAATTTCGCATTGTCCTTGTCTGTTTGAAGATGGGGTATGTGAATTCCAGATGAGCTTATGCTGGCTTTTAAAATTCACATGGTTTGAGGAGAAGGAGCAGTGACAGCTGATTGATGTAGAAATGGCTTAGGAAGCCAGACTGAATCAGAAACCCTGATTCCAGTGAAATCCCCCTCTTGGCTGAGTGCTGGCTTGTCACCACTGAGACAGTATTTCAAAGTGATTTCACAGGTGTTAGTTCATTGACTCCTCCCACCATCTCATGAAAGAGGCAGGGGAGGAAAGAGTAAGTCCACAGGACAGAAGAGGAAGCTGAGAGTTTGAATGTTTTTGTGACTTAGACTTGGCCCAAGGCAAGATAGCAGTGAAACTGGCATAAGAACCTAATTCTTTTTCCACTGTACCTGGAGGGTCTAAGGCCTAGGGAAACATTTTTTAAAGTCTCTAAAAAGCTCCTTAGGTGGCATAGTATCAAGGAACTTGGAAGGGATCAGAAAATTAACCTCAAATTATCTGGATTTTAAAGCATCAATCAATGTACCTTTTTATTAAGTTCCTAGCATTGTATTTGGCCTACAGTAGGTACTTAGAGATGAGAGCTTATTCATTATTTCTTTTTTATTATTTCATTATTATTATACTTTAAGTTTTAGGGTACATGTGCACAATGTGCAGGTTAGTTACATATGTATACATGTGCCATGCTGGTGTGCTGCACCCATTAACTTGTCATTTAACATTAGATATATCTCCTAATGCTATCCCTCCCTCCTCCCCCCACCCCACAACAGTCCCCAGAGTGTGATATTCCCCTTCCTGTGTCCATGTGTTCTCATTGTTCAATTCCCACCTATGAGTGAGAACATGTGGTGTTTGGTTTTTTGTCCTTGCGATAGTTTACTGAGAATGATGATTTCCAATTTCATCCATGTCCCTACAAAGGACATGAACTCATCATTTTTTATGGCTGCATAGTATTCCGTGGTGTATATGTGCCACATTTTCTTAATCCAGTCTATCATTGTTGGACATTTGGGTTGGTTGCAAGTCTTTGCTATTGTGAATAGTGCCGCAATAAACAAATGTGTGCATGTGTCTTTATAGCAGCATGATTTATAGTCCTTTGGGTATATACCCAGTAATGGAATGGCTGGGTCAAATGGTATTTCTAGTTCTAGATCCCTGAGGAATTGCCACAGTGACTTCCACAATGGTTGAACTAGTTTACAGTCCCACCAACAGTGTAAAAGTGTTCCTATTTCTCCACATCCTCTCCAGCACCTGTTGTTTCCTGACTTTTTAATGATTGCCATTCTAACTGGTGTGAGATGATATCTCATTGTGGTTTTGATTTGCATTTCTCTGATGGCCAGTGATGGTGAGCATTTTTTCATGTGTTTTTTGGCTGCATAAATGTCTTCTTTTGAGAAGTGTCTGTTCATGTCCTTTGTCCACTTTTTGATGAGGTTGTTTGTTTTTTTCTCATAAATTTGTTTGAGTTCATTGTAGATTCTGGATATTAGCCCTTTGTCAGATGAGTAGGTTGTGAAAATTTTCTCCCATTTTGTAGGTTGCCTGTTCACTCTGATGGTAGTTTCTTTGGCTGTGCAGAAGCTCTTTAGTTTAATTAGATCCCATTTGTCAATTTTGGCTTTTGTTGCCATTGCTTTTGGTGTTTGTCATGAAGTCGTTGCCCATGTCTATGTCCTGAATGGTAATGCCTAGGTTTTCTTCTAGGGTTTTTATGGTTTTAGGTCTAACATGTAAGTCTTTAATCCATCTTGAATTAATTTTTGTATAAGGTGTAAGGAAGGGATCCAGTTTCAGCTTTCTACATATGGCTAGCCAGTTTTCCCAGCACCATGTGTTAAATAGGGAACCCTTTCCCCATTGCTTGTTTTTCTCAGGTTTGTCAAAGATCAGATAGTTGTAGATATGCGGCATTATTTCTGAGGGCTCTGTTCTGTTCCATTGATCTGTATCTCTGTTTTGGTACCAGTACTATGCTGCTTTGGTTACTGTAGCCTTGTAGTATAGTTTGAAGTCAGGTAGCATGATGCCTCCAGCTTTGTTCTTTTGGATTAGGATTGACTTAGTGATATGGGCTCTTTTTTGGTTCCATATGAACTTTAAAGTAGTTTTTTCCAATTCTGTGAAGAAAGTCATTGGTAGCTTGATGGGGATGGCACTGAATCTATAAATTACCTTGGGCAGTATGGCTATTTTCACAGTATTGATTCTTCCTACTCATGAGCATGGAATGTTCTTCCATTTCTTTGCATCCTCTTTTATTTCATTGAGCAGTTGTTTGTAGTTCTCCTTGAAGAGGTTCTTCACATCCCTTATAAGCTGGATTCCTAGGTATTTTATTCTCTTTGAAGCAATTGTGAATGGGAGTTCACTCATGATTTGGCTCTCTGTCTGTTATTGGTGTATAAGAATGCTTGTGATTTTTGTACATTGATTTGGTATCCTGAGATTTTGCTGAAGTTGCTTATCAGCTTAAGGAGATTTTGGGCTGAGACAATGGGGTTTTCTAGATATCCAATCATGTCATCTGCAAACAGGGACAATTTGACTTCCTCTTTTCCTAATTGAATACCCTTTATTTCCTTCTCCTGCCTGATTGCCCTGGTCAGAACTTCCAACACTATGTTGAATAGGAGTGGTGAGAGAGGGCATCCCTGTCTTGTGCCAGTTTTCAAAGGGAATGCTTCCAGTTTTTGCCCATTCAATATGATACTGGCTGTGGGTTTGTCATAGATAGCTCTTATTATTTTGAGATACATCCCATCAATACCTAATTTATTGAGAGTTTTTAGCATGAAGGATTTTTGAATTTTGTCAAAGGCCTTTTCTGCATCTATTGAGATAACCATGTGGTTTTTGTCTTTGGTTCTGTTTATATGCTGGATTACATTTATTGGTTTGCATATATTGAACCAGCCTTGCATACCAGGGATGAAGCCCGCTTGATCACGGTGTATAAGCTTTTTGATGTGCTGCTGGATTTGGTTTGCCAGTATTTTATTGAGGATTTTTGCATCAATGTTCATCAAGGATATTGGTCTAAAATTCTCTTTTTTGGTTGTGTCTCTGCCAGGCTTTGGTATCAGGATGATGCTGGCCTCATAAAATGAGTTAGGGAGGATTCCCTTTTTTTCTAATGATTGGAATAGTTTCAGAAGGAATGGTACCAGTTCCTCCTCGTACCTCTGGTAGAATTCGGCTGTGAATCCATCTGGTCCTGGACTCTCTATGGTTGGTAAGCTATTGATTATTGCCACAATTTCAGAACCTGTTATTGGTCTATTAGGAGATTCAACTTCTTCCTGGTTTAGTCTTGGGAGGGTGTATGTGTCAAGGAATTTATCCATTTCTTCTAGATTTTCTAGTTTATTTGCATAGAGGTGTTTGTAGTATTCTCTGACGGTAGTTTGTATTTCTGTGGGATCGGTGGTGATATCCCCTTTATCATTTTTTATTGCATCTATTTGATTCTTCTCTCTTTTCTTCTTTATTAGTCTTGCTAATGGTCTATCAATTTTGTTGATCCTTTCAAAAAACCAGCTCCTGGATTCATTAATTTTTTGAAGGTTTTTTTTATGTCTCTATTTCCTTCAGTTCTGCTCTGATTTTAGTTATTTCTTGCCTTCTGCTAGCTTTTGAATGTGTTTGCTCTTGCTTTTCTAGTTCTTTTAATTGTGATGTTAGGGTGTCAATTTTGGATCTTTCCTGCTTTCTCTTGTGGGCATTTAGTGCTATAAATTTCCCTCTACACACTGCTTTGAATGTGTCCCAGAGATTCTGGTATGTTGTGTCCTTGTTCTTGTTGGTTTCAAAGAACATCTTTGTTTCTGCCTTCATTTCGTTATGTACCGTACCCATTCAGGAGCAGGTTGTTCAGTTTCCATGTAGTTGAGCGGTTTTGAGTGAGATTCTTAATCCTGAGTTCTAGTTTGATTGCACTGTGGTCTGAGACAGTTTGTTATAATTTCTGTTCTTTTACATTTGCTGAGGAGAGCTTTACTTCCAACTATGTGGTCAATTTTGGAATAGGTGTGGTGCTGAAAAGAATGTATATTCTGTTGATTTGGGGTGGAGAGTTCTGTAGATGTCTATTAGGTCCGCTTGGTGCAGAGCTGAGTTCAATTCCTGGGTATCCTTGTTAACTTTCTGTCTCGTTGATCTGTCTAATGTTGACAGTGGGGTGTTAAAGTCTCCCATTATTATTGTGTGGGAGTCTAAGTCTCTTTGTAGGTCACTCAGGACTTGCTTTATGAATCTGGGTGCTCCTGTATTGGGTGCGTATATATTTAGTATAGTTAGCTCTTCTTGTTAAATTGATCCCTTTACCATTATGTAATGGCCTTGTCTCTTTTGATCTTTGTTGGTTTAAAGTCTGTTTTATCAGAGACTAGGATTGCAACCCCTGCCTTTTTTTGTTTTCCATTTGCTTGGTAGATCTTCCTCCATCCTTTTATTTTGAGCCTATGTGTGTCTCTGCACGTGAGATGGGTTTCCTGAATACAGCACACTGATGGGTCTTGACTCTTTATCCAATTTGCCAGTCTGTGTCTTTTAATTGGAGCATTTAGTCCATTTACATTTAAAGTTAATATTGTTATGTGTGAATTTGGTCCTGTCATTAAGATGTTAGCTGGTTATTTTGCTCGTTAGTTGATGCAGTTTCTTCCTAGCCTCGATGGTCTTTACAATTTGGCATGATTTTGCAGCGGCTGGTACCGGTCGTTCCTTTCCATGTTTAGTGCTTCCTTCAGGAGCTCTTTTAGGCCAGGCCTGGTGGTGACAAAATCTCTCAGCATTTGCTTGTCTGTAAAGTATTTTATTTCTCCTTCACTTATGAAGCTTAGTTTGGCTGGATATGACATTCTGGGTTGAAAATTCTTTTCTTTAAGAATGTTGAATATTGGCCCCCACTCTCTTCTGGCTTTTAGAGTTTCTGCTGAGAGATCCGCTGTTAGTCTGATGGGCTTCCCTTTGTGGGTAACCCGACCTTTCTCTCTGGCTGCCCTTAACACTTTTTCCTTCATTTCAACTTTGGTGAATCTGACAATTATGTGTCTTGGAGTTGCTCTTCTCGAGGAGTATCTTTGTGGTGTTCTCTGTATTTCCTGAATCTGAACGTTGGCCTGCCTTGCTAGATTGGGGAAGTTCTCCTGGATAATATCCTGCAGAGTGTTTTCCAACTTGGTTCCATTCTCCCCATCACTTTCAGGTACACCAATCAGACGTAGATTTGGTCTTTTCACATAGTCCCATATTACTTGGAGGCTTTGTTCTTTTTATTCTTTTTTCTCTAAACTTCCCTTCTCGCTTCATTTCATTCATTTCATCTTCCATCACTGATACCCTTTCTTCCAGTTGATCACATCAGCTCCTGAGGCTTCTGCATTCTTCACGTAGTTCTCAAGCCTTGGCTTTCAGCTCCATCAGCTCCTTTAAGCACTTCTCTGTATTGGTTATTCTAGTTATACATTCGTCTAAATTTTTTTCAAGTTTTCAACTTCTTTGCCTTTGGTTTGAATTTCCTCCTATAGCTCAGAGTAGTTTGATCATCTGAAGCCTTCTTCTCTCAACTCGTCAAAGTCATTCTCCATCCAGCTTTGTTCCATTGCTGGTGAGGAGCTGCATTCCTTTGGAGGAGGAGAGGTGCTCTGCTTTCTAGAGTTTCCAGTTTTTCTGCTCTGTTTTTTCCCCATCTTTGTGGTTTTATCTACTTTTGGTCTTTGATGATGGTGATGTACAGATGGGTTTTTGGTGTGGATGTCCTTTCTGTTTGTTAGTTTTCCTTCTAACAGACAGGAGCCTCAGCTGCAGGTCTGTTGGAGTTTGTTAGAGGTCCACTCCAGACCCTGTTTGCCTGGGTACCAGCAGCAGTGGCTGCAGAATAGCGGATTTTTGTGAACTGCGAATGCTGCTGTCTGATCGTTCCTCGGGAAGTTTTGTCTCAGAGGAGTACCTGGCCGTGTGAGGTGTCAGTCTGCCCCTAATGGGGGGTGCCTCCCAGTTAGGCTGCTCTGGGGTCAGGGGTCAGGGACCCACTTGAGGAGGCAGTCTGCCCATTCTCAGATCTCCAGCTGCATGCTGGGAGAACCACTGCTCTCTTCAAAGCTGTCAGACAGGGACATTTAAGTCTGCAGAGGTTACTGCTGTCTTTTTGTTTGTCTGTGCCCTGCCCCCAGAGGTGGAGCCTACAGAGGCAGGCAGGCCTCCTTGAGCTGTGGTGGGCTCCACCCAGTTCGAGCTTCCCAGCTGCTTTGTTTACCTAAGCAAGCCTGGGCAATGGCGGGCGCCCCTCCACCAGCCTCACTGCCGCCTTGCAGTTTGATTTCATACTGCTGTGCTAGCAATCAGCGAGACTCCGTGGGCGTAGGACCCTCCGAGCCATGTGCGGGATATAATCTCCTGGTGTGCCATTTTTTAAGCCTGTTGGAAAAGCGCAGTATTAGGGTGGGAGTGACCTGATTTTCCAGGTACCGTCTGTCATCCCTTTCTTTGACTAGGAAAGGGAACTCCCTGATCCCTTGCGCTTCCCGAGTGAGGCAATGCCTCGCCCTGCTTCGGCTGGCACACGGTGTGCTGCACCCACTGTCCTGCACCCACTGTCTGGCACTCCCTAGTGAGATGAACCCGGTACCTCAGATGGAAATGCAGAAATCACCCGTCTTCTGCGTCGCTCATGCTGGGAGCTGTAGACTGGAGCTCTTCCTATTCAGCCATCTTGGCTGCCCTCATTATTTGAATAAATATTCACTAAATCCCAAGCTCTGAGACAATAAAGCTTTCTGTTAAGTATAGAATATAGAATATATTGTATATATAGTATAGAATATATATGTATATATAATATAGGGCTTTTCTATATTCTATACTGACAATTTTCTTTTTTTGTTTTTCATTTTTAACTTCTTTTTACATTATTATTATACTTCTAGGGTACATGTGTCCAACGTGCAGTTTTGATACATAGGTATACATGTGCCATGTTGGTTTGCTGCACCCATCAACTCATCATTTACTCTAGGTATTTCTCCTAATGCTATCCCTCCCCCAGCCCCCCACTCCCCAACAGGCCCCGCTGTGTGATGTCCCCCACCCTGTGTCCAGGCGTTCTCATTGTTCAATTCCCACCTATGAGTGAGAGCATGCTGTGTTTCATTTTCTGTCCTTGTGATAGTTTGCTGAGAATGATGGTTTCCAGCTTCATCCATGTCCCTGCAAAGGACATGAACTCATCCCTTTTTTATGGCTGCGTAGAATTCCATGGTGTATGTGTGCCACATTTTCTTAATCCAGTCTATCATTGATGGACATTTGGGTTGGTTCCAAGTCTTTGCTATTGTGAATATTGCCACAATAAACATACGTGTGCATGTGTCTTTATAGTAGCATGATTCGTAATCCTTTGGGTATATACCCAGTAATGGGATGTCTGGGTCAAAGGGTAATTCTAGTTCTAGATCCTTGAGGAATCTCCACACTGTCTTCCACAATGGTTGAACTAATTTACACTCCCACCAACAGTGTAAAAGCGTTCGTATTTCCTCCACATCCTCTCCAGCATCTGTTGTTTCCTGACTTTTTAGTGATTGCCATTCTAACTGGTGTGAGATGGTATCTCACTGTGGTTTTGATTTGCATTTCTCTGATGACCAGTGATGATGAGCATTTTTTCATGGTCTGTTGGCTGCATAGCTGTCTTCTTTTGAGAAGTGTCTGTTCCTACCCTTTGTCCACTTTTTGATGGAGTTGTTTGTTTTTTTCTTGTAAATTTGTTTGAGTTCTTTGTAGATTCTGGATATTAGCCCTTTGTCAGATGGGCAGATTGCAAAAATTTTCTTCAATTCTGTAGGTTGCCTGTTCACTCTGATGGTAGTTTCTTTTGCTGTGCAGAAGCTATTTAGTTTAATTAGATCCCATTTGTCTATTTTGGCTTTTGTTGCCATTGCTTTTGGTGTTTGTCATGAAGTCCTTGCCCATGCCTATGTTCTGAATGGTATTGCCTAGGTTTTCTTCTAGGGTTTTTGTGGTTTTAGGTCTAACATTTAAGTGTTTAATCCATCTTGAATTAATTTTTGTAGAAAGTGTAAGGAAGGGATCCAGTTTCAGCTCTCTACATATGGCTAGCCCTATACTGGCAATTTTCAAGATGAGAAGGCACACATAGGCTTAGCCCAGGAGCTTTGATGGAGACCTCAGTGGCAATGACCAAAAAAAACAAAAAAACAAAAAAAACAAAAACCAAAACGGGTGCAAAATGAGGCCCAAGTGCCTATATCTCAGCCTCAAACCTCTTGTCCTTTTGATCCCATAGGTTTTTAACTGACTTTACAGGGATTTTTTCTTTTTTTTTTTTTTTTGCCTTGTCCATTGAAATTCTGGAAACCTCTATCAGGAAAGGAAACTGACATTTCCCAGCAGACATTTTCCACAGCTTTGATTGTGGCCTATGCCAGGCATGGCCTGAGACATATTACTGCAAGCATTGTACAGGAGAAATTGTTGGGACTTGATTTTCTTTTTCATGTCTCTCAACTTTTTTTAACTTTCTCATAGGCTTTTGACTCGTTATTTTCTGACTTGGGATAGACATATTCTAATCCACCACGTGGCTCAGTTAGGACTTTTTGCTTTCGATTTTCTTGATGACCTTATTCTTTGGCCACGATGTCTTCTCGCTGAGTATCTGGATCTGCTCTTTGGGCTTTCTGATGCCAGATTGCTTGTTTGGTTTCACAGTCCTAACTCCATCTGCAGTTTTGGCTTCTGGGCCCCTCTGGCCTCTGGCCCTATAACCTGAACCATGTTTTATTTTCAGTTTTGTTATGTTTTCCTGTCTTTTATCTGACAACTCTTACTGACCATTGTTCATGTAGAGGAGAAGTTATTTTGTAAATTTATAGCAGAAAAAATTATCAAAATACTAATTGATGAGGTTAAAACAAATCTTTTTGGTTAAACTCCTCAGTTTATTGATGAGAAAACAGGCTCCAAGAGGTTTAGTGAATTGTATCAATTGACAGAGAGAGTTAGTGACTGACTCAAATGTAGAAGCCAGGTCTCCTGACTTCTAGCTTGGTGTATTTTTTTTTTCCTTTTGACTTAAAAAATTGTTTTTGATTGACAAATACAATTGTATATATTTATCATGTACAATATAATGTTTTGAAATATGTATACATTGTGGCATAGCCAAATTGAGCTAATAAGATATGCATTACCTGACATACTGGTCATTTTTTTGTAGTATGAACACTTAAAATCTACTCTTCTGGCAACTGGCAAGAATATACTACATTGTAATTATAGTCACCATGTCATGCAGGAGTTATTACCCTTACCTGACTGAAATCAGGAATCCTTTAATCAACATCTCTTGGTGTTTTGTTCCCCCGCAGTGTCCCCATGGTGTTACCTATTTTCCTTTTTTTAATTAGATTTTTTTCATTTTTAATTTTTGTGCATATATAGTAGGTGTCTATGGGGTGCTTGAGATATTTTGATACAGGCATACAATGTGTAATAATCACATCAGGGTAAATGGGGTATCCATCATCTTAAGCATTTTTCCTTCCTTTATGTTACAAACAATCCAATTATGCACTTTTAGTTATTTTAAAATGTACAATAAATTGTCAACTTTAGTCCCTCTATTGTGCCATCAAATATTAGATCTTATTCATTCCATCTAACTGTATTTTTGTACCCATTAACCGTCCCCAATCCCCAACCCCCAACCCCCACTACCCTTCCCAGCCTCTGGTCACCGTCCTTCTACACTCTAGCTCAATGAGTGAGTTCAGTTGTTTTAATTTTTAGCTCCTATAAATGAGTGAGAACATGCAAATTTGTCTTTTTTGCCTGACAAAATGTCTTTTAGTTCCATTAGTGTTGTTGTAAATAACAGAATCTATTTTTTTTGATTGAATAGTACTCCATTGTGTATATGTACCACATTTTCTTTATTCATCCATCTGTTGATGGATACTTAGGTTGCTTCCAAATCTTGGCTGTTGTAAACAGTGCTGCAGTAAATGTGGGAAGGTAGATATCTCTTAAACATACTGATTTGCTTTCTTTTGGGTATATACCTAGCAGTGCGATTGCTGGATCATATAGTAGCTCTATTTTTAGTTCTTGAGGAACCTCCACGCTGTTCTCCATAGTGACTGTACTAATTTACATTCCCAGCAACTGCATATGAGGGTTCCCTTTTGTCCACATCCTCACCAGCATTTGTTCTTCCTGGTCTTTTGGATATAATCCATTTTAACTGGGGTGAGATGATATCTCATTGTAGTTTTGATTTGCATTTCTCTGATGATCAATGATGCCGAGTACCTTTTCATATACCTGTTTCCCATTTGTATGTCTTCTTTTGAGAAGTGTCTATTCAAATCTTTTGCCCACTTTTTGAGTTATTAGCTTTTTCTCCTGTTGAATTATTTGAGCTCCTTATATATTCTGGTTATTAATCCCTTGTCAATGACTTTTCTTAAATTTATAAAAATATCTGAGCTCCACTTACAGAAGAAAAGGGCCAGTAGAAACCTCTTTCCTAATGGAATGAATACACTTTCTTCTCTGTCTCTTGCCCTTCTTCATTCATACTTAAGCTCCTAAAAAAGGAGAGGAAGTTCAAATACAAGTGCTTTGATTGCCTAATACTTCTAGTCTCCCAAGAACCAATGCATGGGCCGTTAGTAAAAAGCATTATAGTTGGTTTCCACAGAGAAGCATAAGGTGATTTCCATGGTAACCATGACCAGAATGGAAATGGCAGTTTGTATTGCATCTGGGAGCTAATTGTTGGCTATAGAGGACCACAGACCACAGATGCAATGGGCTTTCTGGGACCCATGGTCTCAGAATGGTGACGCTGGATGCCAGCCAAAGTTTGTAAGTGAATGAGCTTGAACAAACTTGATTTGTTAAGCTGTACAGATGAGAATCAGAATTGGAGAAATTCAGATTTGAGATTTGGCCAGTATTTTGTCTAGGAGCTAGGCCAGGTTTGGTGTTGCCTATGATGTGAAGGCTTCATCAGTGGCTAAGGGATGAAGCTGTACCCTGGAGCACCTAACCTGGGCAGGCTAGATGCTGTTTCCTGCTGTCTGTTCTGTAAGTCACATAGTGCCCTCTTGGGTTCTATCTTAGAGCAGAGCCCACACTGTGACCTCCATGTGACCCTCTAGTCTTGCTGTAGGGACAGCTAAGTCTCAGGCATAACTTGAGGTAAAGGTCACTTCAAGGGGTGATGGTCTTGTGTTGATGCTGCCACGGGCCTCATTCACCTCAGAAAGTCTCCATTTCTTCCTGGTAACTACTGCAAATCCAGAAATTCCCAGCTAGGGGTAGAGGTTGCCGAAAATAAGAGAAGCAGCAGTGGTTTTGGACAATGTCAGATATGTGACTATGTTGTCTTGGCTGCTTTCTTCTCCAGGTGCTCCTGTGCCATTTCTCTGCCCACCTTCCTGTGTTCACCATCCTGTCCCCGCTCCCCGTACTGCTGTGGTTTCTCATGTTCTACTCCCTTTCCTCTCTGTCAGGAAAGGAGGCTGACATTTTCCAGCAGACATTTCCAAAATTTTAGTGGCTTATGACACACATGGCCTGATTCACACACCGTCAGTGTGTTGGAGGAGGAGTTGTAGAAATGGCTGCAATGGTTTAGGGTTACAAAAAAAGAAATTCTGGCCCTGGATTATAATGATAAAACACTTTTCTTCAATGTTAAGCACTCAACACACCTTCACTGTGGCTTACAATGAGCCATGACGCAAAGACGAATCATGGACAGTTTCCCAGAGCAGGTGGTACCTGAGCTACATCTTAGAGGACGAATGAACTGAGGAAACAGCAGAAGGGAATTCCAGCCAGCAGGGTCAGCAAGAACAGTACTGTGGAGGGAAGAAGGAGGGTCTGAGCAGGGCTGTCACAAGCATTTGGTTTGCTGGAGCATAAAATGAATCAAAGCAGGAGACTGAGGTAGGAGTACAGGAGTCCTTTTTTATCATGTACTACCTGAACTATGTATTCTTTTATTATTGCTGTTTGAGGGACATTAATGAAAGCTATGTTTTGATTATCCGTGTTAAGGAAGCTTCAGATAGTGAAAAATAATGGATAATTTTCAACTCACTTAAATCTCACCAGGGAAAGCAGCCAGGAGAGAGCACAGGTTGTAAAGCCTGTTTTCTTCCCCTTTTGTCAGGGGATCCACTCGAAGGACATGAAGCTCTGTCTGTAGCATTTTCTTTACCCTCGTCAAGGTCAGCTCTTCCTCTCTGTTCCTCTGGGGCCTCCCTGAGGGCCCCACCTTCCTCCCTCCAGCTGCCTATGATGCAGAGTGGGTGGGAAGGCCTTGGGCTGGGACTAGGATCTAGATGTACCCCTAATTTTGTTGAATGGTGTGACCTCAGGGAAGTGACTTCTCTCTGAGCTTGAGTTTCTTCATTTGTAAAATAAAGATATCTATATTTTGTGAAATCCTACTGGGGAACTTTGTCCCACTCTGAATGGCCATAGCTCCAGAGATGGTGCCAGGTAGGGCTTTCCTGAATTGTATTTTTATTTCAGGTTTTAAAAATTCAGGGTGTTAGTGAAGCTATATTGTCCTTCCTGTTTCATATTTTAAAGTTTGGATATTTTGTGGTATCATTTCAGGTAAAGAATAAAAATTGCTCCGTTATCCTCACTCCATCCCTCTTTCTTCATAGTACAACCTAATTGGAATCTATATTAACCATGTCTTCTGGTCTGGGTATACAGGGTACAAAAGGGAGATTTTTTTTTACAAGGAAATAAGTTGGTATAAAATGGAATGTTATCCTGGAGACATTCCCAAGGTCAAAGACACATTATCTCTTAGGGGTTGTGAGGGGAGCCATTCAGTATATTAATAATACAGTAGCTATCATCGATCAGACATAGTGTTCTGTTATGTACATTATCTCTAACCTTTATACAAACCTTGCAAGGTAGTTTTCTTTTCCTCATTTTGCAGGTGAGGAAACTGTGGCTCAGAGAGAAGTTCAATAACGTGCCCACAGTTGCAAAGCTAGGGCGTGAGAAGTTGGAATGTGAACTGGATCTGTCAGGGAAGCTGGTTCTCCTCTCTTGGCTGCCCTGCCCCATCAACTAGAGAAACCTTAGTGTGCCTGACATGAACTAGACACCCTCACCTGCCTCTAAATTCTAGGGGGTGACTAAGAAACTGGGGAGTATAGAAGCTTCATCTTCATCTGGGAGACAGAGTTGCAATGATTTTTAAATCAGATTAAAGGACACAATCTCTACAGTCAGGGGCAGGTGATTGTCTATTCTGGTCCTAATAAAATATCGGGCTATTAGCCCAATTATTGCTAATTATTGCTATTAGCCCAATTATTGTGTAATATGTAGCTCACTCACTTGAGTGGTGGATACTTACTGTTTCTATGCTAAGCATCTGCTTCTTTGGGAAATGGCAATTTCCAGTGGCCATATTCTTTCATGACCTCATCCCTTTGACCTCTGTTCACGAATACAAGGTTGGACACCTGAGCATTGCTGGGCCAATCAAAGCAGTCTGCCATCTCTCCCACAGTCGAGTGGCCTATCTTTGGGAATCTGACTGAGCCTGGGCCCCAAATTTTCTTTTCCACTGTTTTAAATGGGATCAGAGAAAGCCAGTCAGTCTCTGAGGGCTGGAGCTTTAAGATCTACGAGTCTGGGGCTGATGTTGCCCATGTTTTCCTCCACCCTGGTCCCCACTGAGAGGGAGGAATGATGCAGGGGCACAGAGACACAGACACAGGAGAGTGGGTGGGATCCTGATTGTGCATGTGTTTGAATTGCTAATGAGGTCCAGATATTCTTGGCTTAAGCTCTACGAGACACCTCAGTATACTTTTTTTTGCCTAAACATTTTGGACTGAAACTTTGTCACTTGTAATCAAAGTAGTGCTCACTAACTCACTTTGTAACTTTATTTTATGAACTGACCTAATGACCAGGTGAATTGGGCTCCAGATAAGGTGTTCAGGTGTTTAGAGCACTGTGCTGATGAAACCAAGGGTTTGCACCACAGTGAGATGCTCTGTTCCACCTTGGCTAATTTTACTCTGTTTCTCAGCTCACTGCTACATAAATCGTCAGTTTTGTTTTTTGGACAAATTTCAGCTTTGAGACTATTCCTTTAAAAGGTAGGGAGGATTTGGTAGCAGATTTAATGTTTTTTGACCAGAATTCCAAGTCTTCAACTCATAAAATTAGTGTTCTTCATAAATCTCTGGACTGATAAGAAAAATGCTCTGTGCTTTGTGCTCTAGTTTTGCTTCTTGCCATGGCTTCTGTTTGTTTCCCTATCTGGCTGCATTTGTTTTCTGAACTCCCAAGATTGACCTCCACCTATGGCTCTCAACCAGCTCCGTCTACACTATGATTGTAATATATCGGTAGTTTCTGTCACCTTAATTCCCACTTTTTGGTTATGTTTCCCGTTCCATTCTCCATTTCTGAGCCTTGGGTCAACTGGGGCCTTGTTTGAGTTAGGACTCAGCTATGTGTACCTTTGGTAATACAAGATACATTATTGAAAAGCATTTAAAATAATATGATTGGGTCAGTAAAAATTCATCATCACTACTTTTGACCGTAGGTCAGTAACATCATCTTTCTTACAAAGAGCGGCTTCCATATTCATGTTTGGCTGAGTTCAACTTGCTACAAAGTCTTCTAGAAAAAAATAGAGATATCAAGGAAAGATAAGGGCCTTCTTCCACCCTCAGTTTTCTGGTAAAAAGTAGAACTTCCCTTTCAAATCATATTGCACAAAACGTATTTTCATATCTCTCTTCCTCTTTTTAAATGTATTAACATTAGATTAAGAGAAAAAGGACAAGAGAAAGTAATTTTTAAAAAAGTACCAGTTGGTATTCTGCCAATGATATTTTTGCGTGCTTCTCACACATCACTTTGAACAGCAAACTATTTCTAATATGGTTAAGAGAGTATTTTACTCACTATAGTTCACATTTAATTTTAAAAAGCATTAGTGCTTGAGTGAACACTGAATGGCTGTTCTGCAAAATGAAAATAAGTAGCAAATCACTTCTGGATCATGTCTAACAACACTTGGCTATGACCGCTGAAAACTATCGTTGGGATGGAGGAGCTACCGTATAATGAGACTGGTTGCATGACTCTAAGAAGACTGTGCTCCTGTTGGCTTGAAATGCTCAATAAATATTTGCTGAATGAGTGTAGATGGAAAGCGCAGCCTTTAATTATTGAGCTTATCCCAAATTAGGTATTTGTGTGAGACTCTTTGCTGAAGGGACATGGCCCTAGGCATACACACATGCCTCCTAGTGTGGGTTCAAGGTGTCGGGGTTGCTGAATGCACTGGGCCAGTGTGGGCTTTCTCCACCTAGACTATTTATATTATTTTACCCTCATTTTGAAGTGGTGCTGTTCATAATAATGCAGTATCAGTTGCTGTTATTTTCAAGTGGTCAGAATAAGAGTAATGCTGGGGAATAAGAGCATGAGTATGAGGGAGGTGGCGGGGGAGGAGGAGTACAGGGCAGGTGACAGGCTCACAGAACAAGGCACTGCTTTAGGATGTGAATAACGAGACCTCCTCTCATGTGTCTGATATAGCAAGCAAGGACCTCTTGGCTCCCTGGCTCCAACCAATCTCTATCTAGCTTTCCCTATGGTCTTATGATTTCCCATGGCATGTCTTATTTTTCAGTTACATTGTTCTTTGGAGAATGGGGAAACTTCAAACCATTGCTCACACTTTTTTCATCTTGCACTGTACTTACATATACTTACTACTCTCTGTATCTTTCTAGAAATTCTATTGTTCAAAGTCCAGTTCAAAGGTCACCTTCCCTATAATGTATTCCTTGACTCCCATAGACAGAAATCCTTCCTCAGAACTCCCATGATGCTTTGTATCACTGTTATCATTAATTACATCTTGCCATTTATATAGATGGCATTATACTGTATGTGATGTCTGTGACTTGCTTTTCCTCACTATTGTTTTTGACATTCATCCACATTCATGTGTGTAGCTGTAATTCATTTGCTTCACTGCTGTAGAGTATTATGTAGTATTCACTTGCCACAATTTATCTGTTTCCTTGGTGATGAGCATGTGAGTTGTTTTCATTTTGTTGCTCTTGACACTCAACACTGCTCTGTTTTCCAGTGTACATTTGTAAGTGTATGTTGGATACGCATCAGAAAGTGGGATTGTGGTCCATAAGGTCTGCACATTTTCAGACTTAAGAGTAATATTAAATTATTTTTCAAATAAGTTAAATTCAATTATAGTCGCACCTATCCATGTATGAGGGTTCTCATTGTCCTGTATCCTCACCAAAAATTGGTACTGTCAGAGTTTAATTTTTGTATTTTTATTAATGTAAAATTAGTTTTATTGCAGTTAAAATTGTATTTCTCTGATTACTGACAAGGTTGACAACTTTTTCATATGTCTATGGTCAGTCTGTTCTTGTGTAACATGATGGGACAGTCTATTTTCCAACTGGGCTATGACTTACCAGTTGAGAGGTAGGAGATTATGAGAGATTATTGATACTAATCCTTTGACAGTTACATTTGTTGCAACTTCTATTTTCCCTAGTTTGTTGGTTTTTGTAAATTTTTGGTTTCTAAACAGCATCTTTTGCCTGATAGAAATCTCACATTTTTACATTTTACATGTATTGACTGATGCCTAATGTTTCCCTAAAATGTATAAAACCAAGCTGTATCCAGACCACCTTAGGCACATGTTATCAGGATCTCCCTGAGGGCTGTGTCACAGGCCATTGGTCACCCATATTTGGCTTAGAATAAATCTCTTCAAAATAAAAAAAAGTTACCTTTTAATATAGTGAAATGTACCAATTGTTTTCTTTGTTATTTTTATGTTTTGCCTAAGTTTGTAGAGATATTCTTCTCTGTTTGCTGCTAAAAGTTTAGAAGTTTTGCATTTCACAGTTAACTTTATAATCTACTTGAAACTGAATTTTGAAGAGTCAAATTTAATTTTTTATACGGACAACCAATTGTGACAATGACAATGCCAACTTTTAAATTGTTCCTCCTTTCCCACTAACCTGGAAGGCCACCTCTGACATGTTAAGTTGCTAGGTGTGAATGGCCCTCTCTCTGAGCTTTCTGCCCAGTTTGTTGGTCTATTTGTCCACTCTTGCCCCAGTGCCACACTGACTCCATGACTATGACTTTATAATACATTTTGGTATTTTGTAAGTTGAGATTTCCTCCATGTCCTTTCTCAAGATTGCATTGAACTTTTTGTTTCTATACGTATATGTTTTAAGTCCAAACTTTTCATATTCACAGAACAAAACAAATACAACTATGATTAGCATATCAATTGGAATTATATTGAAGCTACAGGTCTATTTGGAAAAATTGATATCTTATGGTATTCAATTTTCCTGTTTATGCATATATCTCTCTATTAGACCTTTTCAGTGTCTTTCAATAATGTTTTGTAGTTTTTGTCATAAAGGTTTTACTTATTTTTTGTTTTATTCATTCCTGGGTGACTTCGCTTTTGTTGCTATAATAACGATTATTTTAAAATTACTTTTTCTCTTTTGATGTATATTGGTTTTATATTAATTTACTATGTCCTCTTATCAATTCTAATTATTTATAGTTGCTTTTGTGTTTTCTTTGTAGAGAACATTCATTTGTAAACAATCTATTGATTCTTTCATTCAACAGACACTTATTGAGCATCCACAATGTGATGGCCATTTTCTAGGCAATATTCCAGGGAGTTAACAAAACAAAATTATCTATCCTCAGTAGCTTATGTAGACTTTTCTTTCTCCCCAATCCCTGGGCCTTTGAGTGGGAAGAGAAGGGTTAGCAGCTAGTTTGTAAGCCATCCTGTGTACCCCAGGGATGAGAGGAAAAGAGCCAAAAAGAATGAAATGGCCTGGTCAAATCTCCTTGTAAACATAATGGAGAGTCCTTACCATGGAATGCTTTGAGTAGGATACACCTGGTCCCTGGAGTTCGCCTATGGTAAGCAAACTTGTTTATAGATTTGTGAGGCATGGCCTACTGGAAAATGTCAGGATCAGTTATGTAATTTCTGATGTACACAATACAGATATTTCATGATAGGGATTGCTCCCCTGTGTGTAAGTGATACCCAGCCTGCCTCATCAGAACGTACCTTAAATCTGGACCCCTGACCTAAGGAGTACAGAATTAAGGAGCAAAGAAAGAGCTGGGGAGTTGTAACAGCAGTATCAGACTTCTCCATGATTTTTCTGCTTTTTGTGATTTCCTTCATCTTTTGAATTACTAGCAAAGTTTTATACTAGGTGAGATCTCTGATCCTGGTGAGACTGATTTGACAAACTCTCACTCTCTGTCATCACTGGGGCTAGCCATATGTATGTTGCTTTTGATTCTATATAGACTATGCCTAATGTTTGTTCATTTAGAATGTTTTCTCTATGTTTTAGTAGGTATTCTTTAGCAGGCTGCAAAAATTTCCTTTTTTTTATACTTAAGAATGGGTATTAAATTTCTTTGTTTTTTTCCTCCATGTATTGAGATAATTAAATGATTTTAAAAACTATGTTGATGTGGTGAATTGTATTGTTAGGTGTTAAATCAAACTTACATTCCTTTTTTGTTTTTGAGTCAGGGTCTCGCTCTATCACCCAAGCCAAAGTGCAGTGGTCCAATCATGGTTCACTGCAACCTCAAACTCCTGGGCTCAGCAGTCCTCCTGCCTCAGCCTCCTGAGTAGCTGGGACTTACAGTTGAAGGCAACCATGCCTGGCTAAATAGATATTTTTTAAATTTTTGTAGAGGTAGGGTCTTGCCATGTTGCTCAGGCTGGTCTTCAACCCTGGATAAATATTTTTTAAAAATGTTTTTGTAGAGAGAGCGTTTCACCATATTGCCCAGGCTGGTCTTGAATTCCTGGCCTCAAGTGACCCTCCTGCCTCGGCCTTTCAAAGTACTGGGATTACAGCAGTGAGCCATGGTGGCCAGACTGCATTCCTTGAATAGACTCAAACTGGTCATGATGTGTATCTTTTATATACATTGTTGGATTTAGTTTGTAGTATTTTTTAAATATGTTTAGGAGGGAGATTGACTTTTTCTTTTCTTGTAAGTACTTTCCTAATTTCGATACAAGATTACATATTTTTATATATGTATTGGTGAGTATTCCTTGTTTTTATTTCCCAGAAGAGTTTTATAAAAATTGAAATTATCTATTTTTTCTTTTTTTGTGGGAAGATCTTTAGCTACTCATTTAATTTTTTTTAATGATTACAGAACTATTCAGATTTCCTATTTCTTCATGAGTCACCTATGGTAAATTGCTTTTCTTCCCTAGCAATTTGTCAATTTTACATGTTTTAAAGCTCATTGGCTAAAGTTATTATATTTTCAATTTTCTGCTCTGTCTGTAACATGATCCCTTTTTCATTTTTGATATTGCATATTTGTGTTTTCGCTCTTTTTAAATTGATTAATCTGACCAAATATTTAATACTTTATTAGTGTTCTCAAAAAAATGTCTTTTGGATTTATGAGTACTCTATACTGAATTTTTGTTTTCTGTATTATTTGTTTCTGTTCTGTATTATTTGTTTCTGTTCTTTCATTCTTTTTATTTTCTTTGGGGTTTTTCTCATTGTCTTTTTTTTTTTTTTTTTTTTTAAAGACATAGAGATTCATCGGAAGTATAGCTTTTTTTTTTTTAAAGAACTCAAGTTTCTATGACATTCCAAAGAGATAGTTCAGAAATTGCCAGGACATATGCTTATTAGATACTAGAATCTCATCTGGAAAAATTGTACTGTTTAAAAATTTTTTTCCTAAGTTAGTCAACTTTAATTTTTTAGCCTTTCTCCTCCCATAAGTGTACAGATTTATGAATGTTCTCAAATTGTTATTTTAGCATTCCACAAGTTTTAATATGTATAATTATTTAATTTTAAGTATATTTTACTTTTCGTAATTCTTTATTTCACTCACGTATTACAAATATTTTAATTTCCCATCGTAGGAGCTCAAATTATTTTGTTATTGAATTCTAATTTAATCGTGATCAGGAAATAGGCTCTTGAGATACTGATAATTTGAAATTTATTGAGACTTATGGCCTGATATTGAGACAATTTTTGTAAATATTCTCTGGATCTTGAGGATATTTCGTATTTCTTATTGTTGAACACATGGCCTATAAATGTCTATCAAATCAAGCTTCAATTTTTGTTTGTTTGACTACTAAAAATTGATAGAAGGATGTTGAAACCTTCTATTATGATGGTAGATTATACATTCCTTGACATTATCAACTTTCATTTTATATCTTTTAGGGTTAAAGATAACCCCTAAGAGGATGCATATTATCCTTGGTTATTGACAATTTTTATTATTAAGCAACGATTCTCTTTACATATGCTTTATGTCTCAAAATTTAATTCACCAATATTATTAGTTTTCTTTTGATTTGTATTTTCCCAGTATGTCCTTTTTATCTTTATATTTTTAATGTTTCCATGTTTGTATATTTTAGATCTTTCTCTTAGAAATAACATTCATAACATTCATCTCATTTTAAAAAATTTTATCTGACAATATCTTTTAATTAATGAGTTACATTTGCACTTGTTATGATTGCTGATCTATTTGCACTTATTTTGCTGCATTAGGTTGCACTTTCTGTTTGTTCCTGGTGATCTGTGCTTCTTAATGTCACATTTCTGACCTACTGTTTTCTTGTTCAGCTTTCCCCTCCCTATAACTTTTAGGAATATACATACCATTTATCTTCTTTTACAGGTGTTCCTTGTGGACTTGAAATCTAAAATTAATTAGTGTCTGAACTTCTTTTTGAATAATTCAAAAGTTTTTTAATTCTTTTGTCTCTGATAATCCTCCTCTGGGCTTACTTGCTATTGGTATTCATAATTTCATTTCTCTCTTTAAGAAAAAAATCTAACAAATTAAGCATTCCTACTTTTTATACAGTCAGGTTTTTCAGATTTATCTAAATCTTTACTCATTTGCTTTCCATTCTTTATTGTATCTCAAATCTTTTTGAATTTTGTCTTTCATCTTGAGGTTTATCATTTGGAAGGTAATGTTTTGAGAGCCTGCTAGTGGTAAGCTTTCACAGTTTATGTTTATCTAAAAATGTGTTTATTTTACCCTTCTTGTTGAAAGGTAACCTTGCTTAGTATATAATTGTAGGGTTATAGTTATTTTCACTCAACAAGTTGATATCTTTGGGAGGTTTGATGTCAGTCTGACTTTCATTCCTTTTAAAATTATCTCTGCTTTGGTTTTATTGGTTGTTTTTAAGATCTTCTTTTAGTCTTTCATATTCAGCAATTTTATTTTGATATTTCTATTTTTATTATTCTGTCTGGAATAATAAACTGGAGTTCTGAATCTGAAAATGGGTTTATTTCACAAATTCTCAAAATTCCTTAGCCATTTTCTCTTCAAATATTAGATCTCCATTCTTCCTACTAGCTAATTTCTGGACCATCAGTAAAACCAATGTTAGGCTCTCTCATTTTATCCTCTTTATTTTAATTTGTTTTTCTTGTTTTTAAAATCTCCTTATTTGTCCTTAATTAGGAATAAATTTTAAAAATATATTTTCCAATGTAATAATTACCTTTTCACCTTACATCTAATTAGAATCAAAATCTAATTTTAGACTTTAGGCCTAATCTGTTTCTATATCCCAGTTATAAAGTTTTAAATTTCAATAGTTACTTTTTTATTTCTAAAAGCCCTGTTTTGCTCTACTTCCAAGTTGGTTATTTGGAGTAGTCTTATTCTTATAAACTTTTAAATTCCATTTTTGATTTCTTTAAACATTTTGCACAGAGTTATTTTATATTCTGAATCAGATAATGGCAAAATCTAAAGTCCTTGGGAAAGTGGTGCTAAAACAATTTTGTTTTTTCCTCCTCGGACTCTTGCTCATGGTGTATTATTCCTTCATTTGCTTAACACTTTCTATTTTGAGCTCATTATTTGTGTGTGTGTGTGTGTGTGTGTGTGTGTGTGTGCGCGCACCTTCCTTAGAAGCTGTGCATGTTAATCTACTTTAATGTATATGAATTAGAAAGAAAAATATCAAATCCCTTGATGCAGTCCATGTTATAAATCCATTTATACTTCTACTTTCCTTTGTCTTATTCTTTCAATCTTCATGCTTATTTTTTCACTTAAAAAACTTTGGGGACTTCCCTTATATTACTAGATGATTTCTGGTAGCTGGAGCCCTTGGGAAATTCATTTGTCCATTCACACTGCTTGGTTCAATACAACACTCTGAGAGAACTTTATTCTACCAAAGACAATGACTGATTGGACTTTAAAAATAGTAACTTCTATAAATATGGCATAATATCAGGCAGCCATGTTTCTAGCTGATCAAATAAACTTTTAGCCCTACAAAAGGCTCATAATTATGAGGTAATAAACATGTAAATTTCCCTTTCTGGCATAAAACTAAAGGTCCTGTAGGTTCTAAGTTAGTCCTGAGTTTTTGTATTAAGACTGCATTAATGCTGTTTATTAGAAATTACTTTCTCAGTCCCAACAAATCACCTTAAAATTCATAGTGTATGGCAGATCCTGAGTGCCACATGAAAAGCAAGGACTCAAAGGTTAGAGACCTAAATTGAAATTAAGATTAAGGTAGATGTGAGTCAATTCAACTTAGGAGTTATTGCTGGTCCTGAGTCCAAGGAAGAGGCCATTTAATGATTCATCCAAGGAACACTAAGAGTTCCAGGATATTCTCTTGGACATCTGGAAACTTGGGTTATTTTATCTGAGCATGACTGAAAATTTGGCAAATATTTTTCATACTTAGGTTGGACACATATCGACAAGATAAGATGGGTATTTGATAAGCTCTCATCTTTATCATTTATTTCTTTAAATTTCAGATTCCTGATGTATTTTCGTCACAAGATGTGGTCATGGTTGCACATGGGTTGAGAGCTCACAGTAGTTCAGTAACTAAGATGTTGCTCTAATATTGGTCTCCCTTGCAGACATTGAAAGTCCAATATGCTATCGTCAATGACAGTTCATGGGAAAGTTGACATAATAATGCTTCAATTTTTCCATTTGTAAATAGGCTATTTCAATAATAAAGTAGGGAGCACAACTGAGAAATGTTTGAAAATGTAAATAGTTTTTGTTTCAGAAAACAACCTTATTTCTCCAACACAGTAATATTTCTTCTTTATGTAGCTAAATCTCTCTAACACGAGGCTCCCACACAAGCTATTGAGACTTCACCTAGATGGTCTCAATGGCCTTAGAGACATACATATTTCTTTTTTTTTTTTTTGCACTTTTTTGTATACTGTATTTTATTTTTTAAAATTTATTTTCTTTAATTTTTTTTACTCTTTTATTTCAGTAGGTTTTTGGGGAACAGGTGGTATTTGGTAACATGAATAAGTTCTTTATTGGTGAATTCTGAGATTTTGGTGCACATAACACTGTACCCCGTGTGTAGTCTTTTATCCCTCGCCATGCCTAACCCTTTCCCCTGAGTCTCCAGTGTCCAGTGTGTAATTCTTAGGCATTTGTGTCCTCATAGCTTAGCTCCCACATAAGGGTGAGAACATAGGATGTTTGGTTTTCCATTCCTGAGTTACTTCACTTAGAATAATAGTCTCCAATTCAATCCAGGTTGCAGCGAATGTCATTATTTCCTTCCTTTTTATGGTTGAGTAGTATTCCATGGTGTGTGTCTGTGTGTGTGTGTGTGTGTGTCTGTGTATAAATGTGATATATATATATATGTTGAATAGAAAAATAAATAAATATATATAAATGTTTTATCTACTTGTTGATTAATGGGCATTTGGGCTGGTTCAATATTTTTGCAATTGCAAATTGTGCTGCTATAATCATGTGTGTACAAGTATCTTTTTTGTATAATGACTTCTTTTCTCTGGGTAGATACCTACTAGGTACTAGATATCTAGTAATGATCCAGTAATGTAGATTGCTGGATCAAATGGTAGATCTACTTTGAGTTCTTTAAGAAACCTCCACACTGTTTTCCATAGTGGTTGTACTAGTTTACATTACCACCAGCAGTGTAAAACTGTTCCCTTTTCACCACAATCATGCCAACATCTATTATTTTTTGATTTTTTGATTATGGCCATTCTTGCAGGAATGAGGTGGTATTGCATTGTGGTTTTGATTTGCATTTCCTTAATAGTTAGTGATATTGAGCATTTTTCCACATGTTTGTTGGCCATTTGTATATCTGCTTTTGAGAATTCTCTATTCATGTCCTTAGCAATATTTTTGATGGAATCGTTTATATTTTCTTGCTGATTTGAGTTCTTTGTAGATTCTGGATATTAGTCCTTTGTTGGATGTATAGATTGTGAAGATTTTCTCCCACTTTGTGGGTTGTCTGTTCACTCTGCTGATTATTTCTTTTGCTGTGCTGAAGCTTTTTAGTTTAAGTCCCATCTATTTATCTTCGTTTTTGTTGCATTTGCTTTGGGTTTTTGGCCATGAAGTCTTTGCCTAAGCTAATGTCTAGAAGGAATTTCTAATGTTATCTTCTAGAATATTTATGATTTTATGTCTTAGGTTGAAGTCTTTGATCCATCTTGAGTTGATTTTTGTATAAGGTGAGAAAGGATCCAGTTTCATTCTGCTCCACGTGGCTTGCCAATTATCCCAGCACAATTTATTGAATAGTGTGTCCTTTCCCCACTTTATGTTTTTGTTTGCTTTGTGGAAGACCAGTTGGCTGCATTTGGCTTTATTTCTGGGTTCTCTATTCTGTTTCATTGGTCTATGTGCCTATTTTTATACCAGTACCATGCTGTTTTGGTGACTATGGCCTTATAGTTTGAAGTTGGGTAATGTGATGCCTCCAGATTTGCTCTTTTTGCTTAGTCTTGCTTTGGTTATGTGGGCTCTTTTTTGGTGCCATATGAATTTTAGGATTTTTTTTCTAGTTTTGTGAAGAATGAGTGGTATTTCGATGGGAATTGCATTGAATTTGTAGATTTCTTTTGGCAGTATGGTCATTTTCACAATATTGATTCTACCCATCCATGAGCATGAGATGTGTTTCCATTTGTGTCTTCTATGATTTCTTTGAGCAGTGTCTTGTAGTTTTCCTTGTAGAGGTATTTCACCTCTTTGGTTAGGTATATTCCTAAGTTTTTTTTTTTTTTGCTGCTATTGTAAAAGGGGTTGAATTCTTTATTTGATTCTCAGCTTGGTCACTGTTGGTGTATAGCAGAGCTACTGATTTGTGTACGTTAATTTTGTATCCTGAAACTTTGCTGAATTCATTTATCAGTTGTAGGAGCTTTTTGGATGATACTTCAGGGTTTTCTATGTATATGATCTTATCATCAAACAGTGACAGTTTGACTTCCACTTTACTGATTTGGATGCTCTTTATTTCTTTCTCTTGTCTCCTAGCTCTGGCTAGGACTTCCAGTACTATGTTGAATAGAAGTGTTGCAAGTGGGCACCCTTGTCTTGTTCCAGCTCTCAGGGAGAATGCTTTTAATCTTTCTTTCTTCAGTATAATGTTGGCTGTGGGTTTGTTGTAGATGGCTTTTATTACCTTAAGATGTGTCCCCTCTATGCTGATTTTGCTGAGAATTTTAATCATAAACGGATACTGGATTTTGTCAAATCCTTTTTCTGAGTCTTTAGAGATGATCATATGATTTTTATTTTAAATTCTGTTTATGTGGTGTATCACATTTATTGACTTAAGTATGTTAAACCATCCCTGCAACCTTGGTATGAAACCCACTTGATCATGGTGTATGATCTTTTTGATACGCTGTTGGATTTGTTTAGCTAGTATTTGGCTGAGAATTTTTGCATGTATGTTCATCAGGGATATTGGTCTGTTGTTTTCTTTTTTGTTATGTCCTCCCCTGATTTTGGTATTAGAGTGATAGTGGCTTCATAGAATGATTTAGGGAGGATTCCCTCTTTCTCTATCTTGTGGAATAGTGTCAATAAGATTGGTACTAATTCTTCTTTGAATGTCTGATAGAATTCAGCTGTGAATCCATCTGGTCCTGGACATTTTTTTGTTGGCTTTTTTTTTTTTATTACTATTTCAATCTTGTTCCTTGTTATTGGTTTGTTCAGAGGTTCTAGATCTTCCTGGTTTAATCTAGGAGGGTTGTATGTTTTTGGGAATTTATCCATCTCCTCTAAGTGTTCTAGTTTATGCATATAAAGTTGTTCATTGTAGCCTTGAATAATCCTTTGTATTTCTGTGGTATCAGTAGTAATATCGCCTGTTTCATTTCTAATTGAGCTTATTTGGATCTTGTTTTCTTGGTTAATCTCACTAACGGTCTATTAATTTTATTTATATTTTCAAAGAACCAGCTGTTTGTTTCATTTATCTTTTTTTTTTTTTTTGCTTGTTTCAATTTCACTTAGTTCTGCTCTGATCTTCATTATTTTTCTTCTGCTGAGTTTGGGTTTGAATTGTTCTTGATTCTCCAGTTCCATAAGGTGTGACCTTAGATTGTCTATTTGTGCTCTTTCAGACTTTTTTATGTAAGCATTTAATGCTATGAACTTTCTTCTTTGCACCACTTTTGCTGTATCCCAGAGGTTTTGATAGGTTGTGTCACTATTATTTTTCAGTTCAAAGAATTTTTTAATTTCCATCTTTATTTCATCGTTGGCCCAACAATCATTTAGGTACAGGTTATTTAATTTACATACATATGTTTGCATCGTTTTGAGGGTTCCTTTTGAAGTTGATTTCCAATTCTATTCCACTGTGGTCTGATAGAGTACTTGATGTAATTTTGATTTTCTTAAATTTACTGAGACTTGTTTTGTGGCTTATCATATGGTCTATCTTGGAGAATGTTTGATGTGCTGATGAATAGAATGTATATGTCTGCAATTATTGGATAGAATCTGTAAATATCTGTTAAGTCTATTTGTTGTAGGTTATAGTTTAGGTCCATTGTTTCTCTGTTGACTTTCTGTCTTGATGACCTGTCTATTGCTGTCAGTAGAATATTGATGTCTCCCACTATTCTATCTTCTTTCTTAGGTTTAGTAGTAATTGTTCTACAAATTTGGAAGCTGCAGTGTTAAGTGCATATATATTGAGAATCGTGATATTTTCCTGTTGGATTAGTCCTTTTATAATTATATAATGTCCCTTTTTGTCTTTTTTACATGCTGTTGCTTTACAGTTTGTTTTGTCTGATATAAGAATAGCTACTCCTGTTTGCTTTTCATGTCCATTTGAATGGGATATCTTTTCCACCCCTTTACCTTAAGTTTCTGTGAGTTCTTATGTGTTAGGTGAGTCTCCTGAAGACAGCAGAAACTTGGTGAATTCTTCCATTCTTCTATTCTGTATCTTTTAAGTGGAGCATTTGGGCCATTTACATTCAATGTTAGTCTTGGGATGTGAGGTATGATTCTATTTGTTGCGCTATTTGTTGCCTGAATACCATTCTTTTTTTCACTGTGTTATATTTATATAGGTCCTGTGCTTTAAGGAGGTTCTATTTTGGTGTATTTTGAGGATTTGTTTCAAGATTTAGAGCTCTTTTTAGCAGTTTTCATAGTGCTGGCTTGGTAGTGGTGAATTCTTTTAGCATTTGTCTGGAAAACACTGCATCTTTTGTATTTATGAAGCTTAGTTTCTCTGGTTACAAAATTCCTGGCTGATAATTGTTTTGTTTAAGGAGGCTAAAAATAGGTTCCCAGTATCTTCTTGCTTGTAGGGTTTCTACTGAGAAATCTGCTGTTGATCTGATAGATTTTCATTTACAGGTTACCTGATGCTTTTGCCTCACAGCTCTTAAGATTCTTTCCTTTGTCTTGAATTTAGACAACCTAATGACTATGTGCCTAGGCAATGATCTTTTTGTGATGAGTTTCCCAGGTGTTTGTTGAGCTTCTTGTATTTGGATGTATAGCTCTCTAGCAAGGCCAGGAAAGTATTCCTCGATTTGTCCCTCAAATATATTTTCCAAACTTTTACATTTCTCTTCTTCTATGGGAACACCAATTATTCTTAGGTTTGGACATTTAACATAGTCCCAAGCTTCTTTGAGGCTTTGTTCATTTTTTTAAAATTCTTTTTTCTTTGTCTTTGATGGATTGGGTTAATTGGAAAGCCTTGTTTTCTAACTCTGAAGTTCATTCTTCTACTTGTTTGAGTCTATTGCTGAGACTTTCCAGTGCCTTTTGCATTTCTCTAACTGTGCCCTTAATTTCCAGAAGTTGCAAATGTTTTGTTGTTGTTGTTGTTGTTGTTTTTGAGATGGAGTCTCACTCTGTCACCCAGGCTGGAGTGGATTGTTTTTTATTTATGATATTTCACTGAAGAATTTTCCTTTCATATCCTGTATCATGTTTTTTATTTAAGTTGACTTCACCTTTCTCTGGTGCCTCCTTGATTAGCTTAATAATTTCCCTTCTGAATTCTTTCTCTAGTAATTCAGATATTTTGTCTTGGTTTGGATCTATTGCTGGTGAGCTGGTATGATCTTTTGGGGGTGTTAAAGAATCTTGTTTTGTCATACTACCAGAATTGTTTTTCTGGTTCCTCCTCATTTAGATAGAGTACATCAGAGGAAAGATCTAGGATTCAAGGGCTGCTGTTCAGATTCTTTTGTCCCATGGAGTGCTCCCTTTATGTGGTGTTCTCCCCCTTCCCCTGGGAATGGGGCTTTCTGAGAGATGAGCTGTAGTGATTGTTTTTGGTCTTCTTTGTCTAGCTACCCAGTGGGCTACCGGGCTCTGGGTTGGTGTTGGGGAGTGTCTGCAAAGAGTCTAGTGATGTGATCTGTCTTCAGGTCTTGTAGCTGTGGATGCCAGCACCTGCTCCAGTTGAAGTAGCAGGGGAATGAAGTGGACTCTGTGAGGGTCTTTTGTTGTGTTTAGTGTGCTGGTTTTGTGTTGATTGGCTTCCAATCAGGAGGTGGTGCTTTTAAGAGTGCATCAGCTGTGGCCCTATAAGTAGGATGCAAACTTGCCCTAGGGACACCTGGTTAAGTATTCAGGTTTCTCAGATGGTGGGCAGCTACATAGCGCTCCCAAGAGATTATGACCTTTGTCTTCAGCAGCCAGGGCTGGTAGAAAAAGACTAACAGGAGGGGGCAGGAATAGGCATATCTGAGCTCAGCCTCTCCTTGGGCAGGGCTTGCTGTGGCTGCTGTTGCAGGTGGCGGTGTGGTTCCCAGGCCAATGGAGTTATATTCCCAGGTGGATTATGGCTGCCTCTGCTGAGTCATACAGGTCACCTGGGAAGTTGGGGAAAGCCGGCAGTCACGGGCCTCACCCAGCTGTCACGTAGCCGGCAGTCCTAAAGGCCAATCTCACTCTCACCATGCCCCCTCAACAGCACCGAGACTATTCCCAGGCAGTTGGTGACTGTGGCTGAGAACTTGCCCCAGACTATGTGCTTCCCCACTGAGGAAGCAAGCTAACTCACAGTGTTTCAGCATCTCAGGGAGTCTGCAGCGGTGATCCAGTTCCTTTAGAGGGTCTGTGGATTATCTTGGCTTTCCTGGTATATTCCTGTGGTTGTTCTTGGAACAAAAGTTCAGGATGTGAGTCTCCACATCTGCTCTGTCCCTTTGAGTGGGAGCTGCAAGCTAGTCCTGCCTCTTATCTGCCATCTTAATCCCTGTATCCAGCTTATTATTATTATTATTATTATTTTGAGATGGTGTTTCACTCTTGTTGCCCAGGCTGGAGCGCAATGGCACGATCTCAGCTCACTGCAACCTCCACCTCCCAGGTTCAAGCGATTCTCTTGCCTCAGCCTCCCGAGTAGCTGGGATTACAGGCATGTGTCACCATGCCTGGCTAAGTTCGTATTTTTAGTAGAGACGGAGTTTTTCCACGTTGGTCAGGCTGGTCTTGAACTCCCGACCTCAGCTGATCTGCCTGCCTTGGCCTCCCAAAGTGCTGGGATTACAGGTGTGAGCCACCACGCCCGGCTCAGCTCATTATTTTTTAAACATAGCATGTAAGAAGCCTTAGGGGCCTAGTTTTAGATGCTTTTAATCAGAAAGAAATGACATTTGTTTCTGCCACACATCTGAGAGTATTACTAACCGGGACACATTTTAATTTACTTTCTGGATGTGGGATTTCTCTGACTGTACCCATAAGTGAACAGACCTATGATTGTGGATCATAAATTCTTAAAAGGTGGCTATCATCAATGGTAATTTTTAAAAAATTTTTTCTTACCACGTTGATAGCAGAGATTTCCTTATAAGCTCACATTATTGGAAGTTATATATATATATATTTTTTTTTTTTGGCTCATTCTTTTTTTTTTTGAGACAAAATCTCGCTCTGTGGCCCAGGCTGGAGTGCAGTGGCACAGTCTCTGCTCACTGCAAGCTCCGCCTCCAGGGTTCACGCCATTCTCCTGCCTCAGCCTCCTGAGTAGCTGGGACTACAGGTGCCTGCCACCACGCCTGGCTAATTTTTTGTTTTTTTTTAGTAGAGATGGGGTTTCACTGTGTTAGCCAGAATGGTCTCGATCTCCTGACCTTGTGATCCGCCCGCCTCAGCCTCCTAAAGTGCTGGGATTACAGGCGTGAGCCACCGCGCCCAGCCAGCTCATTCTTTCATTAATGCTGAAGTCTGGATTCTTTTGGAAATCCAGTGAATCCTATGCACTTTTCTTAAAATATTTTTGTGTACATAAAACACATAGGATTATAAATTATTACAATTACATTGAAGTACAGTCATCAAATACTAAAAACAGTGATATATTAGTATATATGCTTCTTATTCATGCATTAAATAATAAGATCTAGTTACTTGCCTAAAACTATTATAATTACAAAAGAGTAATGAGTGTAGTCATCATTTCAAGGTAGTTTGCAACACTGTGATGTGATATGAAATGTCTGATTTCTTTTGGAGGCAAAGGTAGTTACTGGTGAAATTACTATGCTCTGTTGCTTACCTTTTGTAATTGAAGCCTATTTTAATTAGAGGCATATGAAAATACAGATGTAATTTTTTTCCCCATATAAGTTCACAGATTCCTTGAATTCTTGCACAAATATTAATATTTTGGGAGTCCACAGACTCCAGGTCAAAATTTCTGGACAGGACTAATTTCTTGTTGCCTTTTTCATAATCTGAAAACTCAAAGCTCCTGGTCTTAGCATTTGCCTCCCAGTTACCCTGACCTTACAGTTCTCTCTCTATGAGGATTCTGTTACTTTCTTTTCTTTTTTTTATTTATTTATTTTATTTTATTTTGAGACGGAGTCTCACTCTGTCGCCCAGGCTGGAGTGCAGTGGCGCGATCTCGGCTCACTGCAAGCTCCGCCTCCCGGGTTCATGCCATTCTCCCACCTCAGCCTCCCAAGAAGCTGGGACTACAGGCGCCCGCCACGACGCCCGGCTAATTTTTTTTGTATTTTTAGTACCGGCGGGGTTTCACCGTGTTAGCCAGGATGGTCTCCATCTCCTGACCTCGTGATCCACCCACCTCGGCCTCCCAACGTGCTGGGATTACAGGCGACAGCCACTGCGCCCGGCCAAATTCTGTTACTTTCTTAGAGATCAACACTATATTTCAAAGTTTGCTTTCGTTGCTTATACTGTAGCTTCTTATATTGTAATAAGAAGGCTCTTTTTATTATATAGGCGTGGTATAGGCTGCCACACTGCCAAAAGTAGAATTGTATATTTCTTCCCTTATTATAAGATCTTGGAGGACAGAGACCTTTTCTTTTTGTTGTCGTTAAACCCACAAAAATGGGTTCTACGTGTCATAGATATTCAGCAAATATTTGTTGAATGGATAAGTAAATAAAGACATGGCTGTGGGACCCAAAGGTGACCTCTGACTTCTCACTTCCCAAGGCCATCTATGTGAACTATCAAAAGAAGCATATAGTTTCAAGGTTTTAAAAAGCAATCCTCCTGTGAACACAGCGTAACCTATGTTCACAGTGAATATTCTATCTGGATCTATATATAGAGCTAATGAGTGAAGCGTATACCAGGAATGGCTATATATAGATTTATCTAGCTCCAGAGAGCAAGGGAGATTAAAACAGAGCTTTTATGCAACTTTTGAAAGATGGTATCATTTCCTGCATTTTAAATTACTCTAATAAAATCATTTTGAAAGAGAAACATTTTACAAGACTGTCTCCTAAACACTCCACTTTAAGTACCATACTTCCATCTGAAGATAGATTAGTTTTCATTTTTGTTTAATATCTTAACCTCAAGGGCAAAATCTGCCAGACTTCTCACTAATGCTGCTTCCTCATAAGCTGCTGCCAAATGGAAGGTGACTGATTATAAATCAAACTTTGGGACAACTATAGTATAGCTTCCCCAACTGTCACTATTTCAAGCTACTATTAAGAACAAGAAAAAGCACCCAGATGTGTTAGTGACATTTTTTGTTATGAAAGATTAAAATGGGATCCTTGCTATGTTTGGTTCCCAGTGTAATTAGTCTTTCCTTTATAAAATATCACTGCTGTATTATTCCTTCTGCCATTTGTTGAGAGCAAATTATATATTACTTTTAGCATTTCATTCACCTCTTATCTACCAAAACGTGGTGCTGAGTAAGAATTGGACATTTTGTTCAGGATGTGTGATATACTAGAATGCCAAGTCTGTAGAAAGAAGACAAATGTGAGCACAAAGAGAGAAACCACAACAGAACCATTTCAGATTTATCATGCTCAAATGTAACGCACTACGCACATACACATCCATTTTAGAGAGGAGAATGGTGGATAGCCCACACACCTGTCCAGCTAAAAGATCAGAAAAGAACATTTTCCTCTTCGTTTACTGCCAAATATTTAGGTACCTTACTGTTGTGAGAGTTCCCAGGCAATCTTCAGGATAAAAACCAAAAAAAAAAAAAAAAAAAAAAAGAGGAGAGAGATGGCAACGATATTTCCTGGCTTTTTAATCTTTTGCCTTTGCCACATTTCCCTGGATTGAGTGTTGGTCGATGAGTGACTAATCTTTGGTAAATCATCAGTGGCTGAGATGAGAAGTGAGCAGGGCTAGTGGGTATTTGTTGTGGGTTGAATGTGTCCCCCCAAAAGATATGTTAAAGTCCTAGCCCCCAGGACCTGTCAATGTGACCTAATTTGGGGATGTAATCAGTATGAGGTCATTCTGGATTAGGGTGGACCTTAATCCATTGATTGGTGACCTTTTATGATGATGAAACTCTGGACACAGAGACACACAGGGGAGAAGGCCATGTGAAGACGGAGGTGGAAGTGGAAGCGATGCAGCTACAAGCCTAGGAACTCCAAGGACTACCGGCAACCAGCAGAAGCTGGGAGATGGATTCTCCCTCAGTACCCCAAAAATAGCAACCACATCTGCAGACACCCTGGTTTCAGACTTTTCATCTCCAGAACTGTGAGAGAATCAATGTTTGCCTGTTTTTTTAAATTTTAAGTTCCAGGGTACATGTGCAGGATGTGCAGGTTTGTTATATAGGTAAACATGTGCCATGGTGATTTGCTGCACCTATCAACCCATCACCTGGGTATTAAGCCCAACATGCATCAGCTCTTTTTCCTGATGCTCTCCCACCTCACCCCACCCCACCCCCCCACAGGCCCCAGTGTGTGTCATTCCCCTCTCTGTGTCCATGTGTTCTCATTCTTCAGTTCTCACTTATAAGTAAGAACATATAAGTGTTTTTGTTTTGTTTTGTGGCGTTCTATTTTCTGTTCCTGCGTTAGTTTGCTGAGGATGATGGCTTCCAGCTTCATCCATGTCCTTGCAAAGGACATGATCTTATTCCTTTTTATGGCTACATAGTATTCCATGGTGTATATGTACCACATTTTTTAAATCCAGCCTATTATTGATGGGGATTTGGGTTGATTCCATGTCTTTGCTATTGTGAATAGTGCTGCATTGAGCCTGTGTGTGCATGCATCTTTGTAACAGAATAATTTGTATTCCTTTAGGTATATATCCAGTCATGGGATTGCTGGGTCAAATGGTATTTCCAATTCTAAATCATTGAGGAATTGCCACACTGTCTTTCACAATGGTTGAACTAATTTACATTCCCACCAACAGTGTAAAAACATTTCTATTTCTCTGCAACCTCGCCAGCCTCTGTTGTTTCTTGAAATGTCTGTTTTAAGTCAACCAGTTTGTGGGACTTTTTTTACAGCAGCCCTAAGAAACTAACACAGTATTAGTCATCAATAAAGTGTTTTCTGGCTTCAATGATTTTTGATAATTCTTTGTGTTATTTACTTTGTTTGGTCTAAAACCAAGAATGCCAGCAACTATGCCTCAAAGTCCATGGGGCTTTTTGGGTTGTATCTACATTCGCTTTCTTTGTGTTGTTTTTTCCAAAAAAATATTATTATTAAAAATAAACTTTAAAAATCAGGGGCCATTCTCATCTTGATTGATCAAAATCTTCTGGCCCCTGCCCCCACCCCCTTCATTGTCAGTGAATTTTTAAACTCCCCACACATCTGGCATACACATATTGTTAAGGATAATGTATGAACAAACAAGAAATAGAAAAAGAATTCTTGCAGGGTCTCAAATGTTAAATAACAATGGATACACACTGTGAATTTCTGAGAAGAGGTCTTTTGAATGATCCATGTGTTGGCCTGTGGGCTAAGGCATGATTTCTTCCTAGAAGCTTCTCCCAGGGCAGGCACTTTCTGATCCAGAACAGTCAGAGATTGCCCTATTCAAAGCATCACACTCTGGTGCCGTAGTATTTTCTCTTAGCTGACACTCTTTCTCTATCTCTGGTCTATCTCCTTTGTTAGATTCAAGGGGTCCTAGAGCAGGGTCCCATTTTCATTCCATCTTTGTATCTTTGTTTTCAGCATCCTGCCTGGCAAAGAGCAGTTTCTCAGCCTTGGAATGACAGAGTCTCTGCCCTCCAGGGCCCCACAGTACAAGCTGGCACCTCTTCTCAAAGCAACATTGACAAATGGCAATGGCTTTCTATTTGAGCCCACATTTGTTAATGCTGCTTTTAACAAGAAGTGCCAGCATGCTATACTGACACACACAGCACCATAACAACAAAATAAAGTCATCTGCACAAAACTAAGATTATCCTAAGATAAGCCCCTACAGCCGGGGAGGGAAGTGCAAGAGAGGGGAGTCAAAATATTTACAGATACGTTTTAGATCCAGAAGATATTCTCACATTTCTGGTTATTTACATTGTTCTACCGAAATCTCTCTCTAGCAGTGACTTCAGTTAGCTGTGGATGCCCTGGCTTTAAATTAGCCATGGTGTTGTTATTGACTTTTGGGAGCAAATCTAAGCTACTCCATATTTTAGCTGATCTGTCAGGCATTGCCAGCAGCTGCAAATCAATACGATCCCCCTCACCCTACCATACTCGTTGGCCAGGATTTACTGGCTGCGGCTGTTCTGTGTTAATGCAGTTCTTGGAGTGGGCCTGTCCTGGAGATGATTATTTATTTTCAGGAGGTGGCCTTCTCACGGGAGCCCATCCATCCCATGTCAGCACACCTTGTCCACCAGCTGCTGTGGCTGCTGTGGGCATCTTGCCAGCCCAGCACTTCCAGCAGAGAGTGGCTTTCTCTGCTTCCTCTAATCCCCCTTCCCTGCCATGTGAATTTCCATGATAAATCACCCAAGAAAGATTTCCAATGCGTTTTGACAGGATGAGACTGTGTGATTCAGCTTGATCTCGTTAAGAGCCCTATAGCCAAATCCTCCAAAGCACAGCAGGTGAGGAAAGCTTGCAAATTGTGGATGGCTTGTCTCTCCAGCTGAGGGAGAGACTTAACTGACACTCTGCTGCCTTTCCGCCCTTGACCTAAAGGAGGGAAGAATATTTGCTGCACATTTTCATTTGCAAAGTCCCTGTGTTCAGTGAAGGCATTCTTGTAAGAGCTGAGTACCCAGGCTTCTAAAGAATGTATTAGCCCTCTTCATTCATTCATTTATTCATTCATTCATTAATCCATTCATTCATGCTACAAACATGTGCACAATAAATATAACAGGCACTATGGTAAATGATAAATAAGACACAAATTCATGCTCTCCAGGAACTCACAGTGTAGGGATAAATAGACATACAAATAGACGATTAAACACCAGTATGTAGAGTGCAGTGGTATAAAAAAGCACCAAATAGTACAACAAGAAGGGGCATCAAATTGTGTCTGGAAGGGGTGGTGATGAGGAAGATGAGCTTCCTGGTGGAAGTGATGCCTAGACTAGTTTTAAAGGATGAATGGGAGTATTCATCTGGGGATTTGGGGTGCTGGAAGTGGGATGTCTTAGACAGGGAGGGAAGCCATGAGTAAAGACTTCCTTATTAATCTCTATTGCCTTCAATCTCAACTTGCTCATGGGTTGTGATTCTCACATTAGCTCCTTTTGTGTGGTTCGTCCCCAGTTGTGTGTTAAGTGACTGTCTGACCATAGCTTGCCCTGACTCAGTGTGGATTTCATTGCATGGACCATATTTTAGCATCCTGCTTAAATAATCTTGGCCATCTTCAGGTTTTTCCTTGATTTGGGGTTTACTGCTCTCCTCTTGACATTGCCAGCTTATGGTGGTTTTTACTGACTATGCAACCAATTGAAAAATAAAACACATTTCCTTGGAAACAGGATGACAGCAACCTCTGTCCAGGTTGACAGGAAATTCAAGGCTGGATTTATGTTTCTCTATATTTTTATTTCCAACCACCTTACACATAGGAGGGGCTCAGTATATACTTGGTAAGAGAATGAACAAATGGGTGGCCCAAATAACAGGCATCTCTCTTCTTCACTGTCTGTAATTATTCCAAGAGCAGAGAACAAGGATAGCCATGCCATTGTTATAAAAATTCAACTTCTCTGCACAGTTAGAAGGAGGAACATGTAGGATTTGAAGGAGCCTGAAGTCAGATGACCCATGATATGCATGACATGGAAACCATACAGAAAGGAGAGTGCCCAATAAATGCAGGCACCTTGAGCATAGGGGCTGCAGCCTGGAAACTCGAGTGGAAATGATGATGGAGTCAGATTAGTCTTTATTTTGTCTGCAGTCTCATATTTAGGACTCTGCCTTGGCTAGACAGGCAGACACTTTTATTCTGCATATGAGAGAGGTGGGAATGCTTTTTCCAGGCAATTAGCTTAAAAAAGAGTGAGGTTCCTTGGCTTTACTGAAATGCCAGAAAAGACTGTGAAGTCTCTAAAGATAAGAAAAAAGCCAGGGTGGTAAATGAATTTTATTCATTAGGATGGATACTCAAGTATTTTTTGCCTCTAAGAATGTTTTGTCCTTTGTACATTGGGGTGGGGCTTCTGCAATACCATTAGCCATAATAACAGCAATAAAACCATCTTACATTTGCATGGTACTTTGCAGTTGAAACGTGCTTTTATGAATGTAATTCAAATTATAGAAGAGACTTGTTGGGGCAGGATGGGAGGAAGATGTTTTCAAAGAATGATTGTTCCTGTCTTTTAGGAAATTTAACAATTAAGTCTTTGCTTATGGAGTCTGATTCAGGCTCAGAAACTACAGTTTACACAGTAGGGCTTCATGATTAGGAGAGTGAGCTTTCTTGTCTGTCCCGACCACCCCATGGCCAGTTGCCTAAACCCCACATTGTCCCTGGAAAAGCCCTCAACTCTTCGTCAGTCAACTGCACTCAGAATGGATATCACTTCTGCAGTCTTGGCTTCTGCTCCTGGTTGCTTAGTTTCTAGAGACTGTAGGCTGAAGAGCAGAGTTTCCTAAGAAGTCTGGTTGGGTGGGTGACTTGTACTTGCCCCTTGGACCACAGTTGAGATGTCTCTGTCACTAAAACTGATCTTTATCACAGTCCCAACACAGGGCTGTGTTCTGCCTCTTTTTGTTGCCCTTGTCATGGTAGTCATCACTAATTTTGATGCCTGTAATTCTACCTTAGTCTCTCTGTTGTACCTACTGCAAACTACAACCACCATGGCTACCATTTTATACCTCTTTTACCACCTGCGATATGTAGGCAACTAAACAGCAACTGAGTCCTGTATACAACTTGCATTCTGTGGGGTCCTTTGGCTTCTTACATTCTTAGGACCAAGAAGACAGGATTTCATGACATAGCTATCCCACTTGATACCAGGTTTGGCTCTTGCTTTTGTAGATAAGCATCCTGGCAGAAGTGGCAAGCAACACTTTACCTCTTCATCAACCGATGCATGCTTGGTGGAGAAAACAGCTGAACCCACAGGGCAAATTTTAATTATATACTCTTTCAATATAAGAATGTTTGGCTACACTTCCACTTCCTGATCCTACCAGCAGGAAGGAATAATAATCACTGCTTCCAAAGGGCCAGGCAAATAATATGCATTTATTCTGATTCTCATAACCATCCTGCATGGATATCGTCCCCATATAATAGATTAAAAAAACTGAGGCTCAGAGAGGTGAAGTAATTTGCCCAATGTCATACCAATGGTAAGGGCCAGAACTGGCTTTTATACTCAGATCTGTCTGGCCTCAAAGCCCCATGCTCTTTCCACTCCACGTTGCTGCCTCCTGCCTTACTTTCTGCAGTTGACTCATGCTAGGTCTTAGAGGAGGTGCCCAGAACATAAGCAGGTTATCTAAAGTCATCCTATCTTTGAAAAAGTCCTTAGTGATTTTGAGTTGTAGGACTAAATATTCATTATCTTATTTAAGCCTCACAAAACCTCTATGAAGTTGAGAAGGCAGCAATTATTAAAATAGTTATTTGTGGATTGAGGAAACTGGAGCTTAGCAAGGTTAAATGACTTCCCCAAAATTACAAAGCTAAGAGTTGATGGAGAACAGGTTCATTTCTACATTTTCTGGTTTCAATGTCCTTACATTTTAATGTAACCTCACTCTAAGTCTGATTGAAAAAATAAAATATATTTTATGGAAAATACAAAAAACCCCAAAACCCTACAGAGAATAAAATAAAAATCATGTAATTCTGACTTTCAAGGAACCTGTGTTTTCCTGTCTGCCTCTTTGTAGGCAGAATAGACTTTTCTATCGTTCCCATGCTTGCAGGAACCCCTCTCCACTCTGAGACATGATTATGCCCATCTATGAGACAATGGGGTTGGGCAAAGCACCAGGTCGGGGAAATATGAATCATCTACCTTTTCCTGTACATCAGGGGTGTCCAATCTTTTGGCTTCCCTGGGCCACATTGGAAGAATAACTGTCTTGGGCCACACATAAAATACGCTAACACTAACCATAGCTGATGAGCTAAAAAGAGAAACAAAGATCCATACAAAAAACTCATAATGTTTTAAGAAAGTTTATGAATTTGTGTTGGACTGCATTCAGAGCCATCCTGGGCCACATGCGGTCCATGGGTCGCGAATTGGACAAGTTTTGCTCTATGTGACTCTTACAGATTTGAGTCTGCGTCCTGACTTCAGCAATCTTCTTGCTTGTCTCAGGAGACCTGGGTTCCACTCAGGACTGTCCAGGATTGGTGGCTTTGATCCTTACTCAGGTTGGTAGTTAACAAAGACTTCTCTGGTTTATATTCATGCAAGTATATCAGAAGTTGCCTCGGATAGAAGAGATCAAAGAAATACACTGGGTCAGCTTCCTTAAAATTGTTTGCTTCCCTTAAAACTTAAAAAAGTTAATGACCATGAACTTCTTCACTAGATTTTCTCCCTAAGGCAAGAGACATCTTTATCATTAAGTGAGATTTTGAGGAACCAATTAGAGTGTTAAATTCTTGCTTATAATTATTGATCCTTCTACTGGGAGTAGTGCTCTGTGTGTCTTCAGCTCGTACATGAAGGAGTCAGGACTGGGACCCACTCAGAGTCACAGGGCTAGTGGAGGAGGTGGGAGAGCATCCTGCAGTGGCAAAATGAGGGTGGCCTGAGCAAGCGCCTAAGGATGGAAATAGGATTTCTAGTTTGTTCTGTTTGATTTTCTCAGAGCTACCATTTCTTTACTTGCTTTTATTTGGCTTCCTAGAATGCAGTGAAATGTTTTGATCCCTGCCTAGAAATCCTAGCTTATCAAATTCACACAAGGACTGAGGAACCCTTTGAATCAAAGGTGGAGATTTCTCAGATCCAGGATTTGATCAAAAGCAAGTTTTATGTTCTCCCTAGCCCCTCCTGCAGGCTTGGTTTCAACTCACTGAAAAGCAGAGTGATTCTCTCTTACAGATACTTCTATCTCTGCTTTTCTTTCTGTTCTTTTCTTTGTCCTCCTCCCCTATTCACCCACATTTCTCAATCTGAGTCTGAGAAGCAGAGCCATGCTTCTCAAACTTTACTGGGAAAGCTCCTCACCGAGGGATCTTGTTAAAATGTGGATTCTGATTCAAAGAGCCTGGGGTCGGGTCCGAGAACTCCACGTGGTGGTCACCTCTGTAGAGTCATGAGAGTGCTGTGGGGGCTGCAAGCTTGGCTGCAGACTGATCCACGTATATGCTTTGTGGTTTAGGGGACCTGCTATGATGTTGCTGTGGTCTCAGGGTGACCCAAAGTTGTCAACAACGAGGAACAAAACAACTCTTTGCCCCACTTTATGTCCCTATAGAGCTCTCATGTGACTCAACACAGGCCCAGATGTTCCCTGTCCCTCATGAGGCTCACTGTGCCAACAATGCTACCATTATTGCTCCTGAGGTCTTAGCTTGCCGGGCATTCCCATGGCCTAAAGGAGGGCTGATATTAGAAGTCCTTTACTTCCCCCCTTTTCCTGCTCCCTGGCTTGGTTTTCTGTAGTGAGAGAGGTTCTCCTCTCCATCTAGGGACATGAGGGCAATGTCTACATGATACTTCCAGAACATGCCAGGAGTGGAGAAAAGTTGGAATCCGTGGTGTTGTGACCACTAGGTGACTCTTGATAATCAAGTTCAGTGTTGACTGACTTGACTGTTTTTCAACAGAGTTGAATCGTTTTGATTAGTTTTTTTCCCTTGTAGTTCATTCTTCTTGGTTTCTTACCTGATTAACTGGAAGAGTTTGACTGGTATAACCTTATGGTAGCGCAGCCCTCTGTGATGAGGTTAATTGCTGTGTAAAGGTAGTTTTAACCATATTATCCTTATGCAACCAGGTTGCTCTGAGTTTCCTGTTTTGCATGGCCTCCTAGGAGCCAGGACATCAGTTTTCCAGTTTAGAGGAGTCAGTCCTTAAAATTTAATTGCCCTTGAAAAATGTTGCTGCCGTGAAGTTGGGAGTCAAAATAATTTCCAACCAATTATTTTTCTGTAAATTTAAGTGGATACTGATTCTGTGCTGGAAATCTGAAAGATTCTTGAGTTCTACAACTAATTCTCAATAGGAAGGCATAGAATGTGGTCTATGTATGGTAGGAGTTTTCGGGAGCAGAGGTAAGATGATTGTGTTGGTTGTCATGGTCTTTGGTGAAAGGACCTGACCTAATTCTGTGATAGCAATTGAGAGGTGGTGGGAGAAGTGAATCCTGAAATACTAGGAATAACAGGAGAAGGCCTTACCTAGGACTGCTCCACTGACCATAGGCCCTGAGGGGAGGCACCAGGGAGAAGGCTAACTTGATATGGCACAGGGACACTATTTAGTCAGTCCAAGAGCAGAGTCAGAAGCAAGGGGGTGCAGCATCATGCACCCTGCAGAAGTAAGTCCACCCTGAAATCTGCTCTGGACAGCTCTGACTGGTGCCTCTCCCACAGTCCCTGACCACAGAAGTGGTCCTAGATGCCACAGACTTCAGCCAAGGGCGCTTCCTTGTTTGCCATAGTTCATTGGTTTGGGGTGGACACCTGAGCCCAGGGTGAGAATCCAAAGTCTGACAAGTGGCTTGTGACATGTTCTGCAGTGAGGCTCTGTCCAAACAGAGGTGAATGAGATGAACTCGGTTAGGGGCATTCTCTATCTGATGGGTGCAGGTATAAGGCAGTGATGTGGAGCTGAGACTGATAGCCGCATTTGGCCAAACATAAGAAGTGTAGGCAGAGGAAGCTGCTAGGAAGGAACATTCCTCCTATTTCCTTGTGGACAGATTACCTAGAGTAGCATTCCCAGCCTCTTTCTGCCCCTCATCCACTCCTTTTGAGAGAAGGAGAAGTGGCATTTTGGCTGGAATTTAATCTTCCCTCTGCCATGCAGTGACAGGTAAGCTTAAGCCCTCTGCCCCTGCAATTACTTCAGTTTAATTCCAGGGTTACATGTTAGAGAACCCCCTTGGTGGTAACCTAAGCTACATTCTGCAAACAGCTTCACCAGTAATCAAGATAATACTTTAATCTCCATCTGCCGGATCACTATATCTATCTCTTTAGTCAGTTCTGAACTTGACTTAAAAAAAAAGTGATAATTTATTGATTCCCCAAACTCTTAACAATGGTACATGAACTGGGGACCTCGGAAAGAAGATAATGTGTCCAGTTTGGGGATTAAAAATAACGGATATAGCCTAGGCTGGTGGCTTTTCACCCTGTCAGTCTGCAGTGACCTGTATTTGGCTGTGTGGCTAGTTTTTGCTGCTGTGTAGTTGGCTTCTAGTAGGCCTGGCCTTGTAGGTGGCTTAGGCCCTGGGCTTAATTAAGGGAACCACATGGGAAAATGATCTTGGTGGCTCACTGCAGATTATGGCGGCTTTGCCTACAGGCAAAAGGATATTTTTATATAGGAAAGGGTGGTTTTCTATACAGACAGCGTTGTGTATAACGGGGCTGCTGCTTGGGCCTTAACAGATGCCCAGCTGAGAGGTCAAAAACAGCTGACCTTGAACAAGGCTGTGGCTTGTCTTAGTATTGCAGGGAAGGCTGAGAGAGGGATTTAATCATCAAAAGAGAGTCTTTGAATCTCAGTGAAGGCTTACCTTGAAACAGGTAGAGTTCCAGGAACAATTTTTTTTGCTCCTCTTGCTGTGCTTCTACAAAGGTACCTAAATTCCATGTGGACCTTACTAGTGTGTATATGAGGTTTCCAGCTGTGAATTGTTAATGCCAGGCCTAACTCATCTGCTATTGAACTGGCTGCCTCAAATTCCATTAACTGCGCTCAAGGACAAAAGGGAATGGGGGCAGAGCAATTTCTAGTGTTCTTTGTCTTTTATAATTTATTTTAAAGGCCACAGCACCTGATATTCCCAGGCAGTCTCCCATCCAAGTACTAGACAGGCCCAACCCTGCTTAACTTCTGAGATCAGGTGTGTTCAGGGTGGTATGGCCTTAGACAAGTGTTCTGTCTTAAGAGTGTCTCCTGGCTGGGTGTGGTGGCTCATGCCTGTAATCCCAGCACTTTGGGAGGCCAAGGCAGGCAGATTGCCTGAGGTCAGGAGTTGAAGACCGGTCTGGCCGACGTGGTGAAACCCTGTCTCTACTAAAAATGCAAAAAAATTAGCCAGGCGAGGTGGCATGTGCTTATAATCCCAGCTACTCGGGAGGCTGAGGCAGGGGAATTGCTTGAACCAGGGAGGTGGAGGTTGCAGTGAGCCGAGATGGCACCACTGCACTCCAGCCTGGGCGGCAGAGCAAGACTCCGTCTCCAAAAAAAAAAGTGACCCCTGTGATGCTGCCTCACTGGGAGGTCTCTAGGCTTGCTTTGTGTCTTAGTTTGCTTTCTTCCAAGAGCTGAGTTGAGACTGAGTGTAGATAGGGTGTTTTTGTTTCCTTTTTGTTTTGCTTTTGAAATGACCCCAGGAAGCTAAAGTGAGAGGATGGGGTAAGTGAGAGAGGGAAAGCAAGAAAGGGCTTATTATGGAGTTGGTTTTCACCATGGACAACAAGAACCCTCTGGGAATTGAGTAGACTGCATTAAGGTTGTCTCTGGAGTATGGCAAGCTGGGCTACTTATCTGCTGTGCCCTGTTCCCCATGGATTGACAGCAGGCCCCTTGCTTGTTGGCACAAGGACTGAGTGGCCTTCTCAGGCTTTGGAGGGGGGCCTGAAGCAGACAAGCCTTGGGAAGTGTTTGAGGGGGGATACTGGCAACATGCCAGAACTGTGCCACTCAGTTGTGTTGAAATCAAATGGGCTGCAGAGGGGATGTGGCATGAGGACCCCAGAGCTTCTGCTACAATTTGTTAGTTATACAAACTCTGACCATGACTTTGGATTTCTCAGGCCCACAAAATAGTAGCAGGTTTTAGGAATAAACAAATGCCATCAGTCCTTATTATGCAGAGAATATGCCATCAAAAAGAAGTAAAGTAGAAAATTATCTTGATGAAATGATTTCAAATCCAAAGGCTATAAAGGCTTTGGCCTGGAATTCTCAGCTTCTAGAAATCAAATTAACTCAGGAAATCAAAGAGGAGCAAAAGGAGCTTGAGAAATATATTTCAAACTACTAACAGAATAGAAGGAAGGGAGAAAACAAAATAAAATAATGGAAGAAAATATGATTAAATTGTAATAAAAGATTTTTTTAGGAGATGTGTTGCAATCTAGAAACTAAACTAGAAAATATGAAGTAGAAATTTGTTTGTTTTTTGATGTTTTAAAGCTCATATAGGCAGATATGAAAGGGAAAATGAGATATGCCTGGGTGTAATTATTCTTAACAGGGTTTTATAAAAGTGAAAATGGTTTTATTTATTTTAGTTTTTTAAAACTTATTTTATAAACAGTTTTTATTTACATTTTTAATGGATACCTAATGTACATATTTATGGGGTACATGCAATATTTTGACATAAGCATGTAATGTGTAATGATCAAATTCGGGTAATTGGGATATATCCATCACCTCAAACTTTATCATTTCTTTGTGTTGAGAACATTCCAAATCTTCTAGCTATTTTGAAATGTACAATAAATTATTGTTAACTATAATCATTCTTTTGTGCTACTGGGCATTAGAGCTTATTGCTTATGTCTAACTGTATTTTTGTGCCCATTAACCAACCTCTCTCTCTCTCTCCTACCCTTTCCAGCCTCTGGTAAACATCATTCTACTCTTTCTGAGATCAGTTTTTTTAGCTGCCACATGTAAGTAAGAACATGTGATACTTGTCTTTATGTGCCTGGCTTGTTTCAGTTAACATAATGTTCTACATAATGTTTGTCCATGTTGCTGCAAGTGATATGATTTCATTTTTTTGTAGCTGAGTAATATTCCATTGTGTATATATACCACATTTGCTTTATCCAGACATCCACTGATGGACATTTAGGTTGATTCAATATCTTGGCTATTGTGAGCAGTGCTGCGATAAACATGGGTGTATAGATATCTCTTTGATATACATATACTGATTTCCTTTCTTTTGGATATGTACTCAGCATTGGATTGCTGGATCATACGGTAGTTCTAGTTTTAGTTTTTGAGGAACCTCCATACTATTTTTCATAGTGGCTGTACTACTTTCCATTCCCACCAACAGCATATGAGAGTTAAGAGGAAACTATTTTAGATGTTACTAAATCAGAAATAGTGACTGGGGTCCAACAAAAGTAAGAGAAGCAATGTCTTAAGGAAAAAGCCTGGAATTACTTCTCAAAAGATGCTGGAAGCCAAGCATGACTGAAAAACAGTCTCTTAGAGCTTGCAGATTGGGTCAGCTATACCACGGGATTATGGAACATTTGAGAGAATATTAGGAAAAGGCATGATTTGGAAAGCTCCAACGTGGCACAGCCATCATGTGCACGTTGAGGGAACATACCCAAGAAACATGTGGAATTCATACATAAAGAGAAGGCACAGGGAAAGTAGGAATATTAAATAGATAATAATAGATAAAATCCAGGCCTGTGTTGACCTGATGGAGACCCTATCCTGAATGGGATTATCCAACTCCACGAGATTTTAAAGGTGGGAAGGTTGGTTTGTACAGTGGATGACCATGGTAGACCCAGAGTGTTTTGATTAAGAACGTGCAAGAGAAAATCTGAAGAATTTTCTGAAATCTTGTCTGTGCCAGAAATTGAAGAGAAAGTAAAACGAAAGAAGACAGGAAGAATCTAGGAATAATTTAGCACTAGCTGTGTTAGACTAGAAAGGAATGCCTTTAAGAAGCGGGTTTAACCATTGGAAACTCAATGGAGGCTTCTTGAAAGGAATAGGGGAAGAACAGATGGAAATGGAGCAGAAAGGCAGTGCTAGGTATTCTTCACAAATTTCTCCAGATCTTCCATCCATCTTTCCAGGCCTCGGCCTGTACCTCTGGAGGTGCAGCCTGCTCTCTCATGCAGACTGCTTTGCTCTCCAGATCTGGTTGAGTGTGGCCCAGCAGGGATCCCAGAGTGGGAGGAGGGGAGGCTGAGGTATTCATTCCCTGGCTCCCTCCCTGCCAAGCTGCAGTTTGGCAGCGACTGCATTTTTCTTCTATGTCTACGGTTCCCTCCTCTTACAGCTTCAGTGTAAAGCTAGTAATAGTTTCCGAGGTGCTACTCTTACCGGTTACCTTAACCTGCCTACAAATCCTCAAGCATAGGACTCTAAAGAAAAAGCAAGATTGAGAGGTTTTTAAATATGCAGAGAAGCAAAGAAGCAAAGCACCTCAAATAACATCTGTGGGCTGATGCTGTCATCAGTGCAGATCTCTAAACCTCGCGGTAACAGAATTATTCCTCTCGTGAATGTCTCAAATGTCACTCTTGGAGAGAATGTATACAAGGGTAGATTTCCCATTAGGTACAGTAAATCGTGTCAAAATTAACCTGGTAATGGAAGCTTTCTCTCCATTGAGTTGAAGGGCTTGAAAGGCACAGATGGGGTCCTGCTAACCTTGGCAGAGACTGTCTGGTGCCCTGATGAGGTTGAATTGAGAGATCTTTGCCTCTTTCTCATCTTCCCTTCATAGCCCTGAGTCTGCTGTGGTCTGAGGTAACACTGACTACTCAGATCTCGGGATGTAGGAATGAAGGAATTAGCGGCTGTAGGGTCTATATTTTAACAGTATGAGACTTGTGCTGTGATAGTTTACGTGTCTTGTTAACTCTTTTGATTCCTTTGAAGTGGAACATATGCCAAGCCTGTCATTTAACCTAACTTGGGAGGGTCTGAAAAAACTAAATTCACACAGTGGACAAGAACCCAGGCAGCAGCTACTGGAAAACTCAAAATCTACCCAGGCATTGTATAACATTCCTACCTGAGACTGAGCAGAATTAAAATCTAGGGAGATTAATTATGGATTTTAAATTATTTGGATTTTGGATTTTAAAAGGCAAGATAATCTGATTTCAAATTTAAACATGCAAAAAGATTCATTTTTTTAACAGTAATTTTTTTCTCTGAAAATTCATAATTTAAGATAATTTATATTTAACTTTGGGGACACTTACTGTTGGTATCCTATTAATGGTGTACAGTATTTGTATGTTGTTATTTAATAGCATTACAGAATCTCCGATGAGCTGCATTAAATTTCATGGCTGGGCAAATTTGTGATAGGAAATGGAATACAGACTGAATTTTTCAGCTGCAATTGAATTGATGAACTGCATCAAACCATTGCAGAGCTTTTAGAGGACAAAAAGCTAGAGTGGCCCCAGAAGAATCCACAAGCAAGCAAGAAGTGGCATTGGGAGATTGAACTTGTGAAGATGGGACCAATTTCTGATCTCCTCCCACTCATTTGTTCGGACATGGGATGAATGCAGTGGTTCTCAACTATGGCAGCTCTTTGGAATCTTCTGGGAAGCTTTTAAAAATGCCCATACCCAGGTCACATTTAGACTTATTAAAAAATAACTAATGAGTATTAGATTGTAAGGAATATTTCCCCATCTTCCTGTTTCCAAGTGAGACAACCATTTCTTTTGCCCCAATTATGGCAATCCTTCTCAGAGGGAGCATGGAAAAAACTACGTTTATCCTGAGCAAGATTAAGACAATAATAATCACTCACTGTATACCTGATATGTGCCAGAAATGTAAGATATTATTGTTGTCATTTTACAGAAGGAAAAACAGGGGTAGTAAGTTACCACACTACAGAACACTTGCTAAATGCCAAGCACTCTGCTAAGATATAGAAAGCAGATATATGCATGTACATAGACTTGTAGAGTATATGTGTATCCATATATAATTTCACCATAATCCTAGGAAGTTCCACTGACATATTTTGTTGTACGGATCTATTTAGTACTTGAATTTGGATAAAAGTAATTTACATTATTTTATAATAATGAGAGATATTTACAACTTATGTGGAGAAATTGAGGCAGATTGTACATTGCTATTAATAGCAGTGCCAGTGAGTAGGGGAGGAATATGCCTCCCCGTCCTCTTGTTTCCAGGTGGGATGACTTTGTAGATTAACAATCCTGGCTATTTTCTCATCTTGCTTAGTGTCTCCAATGGTAGTAGAACAAAATTATGACTGAGGAGCTTGGGAAAAGTAACTAGTCATACATTTTTGCCTCTTCTTTCTCTCTTTGGTTCCTTCTTCTGAAAGAAGTGTTTATTCTTTTCTGGCTATGAGGTTAATTTAGTATTAAGAGCATTTTGCTTTTGGGTGAGGCTTATACTATCCAGCTCTGCCAGTGTCTGGGTACATAGGATTAATTCAGGGCTGAGATATTAGAAAGGCCACTTGGCCCAGAATTTAGTTATGTTGTCCAAACAGCATTATCAGTTAACGGGGAAAAAAAAGTCGATATTTTTAAAAAAGTGAATTTTTTTTTACCTTTGTTTTCCTGCCTTCTGTGTTTTTTTTCTCAATTTGTTTTAACCTTAAGAGAAGAACAGAATAAACCAGGGTCTGGGTGAACTGATACATGTGGGTGCCACAGGTGGGCTTATAATTGAGTGATCCTTTAAATCAATATGTTAAAAATACTAGTTTAACATTTAAATAAGGAAATAGAACAAATATATATATTTTTATATTTTTTGCTAATGAAATTTCTATGCCTCTTCCTTTATGTCCAAAATTATTTGTGCTGTGATAATTATAGGTGTCCCATTAACTCTTTTTATGCTTAAAATGTGGGGCATATGCACAGCTTGTCATATGTATTGCACCAAATGTAACCTAACATTTTAACTTATTTATTTTATCTTTCATTTCTCAGTTTTTATATCACTCATGATTGGATGGCTTTAGTCACTCAGACTCACTAAAGATAGAAGTAATTTGCATAGAAATACTTGTTAAGTCTTATTCAAAATATTTTGAAAGTTTTGAAAGTGTTTTTTTTTTTTCCTGCCTATGTGTGTAGGCAAGCTATTTCTCATTTCTATTAGAAATGATAGAAATGGTGAACACAGAGAGGTCAGCACCGGCGAGGGATACCTTTTAAAATTTTCACTTGAGGGTACTGCTCACCTCTATGTGAGGTGAACCAATATTCATTTTGCCCATATGTAGTTGTGTGTGGAAACTGATACCACAATTCCTGCACATATTCCCTGACCTGTCTCTTACAGACTGATCACACTGGACACCTACATTCTGGCTCCTCCCTTAATCAGGGGCTGAGTGTGATGCAAGAAGAGAGAGTGCTAGCCAAAATGTCAGAGAGCCCAGGTTTAAAGTTAGTGGTGCTTTGATTAATCCACAGAGTAGCTAGTTTTGATGGTGGTGACTGGGATCAGAAGTGGTGGGTTAGAGCTTGTATGCATGTCTATTTTAACTAAAGATCCCAAGGGCTTACCAAGTAGATAAACATGGGGTGAGTATTTATGTAAATGTGACAATTTTTGACTTCACAAATAGTGGCAATAATATATTATGTATTAGGATTATATATTAATATACATTTATATATATGCATCTAGGATTCCCAGTGCAGGAGTGAGGTAAAGTAAAATATTTCCATCACTGAGGTTCAGTGTACTTAAAAAGCTTTAATAAAGTAATTAAACACTATTTATGTGTATGTCCCATTGATATCATTATATCAATTGTATTATAAATTTACTATGGAAATTTTACATTAATATGTAACTGGCTTATTGATAATAAAGTTCCCCTTTTATGTCTAATTTCTTCAGACAAAATCAGAAATTAATATATGTAAGGATGATTGTTAAGTGAAGGAACACTGGATTATTTGGCTCACTTGGGACCTGAGTTAATCACCCTAGGATCTCTTAGTCTTCATATTGCAATCTACTGCTGCTTCTTTAGCACCTCTAGTCAGGTGCAAAAAGTAACCTCAAAGCACTTTAGAAATTGGGTTTGCTGGTGTTGTAGGTCAAGTCTCTGTCTGATCTATAATTAGGAGGCCCCTTCTCAATCTAGATCTTTCTTCCTTATGAAGTTTGTATTACTCTTTTCATTGATGGTACTTTGTGCAACTTACCTCCTTCCTCAATCTTGGGAGACCCACAAGGGCCTAAAATTATTACTTTATTTCTAATGATTTTATCAATTAGGATCTTCACTCACTATAATAAAGGATCATGCCTATTTCATTTCTGCATCCCCAGCATAATTTCTAGCACATACTATATATTCAATCAATACTTGTTGAATTAAGGAACACATTTCTGGAACTTTTACCCACTAACATGCTTCACTGAAACACATTAAGAAGCCTGGAAGATATAGTTTATTGAAATCTTAGCAGCAGGTATCTTATTTTAAAATGCCAAATGACCTGTGAATCAAATCAACAGGATTTTGATATTCTTTAGAAGGTTTCCAAATTTGATGAAAATACATCATATTTTTGAGTGTGGCTTTTGTTTAGACAGATAATGCAAAACAAAAAGTGATTAAATTGGCTGAAGATTTCATTTTGTTCAGCAAATCAGCTTTTTAGTCATTAAGAGTTGACAGTATTGTGATGGTACATTTGGATAAATGAAAATACATGTGGCAGATCTTGCCTGGTTTACATGTTAAAAATTTGACAAGTTTAATAAAGAATAATTAAATATAAATTTTAGGAAAAGAAACAAGAAGCATGAATACTTACATTTGTTATGATTAGGATTTTACCCCCTACTCTGTTCTTCAGACTAAGTTAATTTCTAGGGCTATGTCTACAAGTTGACTGATCTTTTCTTTTTTTCTTTTTTTTGAGTGGGAGTCTCGCTCTGTTGCCCAGGCTGAAGTGCAGTGGCATGATCTTGGGTCACTGCAACCTCTGCCTCCTGGGTTCAAGCAATTCTCCTGCCTCAGCCTCCCGAGTAGCTGGGATTACAGGTGCCCACCACCATGCCCAGCTAATTTTTTTTTGTATTTTTTTTTAGTAGAGACAGGGAATTCACCATTTTGGCCAGGCTGGTCTCAAACTCCTGACCTCGTGATCAGCCCGCCTTGGCCTCCCAAAGTGCTGGGATTACAGGCATGGGCCACTGTGCCCGGCCAACTGATCTTTTCTCCTGTCATTTACAATCTGTTGTTGAGCTCATCGAGTGAATATTTCATTTTAGATATTATAATTTAGAATATAATTTAGAATATAATTAGAATATTTTATTTCAGATATAATTTATAATTCAGAATATGTATATTTTAGAATATAATTCAGAATATTTCACTTCTGATGTTATAATTTAGAATATGTTTTATTCATCTTAATAGTTTTCATTTTTTTAAGATTCTCAATCTATTTACTCATTATGACTATATTTTTAGTGCCCTTGAACGTATTTGTAATAGCTGTTTTAAATTCATTGTCTGAAAATTCCAACACTTAGGTTTTCTAAGGGTCTGTATTCATTAGTAGTGTTTTCTCCCCTTGATTAGGGTCCATTTTCCTGCTTTCTATGTCTAGAATTGTTTTATTGTATGCTAAAGACAACATAATCCGGGCTCTTACAATGATACTTAGAAAGACAACCTATGTTATCTTTCTTTAAAAGGTGCTGAGATAGATAATTTTTGTCTGGCTCTTCTTGATCTTCTCTAAGTCTTGGTTTTCAGTTTTCTTACAGTAGGGCCATTCAATAAACCTTTCTTACAATGATAAACGTGTTCTCTGTCTCTGCTTTGTAATATGGTTACCATCAGTCACATTTAGATACTAAACATTTGAAACATGGCTAATGAGACTGAGGAAATGAATTTTAAATTTAAGTTAAATTTGAATTGAAAATACCATATATGTTTACTGCTACTTTATTGGCCAGTATTGTCTGGATTAACCTTTACTGTAAGGCATGGTATTTACTCCTATACTTTTCTGGAGTCATAGTGAATGTCTGGGGTGTTGACAAGTCTCTCGGTTCTGATTGGGCCAGAACTCCAGTATCCCCCAGAATTATGTCACCTCTAGTACCTTTGCTCCATGTTTAAGTCTGTAACCACCACCCTGCTAGGCTTTGTGGAACTTTGCCCTGCATGTTTGCGGCACAGCCCTTGGCTAAGGATCTGTGGATGATCTCCATGCAAAATTATTCTTCCGATTTATTTTAGTTAGGATTTAGAATTTTTAGTATATTTTGGTTTTGACTATTTCATTGTCCTTTTAAGGCCCCTAAAGATGACCATGAAATTGTGATCTTTAGGAATTAAGGCAGATTGTGATGGTGGCTTTTTGACTCCCTCTTCTCTGTTCCCAAAGTGCTTCCTTCACCCCCTTATAGAATCTCTTACCACATTCCTCTAGGGAGTTATGTATGTATCTGTCTCCCAACCTAGTCTGTGAGCTATTTAAGGTTGAGGACTGTGTCTTTTTCACTTTTGTGTCTTCAGCATCTAGAACCTGATGGGTGCATAGTGATCTATTTGTCAAATTATAGAAGAATTAGCAGAAGGCAGGAGAAACTGAACTTTTAATGGGCCACACAAACCAGCATGGCAAAAGCAAATAAGTTGTCAAGTGAGCTGCCCACGGGAAAGAGGCAGTCAGGCGGACACCAGGAGTTGTCTAGGAAGTTCTGCCCCATCACTGCGTACTCAAAGTCTTTGTAAAGAATTTGGGAATTGAAAAAGACTCTGTGATTCCCAACATCAACCCCTATTCCACTGGGGATGTGCGGACGACTTTCATTATTTTTTTATTTTTTATTTTTTTTTGAGACAGTGTCTTGCTCTGTCACCCAGGCTTGAGTGCAGTGATGTAATCACAGATCACTACAGCCTCAAATCCCTGGGCTCAAGGGAGCCTTCTGCCCCAGCTTCCCAAGTAGCTGGGACTATCAGTGCACACCACCATGCACGGCTAATTTTTAAAAAAATATTTGTTAGAGTTTTGCTATGTTGCTTAGGCTGGTCTTGAACTCCTGGCCTCAAATAATCCTCTTGCTTCAGCCTCTTGAGTATGCAGACCTTTGGCAGCAAAGTGGGAAAGGCACACTTGCAAATATGTCTTAATGCCCATGGTAATGATAACAGCTGGCATACTTTGAGTAATTGCCACGTGTCAGGCATTCTATAAGTAGTTTACATATATTAGCCCCTGAAAAAACTCCCTGAGGTAGGTGTTGTTATGTATCTCTGCATAACAGATGAGGTGATGAAAGTGTAGAGAGGATAAAAGCTTGAGAAGCTTACAAAAGCTAACAGTTGTCAGAAAAGGGATGCAAATGCAGGCAGTGTGGTTCCAGAGCTCATGATCTTAGTGTCTACATGGTATTGCCTCTCATTATTTCTTTTTAGATTGTTAGTTTGATTTGAAGAAGAACAATGAGTACCTATAGCACTGTTTATCAGCATTTCCAGAATCACTATTTTCAGAAAATACATCTACTGTATGTAAAGCTCTGTTAGATATCAGGGATAAAAAGATGTACAATATAGAGTCCTAGTCTAAGAAATATGAAGTCTTGATGGACGAATAAAACATAGAGCTAAAAATTGAACAATGACATAAAACAAAATGTGAAAGGCAATGAAAGATTATACAGCTAGTGTCAAAATTTATTATTCCATAGGATGCTTTGGTAAAATGATCACATGATGGATAGATGGAGGGATGGATGTATAGATGGATGGATGGATGGTTAAAGGCTTGGAAACTGAAGTATGTAGAGATTAACTGACTTACTCAAGCCCTTAACCATCCATCCATCCATCCATCCATCCATCCATCCATGTAGGTTCCATATAATTTTTGGCTATGTACTCTTTAATTGTCTTTTGATTTAACAACAATTTTATAATTTATCTATAGGGAATAGAATTGTAATTACTTTTCCCAGTTAACCAAATCCCACTAAGCACGAACTAAATGTATCACAGCTCAACTTCGCCTTGGCTAAATCCCCAGAATGCCTTACTTTGACTCCAACACTTGAGTGGAGGTTAGACTGGAAAGAGATAGTGATCTTAACTGATTGATGTTAAATCATTTTAATTATGCAATATTGTAGAAACATATGTTATGGACTGAATTATGTCACCCCAAAATTCATGTGTTGAAGCCCTAATCCCTAATTAGGGAACTATTTTTGGAGATACGGCCTTCAAAGGTGTGATTAAGTTAAACTGAGGCTGGTAGGGTGGGACCCTGAAGAGGGAGAGATATCAAGGATATTCATGCACAGAGAAAAGGCCACCTGAGAACATAGTGAGAAGGTGGCCACCTTCAAGCCACGGAGACAGACGTCAGGAGCAACAAACCTGCCAACAACACAATCTCGAAATTCTAGCCACTAGAACTGTGAGAAAATAAATTTCTATTGTTTTTAGGGCACCCTGTCTCTGGTATTTTGTTATGGGAGTCCTAGCAAACCAGTACAACATTTGAACACAGTGTTAGAGCCCTTCCAGGGTCTTAGAAGGGACACATGCAAGCGAAGGGCTCTCAATCTTCATTTTCATTAGCTTTATGATAAATCCACCCCTTTATGTGGCTCCTAAGGTAGTGCCTGGGACTGTAAAAAGTCTGGACAAGGAAGGAAAGAAGGGAGGGAAGGAGGGAGGAAAGGAGGAAGGAAGGAAGAAAGAAGCAATGAGCTCAGTGTCACAACAAGCCTTTGAAAGCATCTTTTCGTGATTACATGTGGGCATGGTAATGTCAGGGCAGCTTTTCCAACCGCATCTGGTAGAGAAGAGGAAGCAGAGACATTCAGAGAAGGGAAACAGCATGAGATGAAGCCTGAGTGCTGGGCAGGCTTGAAGAGACATGAATTTGCAGCAGAGGTCAGATTACACAGGAATTTGTAATCTCAGTGTAGTGCTCTTTCCACCACCTCACAGCAGCTGCTTACTTGTGAAACAGGTATTTGTTCAGCTCTTTAACGCTTAGGAACTTCTATTAGAAGACACTGTGGTAGCAGATTGTATTTTCCAAAGTGGTCACTGTAGGATCTCTCATCATGCATGCCCTTCTTATAATATTTTGTTGACACTGCCCGTTGAGGGCTGGGGTACAAGGGTGAGGTGGTGGTTGGCTCCCAAAATGTTTGTATACAATGATGCTGAACATAGCAAAAAAATCTCCTTTATAGATAGAATTTTTTTTTTGTTTTAGGCATTTGTTTATATGACATCTTTACCTTAGCACATGTATAGTCATGGATGCAGGCAAGGCCAGCTTTGCTTTTACTTTTTAAAAAATATTTATTGGTGAGAGTTAGGAAAACAAACTAGAGTAAAAATGTAGAATGTGAGAGGAGGGTTTTTTCTGGTAGGATGATTCAAATGGCCTTTTTGAAGAGGAGACATCTGAGTAGAGAATTGAGTAAGAGAGGGTGCTGTGGTTTGAGTGTTTGTGTCCCTTCAACATTCATGTTGAAAACTTAATCCTCAATGCAACAGTATTAAGAGGTGGGGCCTTCAGGAAGTTATTAGGCCGTGAGGGTTCTGCCTTCATGGATGGGATTGATGCCTTGTAAAAACAGCCTCAGGGAACTGGCTAGGTCTTTTTGCCCTTCTGTTCCTTTTGTCATGTGAGGATACAGTGTCTGTGCCCTCTGGAGGAAGCAGTGCTCAAGGTGCCATCTTGGAAGCAGAGACCAGGCAGTCACTAGACATTAAACCTCCCAGTACCTTGATCTTGGACTTCCCAGACTCCAGACTGTGAGCAATAAATTTATACTGTATACAAAGTGCCAGGTCTGAGATATTTTGTTATAGCTGCACAAACAGACTATAGGAAAACATGAAATACTTAGGGGAATAGAATTCCAGGCAAAGAGAACAGGTACAAGGACCTGAAAAGGATTGCATGCATTTTTGCCTTCTGCAGGGAACTGCTATATTAAATGTTTTGGAGGAAAGATGCTCCCAGGATTGAATCTGGGTCCAGCTGCTCTGTTATTGTTACTATTTGCCAGCTGAGCCCTCTTTGGATTCCTAGAGTAAGGTACATGGCTGCCTATCCTGGGGCAGAGATGAACAAATGCGTCCTGGAGCCTAAGCAGTTTCATCATTTGGCTCACACACATATTAGGACCATTGCAAGAAGGACTTACTTCTCTTCTGGAGAGTCTTTTGCAACATGGTGGGCTGTTTTTTTCTCTAAATAAACCACTGAGTTTTCCATCTTTACTGAAGCCTCAGTCCTAGGAGTCTCTAGAATCTTACTTCCTAGCAATTACCTTTTACTTGAAAATATAGGGCTTTACTTTTATGGATTACTGCTCCTAGCAGCAGACAGTCTCTTTGTGTTTAATTACCTGTTCACTGCATTTATTTGCTAAGATGTCAAGTGGGAGACAGTTTCAGCATTCTGGAAAGAGTATGGGTTCTCTGAGGTCAAAGTCATCCACCACTTAATAGCTATATGGCCTCAGGAAAATGATGTCTCTGGGTCTCAGCTTACCCATCTGTGAATGGTTACAGGTCCTTCTTGATGATGGTAAATACTTATTACTTCCATGTGGCAAATCCTAAATAGCTCTTAATCTTTAACAATCCTTCACATGTAATAATTAGGTGTTAAATTACAGTAATTTACCTGGCAGATAGGGTAAGAGACATTCAAGTTCACGGTGAGCTTGCTCTTTAGATAGCTGGCTTATCTTGCTCTGTTGGCACACACGCTAATTTTAATGATTGTTCACTCAGTTTTCCTGTTGGCAGTTAAACACTAGTTGCTGGCTCTTGAGAGGATCCTCAATCCTATTATGGGGTACAGAGGTTGGGTGAAGAAACAGTGTTCAAGTACTCTAACAAATGGCTCTCAAACACTGACCACTAAGAGATATGATTGGATCAGAGGCACTTGGAAGCTTAGAAACTTGGCGTGGAGGGCATTGTCAGATTTTCTAAAGTATGGGGTCCAGGGTTTATGGGTGAGGGTCTCAATAATCATGAACAGTTACTGGAAAAGTGTTACTAGGGGATGTAATAAATAAATATATAATAAATAAATAATAACCATGACCCACAGAATTGTAGGGTGAACATGAAACAATTTTTCACATAATATTTCAATTATTCTTCCTAAAAATTTTGTGAGGAAGGGAGAACAAATATTATTCTTTTCACTCTTTCATTCAGCTGCCGTTTATCAAACACCTATTGTGTCTTAGCAGGAATAGCCTCTTTCTCACGTATACATGATCTCATTGAATCCTCAAGACAACCTTGGAGAGAGTTGTCAGGGTTTCCATTTCACGCCTGAGATACTCTCAGGAAGCTAAAGTGTCCCCAGATTAGGAAGTATCAAAGCAGGGATGATATTCAGCAAGTACACACCAATGTGGCTATACTTTAATTTTAATTTTTGTGGGTACATATTAGGTGTATATATTTATGGGGTACCTGAGAAGTTTTGATACAGGCATACAATGCATAATAATCACATCAGGTAAAATGGGGCATTCATCCCCTCAAGGATTTATCCTTTGTGTTACTTACAAACAATCCAATCATACTCCTTTAGCTATTTGAAAATTTACAATTAAATTATTATTGACTATAGTCACCCTATTGTGGTAGCAAATGCTAGGCCTTATTTATTCTTTCTAACTATTTTTTAATACCCATTAACAATCCCCACTTCCCCCACCCTACACTACCCTTCCCATCCTCTGGTAACCATCCTTCTACTCTATTTCCATAATTCAATTATTTTGATTTTTAGATCCCACAAATAAGTGAGATCATGCAATGTTTCTCTTTCTGTGCCTGGCTTATTTCACTTAACATAACGACCTCCAGTTCCAACCATGTTGTTGCAGATGACAGGATCTCACTTTTTTATGGCTGAGTAGTACTCTATTGTGTATATGTACCACAGTTTCTTTATCCATTCATCTGTCGATGAACACTTAGGTTGCTTCCAAATCTTGGCTATTGTTAATAGTGCTGCAACAAAACATGGCAGTGCAGATATCTTTTCAATATGCTGATTTCCTTTCTTTTGGGTATATACTTGCAGTGGGGTTGCCGAATCATATGGTAACTCTGTTTTTAGTTTTTTGAGGAACTTCCATACTGTTCTCCATAGTAGCTGTGATGGTTAATACTGAGCGTCAACTTGATTGGATTGAAGGATACAAAATATTGATCCTGGGTGTGTCTGTGAGGGTGTTGCCAAAGGAGATTAACATTTGAGTCAGTGGGCTGGGAAAGGCAGATCCACCCTTAATCTGGTGGGTACAACCTAATCAGCTGCCAGCAAATACAAAGTAGGCAGAAAAACGTGAAAAGGAGAAACTGGCCTAGCCTCTCAGCCTACATCTTTCTCTTGTGCTGGATGCTTCCTGCCCTTAAACATCAAACTCCAAGCTCTTCAGTTTTTGGACTCAGACTGGCTCTTCCTGCTCCTCAGCTTGCAGATAGCCTATTGTGGGACCTTGTGACTGTGTAAGTGAATACTTAAAATTAACTCCCCTTTACATATACATCTGTGTCTATATATGTCTGTGTATATATGTATATATATGTGTATATGTATGTATGTGTATATATGTATATACGTATATGTATGTATGTATATATGTATATGTATGTATGTATATGTGTATATATATGTATATAATAAACTCCCCTTTACACATATTATACACACACACACATATATATAATAGGATATATATACATATGATAGGAGATTTTATATACAGTGTATCCTATTAGTTCTGTCCTTCTAGAGAATCCTGACTAATACAGTAGCTGTACTAATGGACATTCTTACCACCAGTGTATGTGGGTTCCCTTTTCTCCACATTCTCATCAGCATTTGTTACTGCCTGTCTTTTGGATATAAGCCATTTTAACTGTGGTGAGACAGTATCTCATTGTAGTTTTGAATTGCATTTCTCTGATGATAAATGATGTTGAGCCCCTTTTCATATGTCTGTTTGCCATTTCTTTTGAGAAATGTCTATTCAAATCTTTTGCCCATTTTAAAATCTGATTATTAGATTGTTTACTACAGAATTGTTTGAGCTCCCTATATAGTCTGGTTATTAATCCCTTGTCAGATGGGTAGTTTGCCAATATTTTCTACCATTCCGTGGATTGTCTCTTTACTTTGTTGATAGTTTTCTTTGCTGTACAGAAGTTTTTTAACTTGATTAGATCCCATTTGTCCATTTTTACTTTGGTTGCCTGTGTTTGTGGGGTATTGCTCAAGAAATTTTTGGTCAGACCAGTGTCTTAGAGAGTTTCCCCAATATTGTAGTAGTTCCATAGTTTGACGTCTTAAAGTCTATAATCCATTTTAATTTGATTTTTGTATATGGAGAGAGAGAGAGGTCTACTTTCATTCTTCTGCATATGGATATCCAGTTTTCCCAGTGCCATTTATTGAAGAAACTATATTTTCCCAGGCATGTGTGTTTGTTTCTGGCTTCTGTGTTCTGTTCCATTGGTCTGTGTGTCTGTTTTTTTTGTTTTTTTGTTTTTTTTCACCAGTACCATGCTGTTTTGGTTACTGTAGTTCGGTAGCATAATTTGAAGTTAGGTAATGTGATTCTTCTAGTTTTTGGATCTTTTGTGGTTCCATATAAATCTTAGGACTATTTTTTCTATTTATATGATGAATGTCATTGGTATCCTGATAAGGATTGCATTGAATCTGTAGATTGCTTTGGGTAGTATGGACATTTTAACAATATTGATTCTATTCATAAACATGCAGTATCTTTTTATTTTTTGTGTTCCTTTCCATTTATTTTTTCAGTGTTGTATAGTATTCATTATAGAGATCTTCCACTTTGTTAATTCCTAGCTATTTAATTTTGTGGCTTTTGTACATGGGATTACTTTTTCAAAATTTATTTTTCACATTATTCATTTTGGCATATAGAAATGCTACTGATTTTTGTATGTTGATTTTTTATCCTGTAGCTTTACTGAATTTGTTTATCAGTTCTAATAGTTTTTGGAGGAGTCTTGAGGTTTTTTGAAGTATAAGATCATGTCATTTGCAAACAAGGTTATATGAATTCTTCATTTTCAATTTGATGCCCTTTATTTACTTCTCATGTCTGACTGCTCTAGCTAGGACTTCCAATACTATGTTGAATAACGGTGGTGAAAGTGAGCATCCTTGTCATGTTCCAGATCTTAGAAGAAAGGTTTTCAGTTTTTCCCCATTCAATATGATACTAGCTGTGGATTTGTCATATATGCCTTTTATTATGTTGAGGTATATTTCTCCTATATCCAGGTTTTTGAGGTTGTTATCATGAAGACAGGTTGAATTTTATCAAATGCTTTTTCAGCATGGATTGAAATGATCATATGGTTTTTGTCCTTCATTCTGTTGATATGATGTATCACATTGATTGCTTTAGGTATGTTGAACCATTCTTATATTCCTGGCATAAATCCTGCTTGGCCATGATGAATCATCTGTTTAATGTATTGTGAAATTCATTTTGCTGATATTTTATTAAGGATTTTTGCCTCAATATTTGTCAGAGATACTGGCCTTTAGTGTACCTTTTTTTTTTTTTTTTTGATGTCTTTGTTTTTGGTATCAGGGTAATACTTCATGGGATGAGTTTGGAAGTATTTCCTCCTCTTTTATTTCTTGGAATAGTTTGAGTAGGATTGATGTTTGTTCTTAAAGGCTTGCTAGAATTCATTAGTGAGGCCATCAGGTCCCAGGTTTTTCTTCACTAAGAGACTTTTTATTATGGCCTTAATCGCATTACCTGTTATTCATCTGTTCAGGTTTTGACTTTCTTCCTGGATCAATCTTGGTAGGTTGTATGTGTCTAGGAATTTGTCTATCTCTTCTAGATTTTCCAATTTGTTGGCAAATACTTGCTCATAGAAACCACTTATCAGCCTTTGAATTTCTGTGGTATCAGTTGTAATGTGTTCTCTTTCATCTCTGGTTTTATTTCCTTGGATCTTCTCTCTTTTTCTTAGTCTCACTAAAGGTTGGTCAATTTTGTTTAATTTTTCAAAAAAAAAAAAACCTTTTTGTTTCATTGATCTTTTGTATTTTTTCATCGTTTCAATTTCATTTATTTCTGCTCAGATCTTTATTATTTCCTTTCTTCCAATAATTTTGAGTTTGGTTTGCTCTTTTCTAGTTCTTTAAGATGCATCATGAAGTCATTTATTTGAAGTTTTTCTTCTTTTTTGATGTAGACATTTACAGGTATAAACTTCCTCTTTAGTAATGCTTTTTCTGTATCCCATAGGTTTTGCTATGTTGAATTTCCATTATCATTTGTTTCAAGAATTTTTTCAATTTTCATTGACCCACTGGTCATTCGAGAGCATATTGTTCAATTTCCATGTATTCATATAGTTTTCAAAATTCCTCTTGTTATTGATTTCTAGTTTTATGCCATTGTGGTCAGAGAAAATTCTTGATATTATTTCAATTTTTTGAATGTTTTAAGACTTGTTTTGTAACCTAACATATGGTCTATCCTTGAGAATTATCCATGTGGTGAGGAGAAGAATGTGAGGATGAAAGTTCTGTAAATATTTATGAGATTCATTTGGTCAGTAGAGCAGATTAAGTATGATGTTTCTTTGTTAATTTCCTGTCTAGGAGATCTGTCCAGTTCTGAAAATGGGGTATTGAAGTCTCTAGCTATTATTGTGTTGGTGTTTATCTCTCTTTTTAGCTCTAATAATGTTTGCTTTATATGTCTGGGTGCTCCAGTGTTGGGTGCATATGTATTTACAATTGTTATATTCTTTTGCTAAATTGACCTCTTTGTCATTATATAGTGACCATCTTTGTCTCTTCTCATAGTTTTTGTCTTGAAATCTATTTTGTCTGATAAAAGTATAGCTACTGCTGCTCTTTTGTGATTTCTATTGGCATGGAATATCTTTTTCTATCCCTTTATTTTCAGTTGATTTGTGTCATTATAGATGAAATGTATTTCTTGTAGGCAACAGGTCATTGGATCTTGTTTGTTTTTTATCCATTTAACCCCTCTGCTTTTTGACTGGAGAGTTTAGTTCACTTACATTCAATGTTGTTATTGGTAAGTAAGGACTTACTTCTGCCATTTTGTTAGTCATTTATTTTTCTTTCTTTCTTTCTCTTTCTTTCTTTCTTTCCTTTTCTTTCTTTTTCTCTCTCTCTCTCTTTTTCTTTCTTTCTCTTTCTCTTTTTCCCTCTCTGCCTGCCTCCCTCCCTTCCTTCCCTCCCTTCTTCCCTTCCTTCCTTCCTTCCTCCCTTCCTTCCTCCCTCTCCTTCCTTCTCTCCCTTTTGTCCCTTTTTTCTTTCCTTCCTTCCTTCCTTCCTTCCTTCCTTCCTTCCTTCCTTCCTTCCTTCCTAGGTGATTTTCTCTGATAACATGATTTAGTTTCTTGCTTTCTATTTTTTGTGTATACATTGTCTGCTTTTTGCTTTGAGGGTACCATGAGGCTTGCAAATAGTATCTTATAACCCATTATTTTAAGCTGATAACGACACTTTTTTGTCAATAAAGAACAAGCAAAAAAGAAAAAAAAAACTAAAATCTAATAAAGACTCTACCTCCCTGTGGCCCAGCTGATACCTGAAACCAGCAAGTCTCAGAGTTTCAAGCAAGGCCCTCAACATAGCACCTGGGTATCACTGCTGGTTATTCAAGGGCTCAAGGATTTTTCTGTTACCAGGTAATGAATCTTGCCAGGACTGGGTCCTTTTCTTCAAGGTAGTGGGTTCCCTCCAGGCCCATTGTGTATCTAGAAATGTCTGGGAGCTAGGGGCTTGGAACAGGGTCCTCAGCACCCTGACTGGGGCACTATCCTGCCATGGCTCAGTTGGTATCCAAGATGCATGACAAAGTCCTTCCCATTCTTCCCTCTCCTCTCCTCAAGCAGAGGAAAGAGGCCTCTTTTGGGGCCATAAGCTGTGTAGCCTGAGGCTAGAGGAGGGGTGATGCCAGCATTCCTTTAGCCACTCTGGCTGGTATCTCATTAACTTGCATGCCCCCACAGTCCACTGGCTCTGAGCCCAGTTTAGCAGGACTGGCTTAGAGTTTGCAGTCCTTGCGGCCTAGACTACCTTTCAAGTTTATTTAGAGGCCCAGAGCACTTTAGCCTTAAGTTATGAGGCTTGCAGGAAGTTAAGTTCAAATTGCTGGGACTGGCAATTCTCCTCCGGCTAGGTCTGGTTTAAATGCTTCCTCTGTGGGTGGGCATCAGCTGAGTTTGGTATGGTTTTGTTTTCTGCTATAACAAGGCTGCACTGAGTTCAATGCCTCATAATTTCTGTTCTCTCCTTTCCCCAGGGCACAGGAATACTCTGCACCACACTGCTGCTGTGGGCGTATGGGGAGGGGTGGTGTTGGTGATTCAAGACTTTTTTTTCTACCTCTTCAGTGCCTCTTTCAGTGATAAGAAGTTAAAACCAAGTACTGTGAGTGCTCACCTGATTTTTGGTTCTTATGGAGGTGCTTTTTTTTGTGTGTAGATAGTAGTTAAATTGATATCCTTGTGGGGAGGATGACTGGTGGAGCTTTCTATACTACCATTTTGCTCTGATCCCAGCTCTATCTCATACTTTTTATTTAAACATTAAAATACTTTAGAACCTTTGGTAAATAGCCACTGCCTGGAACCCCTCAAGCATTCCCATTCCTCTTCTCTGGTCCCTTCTTTCTGACCCCCAGAGATCTCCCCAGAATTTAACAACCAACCAGTTAATGCCTGGCATAGCAGGGAGCTGCCAGGACCCTGCATTATAGCCAGTATTGGTTCCAACTGATAAGTATGTCTGCCATACTAGTCAGTACTTGAATATCACCCCTGAAAAGGGGAAATTCAAATATGGAGAGATTAAGTAGATTGTCCGTAGTCACAGTTAGGACTCAAACCCATCTTTTGACTGTTAAGTTGAGTTTTGTTTGCTTGTTTGTTTCACAATACTACCCCATCTTTCAGTGAATGGAATTATACATAGTGGGTCTTTAGATTTTACATTTTCTCTCTAAACAAAAATTTAAGCTTTGTATAGCTTATTTATCAACAGACAATTTAATATACACTCCCAGCTTTAGTAGTGAAAACCTGAATGCTTTTATCAGACAAAAGCAAATAAGAAAAGAATCATCTCCAGACAGTTTGATTCCGACATTCTCAGAATTTGTAGGAGCATTTATGAGGGTGAAAACTAACACACTCTTTATAATGAGTACACTTCTATTCTTATGCATGTCTCATTTGATCCTTTCAACCATCATGTGGACAGAAACACCAACTAGCAGGAGTGTCTCTGAAATTTCTGAGCATTGGAGTGGCTTTACTGCTGCCAAGCAGAACCTTTCTGAATGTAGAATTAGGATTAGAGGAAAGAACGCCAAGTCTGGGCAAAGGAAGTGCCTAAAGACAATGCCTAATAGTTACTAAGTCTCAGAAGTAAAAAAGCCTTATAAAGTTTTTTTTTTTTTTTTTTTTTTTTTTTTTTTTGAGACGGAGTCTCGCTCTGTCGCCCAGGCTGGAGTGCAGTGGCGCGATCTCGGCTCACTGCAAGCTCCGCCTCCCGGGTTCACGCCATTCTCCTGCCTCAGCCTCCCGAGTAGCTGGGACTACAGGCGCCCGCTACCACGCCCGGCTAATTTTTTGTATTTTTAGTAGAGACGGGGTTTCACCGTGTTAGCCAGGATGGTCTCGATCTCCTGACCTCGTGATCCGCCCGCCTCGGCCTCCCAAAGTGCTGGGATTACAGGCGTGAGCCACCGCGCCCGGCCAAAGTTTTTAATTCATTTGGGCAAAATGCTTTAAGTGGTAACCACGAACTAGGCTATGGGAAGCTCTGAGGATACAGAGCCAAAAATCAGTTTCTACTCATAATAGATTCAAAAGATAATTGAGAAATAGACCAGTAAAAGTATGTAACTATATACTCTAGTATAGCAGTTTTGGGAACAGAAAGTGAGAGCTAACTGTAGAAGAAAAAAGTATTGTCTAGTAGCCCTAAGCACCCTCCTATGGTTGGAATGATCCTTCTGCTTTCCAACATAAAAGTCTAACACTGGATTTTTCCAGGATAAGAGATTTAGTGGGTGGGTGCAGTGAGAGAATAAAGAGGTCAGATTATACCAAGTGTTAGCCAAAGAGTAGTTAAATGTTGGATAACAATGTCTAAGCTGGCTAGGGAAGGATGTGAAGCTGAGAGTTTGGGAGAAAGTGAGGGTTAAATGGCCTGGATGTCTTAATCAAGTCAAAGGTCAGCTGCAGGAAAAATGAGAAATGTTGGCATTCAGGAGTGCGATAGAGGAAAAGATTCAGGGAGCACCATGGTAGACAGCTGAGGTGTAGTAGGCTGTTGAAGCAGCTGTGCTTCTGTGGACAACACAGGCTTCAGCTGAGGAGTGATGGAGAGGGAATCGTCTGTGAAGAGACTGAGAATATTGTGGAATACAGGTGAGAGGATTAGGAGGAGGGAGACTGGAAGAAGACTGGAATATTATGGTTGCAACTGGAGTGAAGATAGCATAGAGCACTATGAGAATTAAAGTAAGAAGGCATAAATGATTGGATGGTTGGCAATTTGGGGCAGTAGTCAAGGATGGAAAGGACCCAGAGCTGGCCTCAGCTTTCCAAATGAAGCACCCATTGAGGTTGCTTCAGTGCTCAAGGGATGCATGGAGTTGGAATGTAAAGCACATGTCAGGGGATGTTTTTGTTTCAGGTTCCAAACGGAATATGGAACAGAGTGCCAATGTATGTCCATATACATTCTTGTCTACCCAGGCAAGAAAGGATTGCTCTTTTCCCAGAATCCTTACCTTGATTTGAAGAACTAATATTTCTGGGATAAGCTAGCTGAGGCCTATGTAGATTCTTCTCTAGAGGTATACTATCCCAAGTGTGCAGACAATGGAATTAGTTCACAGCATCCTGCCTTCGTGTAGGAAGCATCATCAACCATCAACTTAGCAAGCTCGCCTCCCTGCGTTGTTATTGAAAGGATGTGGTTTCTGGGACAGTCCAATTATATGCAGATTCATTTTTATTACAATTTACTTCAAAAATCTAAAAGCTGAAAAAAATGGCTTTTCTGTTAAGAATCCATGCCTTTGGAGGAGAACATTCTGTTGACTTTAATTTATATTTTTGACCATTACTTGCTTGGTAGGAGGGGCAGTAGTCTGTTCTGTAATAATGCTTTTTTCATTTAGTCCTTCTTTGGAATTCTTTATGTCCCTGATCCTCATAAAATGCAGGCTTTAATATCTTACCACTGTGAAGGCTTCTTAACTGGTTCCCTTCCTCCAAAATCTGCCTTCTCTAATCTATCCTAAAGATTATTACATCATATTTTCCCTAAAACATTATGTTTAAAATGTCAATATTCTTTGTAAGCTATCATTGGCTCCCCATTTCCTAAGTGAAATTAACTAGACTTCAACAGCTTTCAAAGTCTTCCACGATATGACCAAACACCTTCCCAACTCAAACTTAGGTTTATCCTTTGTAGGAGCCTACTTTTCTAGCCAAATTGATCTGTTGACTGTCTGTTGTTCAGGTCTATTAACTCACCTTTACTTCATTTTTATCCCTTTGCATGGAATAGCAACCCATTTTCAACTGCTTATTTTCTGCTTTCTGAATCCAGTCTGTACCAATGAAGTTCTATTGTATTGACTATAAATGCTGTGGGAGTTCACTTGAGGTGAATGTTGTCATCCAGTCATTCGAACAACATTTGTTGTGCTTATACTGTGTCTTACCCACTGGTTTAGATACTGTTAAGCAACAACAATAATTGCAGTTAAAACGTGTGCTATGTATTCTTCTAAGTGTTTTTATAATAATTGCTTATTTAACCCAAATTAATTTAACTCAAATAATATTACTTTAATGTAAATGTGAACCAGTACAGACTACTCTCTCAAGGCTCTCAGTCTTTTTGGGGAAGATAGAAAGTGAAAGGTAATCATGGTAGAGTTTGGTAACAGGGTTAACCACAAGGTGCTATGAGATTACATACAGTATTAACTTTATATTACTGTGTGACAAATTACCACAAATTTAGTGGCTTAAAACAACATGAATTTTTATCTCTTAGTTTCTATAGGTCTGAAGTCTGGGCATGGCATCTCTATATTTTCTGCTCATGGTCTCACAGGGCTGAAATCAACATGTCACCCAGACTGCATCTCATCTGGGGCTTGAGGTTCTCTTCCAAAGCTCACTGGTTGCTGGCAGAATTTATTTCCTTGAGGTTGTAGTAGAATTGAAGTATATATTTTCTTGCTAGGTGTTGGGTGTAATTTTCTTTCATCTCCTGGAGGCCTGTATCAGGTCCTTTCCATGTGTCTCCATGCATCCTCAATCCAGCAATAGCCCATCAAACCTCCTTCATGCCTCAAGTTTTTTACTTTCTCTTCTGCAACCAGGTAGAGAAAACTCTGCTTTTAAAAGGCTCATGTGATTAGGCCAGACCCACATATATAATTTCTCTTCTGTTAACTGAAAATCAACTGATTAGTAACTGTAATTACATTGACAATATCCCTTTTGCCACGTAATATAACATAATAACAGTGGTAGTGTCTCATCATATTCACAGGGGAGAGAAATATACATGGAAGAGGGTCATTGAGGGTCATCTTAAAATTCTGCCAGTGAACACATAGGATGAGCACTTTACCTAATTTTGGGATTGAAATGGAGATGAGTAGAGCAGGAGGAAAACATTTCAAAGAGAGTGATCTCCAAACAGAGAACTAAGTGATTTATAGAAATTAGCCAGGTCCCTGCCCGGCCGCCACCCCATCTGGGAGGTGGGGGGTCGCCTCTGCCGGGCCACCCTGTCTGGGAAGTGAGGAGCCCCTCTGCCCGGCTGCCACCCCATCTGGGAGGTGTACCCAATAGCTCATTGAGAACAGGCCATGATGACGATGGCGGTTTTGTCGAATAGAAAAGGGGGAAATGTGGGGAAAAGAAAGAGAGATCAGATTGTTACTGTGTCTGTGTAGAAAGAAGTAGACATAGGAGACTCCATTTTGTTCTGTACTAAGAAAAATTCTTCTGCCTTGGGATGCTGTTAATCTATAACCTTACCCCCAACCCCGTGCTCTCTGAAACATGTGCTGTGTCCACTAAGGGTTAAATGGATTAAGGGCGGTGCAAGATGTGCTTTGTTAAACAGATGCTTGAAGGCAGCATACTCGTTATCACCACTCCCTAATCTCAAGTACCCAGGGACACAAACATTGCGGAAGGCGGCAGGGCCCTCTGCCTAGGAAAACCAGAGACCTTTGTTCACATGTTTATCTGCTGACTTTCCCTCCACTATTGTCCTATGACCCTGCCAAATCCCCCTCTCCGAGAAACACCCAAGAATGATCAATAAATACTAAAAAAAAAAAAAAAAAAAAAAAAAAAGACATTAGCCAGGTAAAGAAGGAAATAAGTGAAATGGGGAGGAGAGGGCTCCAAATGTGGAAGGGGTGGTACTTGATACAAACCAATGTTCTTTTTGTTCCTGGTCCTTCTTTTTTCTTCACTTAAGTCTTTCATTTATTTTGTGTGCATGAGTTTTTGTTTCTGATATTTTTCTCTGTACTGTAACCTGTCCATTTGTTTTAGGTGGAAGCTAGGGCAGGCAGCCTGGGCTTAGTGCTTTAGGGAAGAGATATGGCAATATTCAGCTTTTGGGTCCATAGCAGAATTTTTAAACTTGTGGTAGATTCAGTAGATAAAAGGAAAAAAAAATTTTTTTAATCTCATTCAAAATCCTGAAGGACTCAGACTAAGAAATTGGAAGACTAAGAATCTGTCAGAGCCAGTTTTTCCAAATGAGATGATATGCATTCTTCCGGAGAGAAGACAAGAGAGTTGATGAGAAGGCAATAGAGTTAGAAACTGGTGTGGGTATCTGACAGGGAGTAATATACCCTGAACAGAGCCCCGCCTGATTGAGGACAATAGAGTCACCAGATAGATTGGAGAATCTGAGAACAGAAGGGAGCTGGGTCCTCCTTCCCTGTTTGGAGTCTTAGGAAATCATCAATCTTAGCAGAGTTAGAAGACATTAGTGAGGAGATAACTGTGTGGGGTGTCTAGACAAAGAGGTCTGAAATAGCCTCATTCAGTTTTCTACCACTCCAGAGAGGTATTTTCCAGCATTCCTGACCAGGCTTAAAGATAAGATGCTAAAGAAGATGCTGGGTTAGTCTTTAGAACCAGAGACTACATGGACCAAAGCCTGAAAGCAGATGGCAGATGTAGGTGAGGAAAGTTGCTGATGAGTGGTCAATGGGGGTGTGGCAGTCCATTTTTGCATTGCTATAAAGAAGTACCTGAGACTGGGTCATTTATAAAGAAAAGATGTTTAGTTGGCTCACTGTTCTGTAGGCTGTACAGGATGTATGATGCTTACATCTGCTCAGCTTCTGGTGAGGGCCTCAGGGAGCTTTTGTTCATGACAGAAGGTGAAGCAGGAGCAGGCACGTCACATGGCGAGAGTGGGAGCAAGAGAGGGAGGAGGGGGGAGGTCCCAGACTCTTTTAAACAACCCAATCTCATGCAAACTAACTGAACAAGAACTCACTTATCACCCAAGGGATGGTGCTAGGCCATTCATGAGAGATCTGTCCCCATAATCCAATCACCTCCTACCAGGTCCCACTCCAACACTGGGAATTACATTTCAACATGATGTTTAGAGGGGACAAATATCCAAACCATATCAGGAGGATGCCCATCTCAGTAGGTGTCAGCAGGGAGAGTAGACAGTGCCAAAGTCATACCCAAACCTAAATATTCTCTAAGTTTCCCTGGGATTTAGATGAAATCACTGGAAGAAGAGGAAACTAAAAATCCAGAACTGACAGAGAAAACTTTGATCTGAACAAGAAAAATCTAATGTGACTAAGATTAAATTGCTATCTCTAGTTGAAATGGGAGCTTGAGCTAGAAATCACTTTCAATTCCAAAAAAAAAAAAAAAAAAAAAGAAATCTACATTTCTAGATAGCTGAGTTTGTGCCCTGGGAAATTTGTATCTACTGTGTAATTTAGAAAATGGTGAAATTTTTGTGACCAAGGAGCCTGCAGAGGGAGAGACTTGAGCTGGATTTTATAGGATTTGCAGCATGGACAGGAGTAAGTCCAATGTGAGTGGGGGAAGTGCATGTAGAACATAAGCAAAGGGAGAGAGGTGGCAATGGGGGCAAAGTGAGGATGAAGACTAATTGTAAATTCATGCACATAATTCATTCAGGAGAGCACATGGTTGGACATGGAGGGTGGAGCCAGTATATGGAGAACCTTGCTGGGCCAGGAAGAGGTGGTGCAGAATAGTTTTGTAGGATTTTAAGCTTAATAGGGTAAAGCGATACAACATTTATTGAGTGTTTTCTGAAAGCCAGGCACTTTGCAAGTAAAACACCATTTATTTATAATAACCTTCAAGGTATTTATGATCCTCAATTTACAGATGAATATACTGAGGTTCAGAGATGTTACATTGTTTATGTAGATTCAAATAGCTGATGATTGGCAGAGCAGGATTTAAACTCTTGTTCTTGGCTTCAAAGCCTAGGCATTTCCCACCATACACCAGGCTCTCACTGGTAGATTTCTGAACAAGAGAGAGGCGTGAAAAATCAGTATTTTTGAAAGATTGGCCTGGCACAATTGTGAATGATGGACATGGAGAGGGAAGACTCTGGAGAGCAGAAACTGGAACCTTAATTTTGGGAGCAAACGATACAGGCTGGACTTGGGAAATGCTAATGGGAAAGAGAAAAAGGACGTATCCAAAAAATGTTTGGAAGAAAGAACCTGTATTAGATGGATTTGGTCATTGAGATAGCTTTTTTTTTTTTTTTTTTTTAAAGTCTTAATGATTTTTCTCTCCAGTTTCCAGTGGTTTCAACTACATTCTCTATAAACCTGCAGCCATTTAAAAAAATCATAAAACATTAAAAAGGAGTAATAGCCCAAGGCTTTTCACTTTTGACAGGTTTATTCAAGGACATCTAGTTCTCATAATTAGTTTCCAGAAGGTGTGAGCTCTACCTACAGTGTTTCAAAGAAATAGTTTAACTTTCTCCAGGTTGTGTGATAGGAAAATTCATTTAGCCACTGTTGCAGCTTTCCACACATCCAGAGCTACACAGACTGTTTTTCTGTAACATACGGAGAAAGAACAATGAAGGCACAGTCCTCTGAGATGTCTGAAATTCATGCCCACGTTTCCATGGAATTTCTGGTAACAAGACATCTGGAACCTTGCTATCAGCAGTGTGCCGCAAGCAACTGGTCCCTATTTCTGAGGTAGGTCTGCACAACAGAGGCTCCTGATGTTTCGTGAGAGGAGTTAATTTTCTTTTCATAAGGCCTTGCTGTCACCTGCAGTTACATGAACTAAGATAAAAGTCCAGGTTCTGGATAATACTTCAGGTTCATTGGTTGCAAGTAATAAAAACAGATGCAGGCCAGTTTAAGCCAAAAAAAAAAAAAAAAAAAATCATGGGAAGATTCCAGGGTATTTTATGGGACTGAAAGGAAGCCAAAATGTCAGTGAAATTGGGCAGCTTTGGGAATCTCAGCAGCAGGACTTGGTGGACCTCTGTAGATTTCTGAAATTGATGTAGTCCAGCTCTGAGGACTGAGATGTCTCCAATTCAAATTCCCAGGAAATAATTTGATTGACCTAGTTAGATGTGGGGCACCCCCTGTGTATGACAGGCCATTTCCAGAATGGGAACTCAGACCCAGTTAGGCAGGAATCCCATGACATGCCTACAATAATGGCCTTGGAGTAGGATAGATCTGGGTTAAATCCCAGCTGTTCTGCATTCATTCATTCATAAATATTTATTGGGAGTCTATTGTGTTCTATACATATTTTGTACTTATGGGTGTTTAATAAATATGGGTTTCCCCTTTCTGAGAGGAGCGTAGAATATAGAGACATTCCCTGGTGTATGTGGGTTCTGACAGTCAAGTTCCTTAATAAAGAAATGGTTTATAAACATCCACCCTCACCCTCACCCTCACCGCTTCTATTAAGAATTAAGGCAAGCTACAGAGGACCCCTGATGGAGAAGGGTTATTTAGAGCAGTAAATGGCTAGGTGAACTACTGGATAAGACTTCAAGACTGAGTTTATAAGTGTGAATTTGTACAATTTTTCAGGAGAGTAAATAGTACCAAAGCCTTAAAAATGTATATTTTTTGACCCAGAAATTTTATTTCTAGGCATTTATCCAATGGAAATAATCTGACAAGGATAGAAATAAAATGTTCAACATAGCAGGCTTAGAATTTGGAAATACTATGAATGAACACAGGATTGGTTGAGTTTTATCACAATAAAATATATGTAATGGACAACCTACATTTTATTAATATCATGTAAAAGACTATTGAAAGATGCTAAGCAATGCAAAGAGCTTGTAAAACTGTATAATTCTTTTTTGTTGAAGAAGCAAGAAAAAGTATATATAGAGATTATGTAATCTATATATAAATATATATAATCTATAATATAATATTGATTATATAATCTATGTATATAGATACATAAAGGTCTAGAATCTCTAGATATTTACGTATAAATACAATCTATATTATTTATATAATATAATCTCTATTATTTATATAATATAATCTCTATATTATATATAAATATCTAGAGAAAACTACTGAATTTTTTATTAGAGATATTATAGGGGTTTACACTTTTTACTTTTTATTGCTTGTTTGTATTTTCAAATTTTTTTAATAATAAAAATTACTATTTTTATAATTTGGAAATAAAAAATTATTAATATTTAAAAAGATCTCGGTGGTGCCAATTTGCTAGCTGGGGAAACTCTGCAATGAGAAGGACATTGTATTGTTTAGCTTCCTATTTTAATTAATCCACCAGAGCCTGCTTCACTTGCTGTTGTCAGAATAGGAAAAGCTGATCTTTTCTTTTTCCCTGCCCCCTCCTAACAAAAGGAGCATTAAAATAGTTTTTCCTAGGCCACTATAGAACTTCTCCAGTTGAGAAGTGACTTAGGGCCATTAAAAGGCAGTATTAACAGAAGGCTTGTGAGGGACTTGCAGATAAAAGTAAACAAGTGACATGGAAGTGCTGGGTCCTGCTGGGGCCGCAGGGTTCTTGTCCTCCTGTCCTGCAGTTAGGGCAGCCAGGAGAAGCCTGTGATTTATGTCTCTGCTATCTGCGCCTGTTATATTAAGTGGATCTTGGGGTAGATCATGCCTCTCCTTGAGCCATGAAAGCAGAACAACAATTCTAGTCTGCTTCTTCCCTTGGGCTGTTTTTATCTTACAAAGTTTAAAAGGAAGGAAAAAAATGGACACCCTTAGAATATCTACCAAGTACTTTTTTTTTTTTTTGAAGATAAACTCTTCATTCTTTGCTGTTTATCTTGAAATTATAATAAAATGTTTCCTAGACATTATGTTGAAATAAATGACATGACTGTTAACCTCCCCAAGTCCATGCTTAGGCAGCTCAAATGCTGATGTCTTTTCTATTGATTGGTTGGCAAGGGCTTTCTTGAATTAAAGGCTTTATGGAGTAAGACCCAGCTGTATGTTTTAAATGTTAATTTCTGACCACTCCGCATTTCTGTATCTTGGTTTACTCATCTGTATGATGGAGGTCAAAATACGTATCTTAGTATTTTGAAGTTTAGGTATCATAAATGTATACACCTACCATGTGCTCTGGTACATTAGGATGCACTAAAACCTGGTAACAATATCACAAATTAGGACTATACATCACAGTCATGGAAATTCAAATCAAAATGGCTTATTTAATAAGGGAAATTTATTGGCTGATATATCTGAAAAGATAAGGGGTAGGAGTAGCTTCAGGTGAGATCTCTCCTCTCTGCTCTTTCTCTCCTCTCTCTCTCTCTCTCTCCTCTCTTTCTCCTCTCTCCTCTCTCTCTCTCCTCTCTCTCCTCTCTCCTCTCTCCTCTCTCTCTTTCCTCTCACCTCTCTCATCTCCCCTCCCCTCTCCCCTCCCCCTCCCCTCTCCCCTCCCCTCCTTATTTTTCCATAGGTTATTGGGGTACAGGTGGCATTTGGTTACATAAGTAAGTTCTTTAGTGGTGCTTTGTGATATTTTGGTGCATCCACCTCTCGAACAGTATACACTGTACCCTATTTGTAATCTTTTATCCCTTGCCCCTCTCCCACCCTTCCCCCCAAGACCCCAAAGTCCATTGTATCATTCTTGTGGCTTTGCATCCTCATCACTTAGCTCTCACATATCGGTAAGAACATACAGTGTTTAGTTTTCCATTCCTGAGTTACTTCACTTAGAATGATAGTCTCCAATCTCATCCAGATCACTGCAAATGCTGTTAATTCATTCCTTTTTATGGCTGAGTAGTGTCCATTGTGTATATATATACCACAGTTTCTTTATCCACTCATTGGTTGATGGGCATTTGGGTTGGTTCCATGATTTTGCAAATGCAAACTGTGCTGCTATAAACATGAGTGTGCAAGTATCTTTTCCATATGATGACTTCTCTTCCTCTGGGTAGATACCCGGTAGTGGGATTGCTGGAACAAATGGTAATTCCACTTCTAGTTCTTTAAGGAATCTCCACACTGTTTTTCATAGTGGCTGTACTAGTTTGTATTCCCACCAGCAGTAAAGAAGTGTTCCCTGATCACCGCATCCATGCCAATATCAATTGTTTTTTAATTTTTTGATTATGGCCATTCTTGCAGGAGTGAGCTGGTATTGCATTGTGGTTTTGATTTGCATTGCTTGCAGGTGAGATTTGATCCACCTTTTTATTTATTTATTTATTTATTTATTTATTTATTTATTTTGAGACGGAGTCTCGCTCTGTCACCCAGGTTGGAGTGCAGTAGCACGATCTCAGCTCACTACAACCTCTGCCTCCTGGGCTCAAGCAACTCTCCTGCCTCAGCCTCTTGAGTAGCTGGGACTTCAGGTGCCCACCACCATGCCAGGCTAATTTTTGTATTTTTAGTAGAGAACATGTTGGCCAGGCTGGTCTTGAGCTCCTGACCTCAAGTGATCTGCCTGCCTCAGCCTTCCAAAGTGTTGGGATTACTGGTATGAGCCACCGCGCCCAGCCTGATACACTTAATAGTGGCACCAAGGAAAAGTTTTCTTTTATCTCCCATCCCACCTGCTTTTCCCATCTGCTCTGCTGTGCTCTGCTCTCTGTTCCTCTTGATGCTCTAGGATCTTCTCTTTTGATTGTAATAGTTCTAGATGGCAGATTGTTAAAAAAGAAAAAGTCTCTTATGGTATTTCTAGTTGCAGAGAGAAGAGGTTTTACTTTATCTGAAGCTGCAGCAACATATTTTCATGTTTCACTGGCTCTGACTTTCATTTCATTTCATACCAAACATTTTAGCCTGGGAAATGGATATGTTAATCAGCTTGGGTCAATCAAATTCCATCCATAGTGTTCAGGTTGAGTTGGATCCAACCCAAGCTACACAGCTGAGAATGGAGAAAAGGTGGCTTTATAAAGGAAATGTGGTACTCCTAGAAGGACAAGGGATAGATGTTAAACTGCAAACAACAGATGTTTATCCCTATGGTTTTAATTTGTGTTTCCCTGATAAATAATGATAGTGAGCAATTTTCATGTGTTTATTGGCTTTTCCTCTTTTTTAAAGTGACCAATTCTTTTGTTCATTAAAAAAAATTATTTCCTTACTGATTTGTAGGAGTTCTTTTTGCATTTTAGATATAAACACTTTGCCAGTGATATGTGTGGCAAATATCTTCTCCCATCTGGGGCTTGCCTTGTCACTCTCTTAATGGCATCTTCTGATGAACAGAAGTTTTTAATTTGAATAAATTTCAATTTATCAATGTCATCCCTTATGACATATACTTTTAATGCCCTGGTTAAAAACCCTTTTCCAACCCCAAACTATCATTGATGTTATTTTTATTGTTTATTTTACCCTTCACATTTAGGTCTGCAATCCATCTGGAATTAAATGCAGTATATGAAACAGGTTGGGCCTGAAAATGTTTTTTTGGAGAGAAAGTTTTAAATTACATATGCAATAGCTGATATGTATTCATGTTTTTTGTTTGTTTGTTTTAGTTTTGGTAGTTGTTGTGTCTTTCCAAAGATGTGTTTATTTCACTTAAATTGTTAAATTTATTGGCATTAAGTTTTAGTAGTATCACTAAAGGATAAGGAAATATCCTTAAACATTAAAGCATTATTCTTTTAGTGTTTATAGTAGGGCTTGGCAAACCTTTTTCTGTAAAGGGCCAGGCAGTACATCTTTTAAACTTTATGAGCCATACAGTCTCTGTCACAATTATTCAACTCCTCTCTTGTCATGTGAAAGCTGCCACAGATAATAGGTAAATGAATGAGCATGGCTGTGTTCCAATGAAACTTTACTTGTGGATCCCAAAATTTAAATTTCATATAATTTTCATGTTTCATACAATATTGTTTTTCTTTTGATATTTTTCTCAGTTATTAAAAAAAAGTAAAAACCATTCTTGGCTTGCAGGATGTACAAAAACAGGTGGAGACTGGATTTGTCCCATGGACCATAGTTTGATCCCTGTTTTATAGTGTCTAGAGTATTAGCTTCTGTTTCATTCTCTAATTGAAAATTGGTGCTTTCTCTCATTTTTTCTTGATTATTTTTGCTGGAGCTTTTCAATTTTATTGATCTTTTTAAGAAGACATTTTTGGCTTTGCTGCTTTTCTCTACAATTTGCCTATCTTCTATTTTACTAATTTCTGTTCTTTATTATTTCTTCTACTTATTTTATATTTAATTTGATTTTTTCTTCTTCTTATGGTAAGATCTTAGGTCATCAATTTTAACATTCCTTTCCTTTTTAAAACAAGAATTTCAACCTATATATTGCTCCCTCTAAGCATTATTTTAAATGTACCTCACACATTTTGTTAGACTATATTGATATATTAATTCAGTTTATAGCATTTTAAAATTTGCCTTGTGACTTCTTCAAATTAAGGCTTATTTAGAAGTGTGTTGCTTAATTTTCAAATATTTGATATTTTTGTTATTTTTTTATCATTGGTTTCTAATTCTTTTGTGCTCAGAGAATATATTTTATAAGATTTTAATCTTTTGAAATCTGAGACTTCTTTAATAGTATGAAATATAGCCTATCTTGGTGAACATCCCATGTACACTTGAACGAAATATTTACTTTATACTTGTTGGGTTAGATATCAATTTGGTCAAGTTGGCAAATAATTTTGTTCAAATATTCTATAACTTTATTGAATTTTTTCCCATTCTGTCAGCAAATTTCCAACTGTGATTGTGGATTTGTTTGTTTTTCTGTTTGGTCCTGTTAAATGTTTGCTTTATGTATTTTGAAGCCCTCTTGTTAAGTACATCATCGCGCCCTTTTTCATTAAGGAGTATTCCTCTTCACTTTTGGGAATATATCCAAAAGAAAGGAAAGCAAGAACTTGAAGAGATACTTGTACACCTGTGTTAGTAGCAGCATTATTTACAATAGCCAAAAGGTGAAAGCAACTCAAGCGTCCACTGACAGGTGAATGGAAAAACAGAATGTGATATATACATACAATGGGATATTATTCAGCCTTAGAAAGGAAGGACATTCAGATGCATGCTACAACATAGATGAACACTGAGGACATGCTAGATGAAATAAGCCTATCACAAAAGACAAATACTGCATGATTTCAGTTACATGAGGTATAGAAACAGAAAGCAGCATGGTAGTTTTCAGGGGTTACAGGAAGGAGGAAATGAGAAGGTAGTGTTTACTAGGTACAGAGTTTCAGTTTGGAAAGATGAAAAAAGTTCTAGAGATAAATGATGGTGATGACTGCACAACAATATAAAGATACTTAATGCCATAGAACTGTACACTTAAAAATAGTTAACATTGTAAATTTTATGTATATTTTACAATTATGTGAAAGTGCAAGAACCTTACAATGATATATTCTATTTATTTCTTTACTGTCTTATGGTTGTCATAGATTTTACTTCTACATATGTTAAAAATTCTGCATAGTACAATGTTATCAATTTTGCCTTATAAAACATTAAGAGAAAAAGCTACAGTTTTTTATTTACCCATGTATTGGACATTTCTGGCACTCTTCTGTAGATCTGAGTTTCCATTTGTATTATTTCTCTTTAGTTTGAAGAGAAACTAGTTTAGTTTGAATCTCTTTAATTTGGCTTTAGCATTTCCTGTAGTGTAGATGAACTGGCAACAAATTCTTTCAGCTTTTGTTTATCTGAAAATGTATTTATTAACCCTCTTTTTAGAAGGCTATTTTGCCAGATCTAAAACTCTTAATTAACATTTTTTAATACTTTAAAGAAGTCATTCCATTTTCTTTTCCCTCCATTGTATTTGATGAAAGGTAACTTCTTATTATCATTGTTCTTCTATACATAATGTGCCAGTGTTCTGACTGCTTTAAAGATTTTTTTTATTTTTGGATTTTGACAACTTGGATATGATGTATCCAGGTAGGGTTTTTTTTTCGTATTTATTTTGCTTGAATTTTGCCAGACGTATTGGATCCATAGATTGATTTCTGTTACCAAATTTGTGACATTTTCAACTATAATTTGTTCAAATAGCTTTTCTACCTCATTTTTTCTCCTCTCCTTCATAGAATCCAATTACATGTATGTTAGACCACTTCATATTTTTCCAAATGTAACTGAAGCTCTGGCAATTAGAAAAAGTTTTTGTTTCCTCTCTGTTTGTTCTATTCTCTAAATAGAATCAATTTCTATTGATTTACTTTTGAGTTTATTTACTCTTTATTCTGCATAGTCTAATCTGCTTTAGGCTCATTTGGTGAAATTTTCATTTCAAATATTAAAATTTTTGATTTGAGAATTTTTATTTGGTTCTTTTTAAAAATAACTTCGGTTTCTTTGTTTAGGTTACCTGTTAGCTCATTATACTTCTCTTTTTCTTTAAATCCTTGTACACATTTCTAATAGTTGTTTTAAACTTCTTCTCTGGTAATGCTAATGTCTTGGTTATCTTTGGTCCCTTTTTTTGACTTCTAGTCTCTTAATTATGGGTCACTTTACATGTCTAGTATTTTTAATTATATGCTGTGCATTGTGGATACTATATTGAAAGGAGTCTGGATTATGCTGTCTTCTTTTAAAGGATGTTGAATTTTGTTCTGGTGGGCAATTAAATTATTGGAGGAACTCCTTGATTCCGTTGAGCTGGTTTTGGGCTTTGTTAGGGTGAGTTCATTTTTGTGTTGTCTTTAGTCTTAGAGCATAACCCTTATTCTAGGGTGTGGTCTTTACTCCTAAGGAATGGTCCTTTTAGGCTCCCAAATGATGTTGTAGGATTTTGAATGTTTTCACAACAAAGAACAATAAATGCTTATGGTGATAGATATGGTAATTAACATGATTTGATCATTACACAATGTATACATGTATGGAGATAGTCATTTTTATACATTGAGAAGACATGGGTAATGCATGAACCTAGCCAATGCTGGCTTGATTGCCTCTATTACCTATTTCCGTTGAGCCAATCTGTGTGATATATCTTTAAATGTAAAATTTCAGAGAATAGAGACATATCTTAACCTAAGCTTGCTTCAAAAGGGAGCTCATGAGTATGTTTTAATGATAAGATCAAGAAACAGCATGAAAAATAATCTACTGCTAAGTATGGCTGGTGGCAAATTATTGTTAATAAACTAGCTACCTTTTTTGAGTGCTGGCTCACTATCATATGTCTGTTCTGCACTCACCATGGTGCTCATGTAGGTTGTATTACATTAAATTAAATTCATCAAACATTTATTGGAGGCCTATTGTGCACAGGCAGATAGTCTGTGGGATACAAAATGGATCTTGAAAACTGACTGCAAGAAGAAAGTATCTTGGTTTCATTCAGACTTTCAGTATTCACAAAGTTAATTCATGGTGTAACAATTCATATACCCAACAACAGAGAAAAATTAGAGAAAAATATAGATTTCTTACTATTCCATGTAGCTACTTGAAACAAATTATTATCTTAACAGCTGGCATCAGACTTTCTCTTAAGGAGGAAATTGTTTAGGGAAATATCTTGATAAGATGTTTCAACAAAAAGTGAGACATTGAAGTGATGGTTTAGTGGGGGGTAAAACAACAAAAGACATGAAAAGCTTTTCATTAGCTGTGAAGAGAACATTGTTGGAACGGGGAGGCCAAAAAGGAGGTGCAATGTGAGAGTGCCCTAGGATGGTTCAGAACAAAGATGTCTAATTTCAGTGTTAGGTGTTTGTGTTGTGGTGAAATAAACTCTCTTTATATCCCTCCCACAAACCTTTAGTTAACTTTGCCATACACGCAAAGGCTGTGTTTGTGTGTGTGTGGTGGGGGGGATGGGAGGTGGGGGAGAAAGAGTGGAACTGGGGTAGAGGGAGAGAGAGAGAGCAAGAGCGATAGAAAGAGATGGAAAGGGACAGTATTCCACATCTGTACTGACACAACACTCAGGATGGGGGAAAAAACAGGATCATTAGGTGAGTCAATCTCTAAACTGAATGAATTCTGCAAAACTGTGGTAGAGGTGACTAAGAGAATGTGGATATCCACACCTTGGACCTTGAACATAGAGATATTGCTGGGAAATCATAATATTATGAATCAGTCTTGTCTATATCCTGAGTGTCCCCATAAACCTGATCATGTCAAAGCTGCAAGATACTGCCTTAAAAAATCTCGTTATTTTATTTGTCCTTTTATTATTTATTTTCTGTATTATCTGTCTTCCCCATCCTCCCCATCCCATCCCTTGAATCTAAGCCTCTCGAGTAGGATCTTGCCTGTCTTGTTTACTGCTGTAACCCTAAAGCTTGGCACACTACCTAGTATAACAGTAGGCACTTGGTATGATTTGGCTCTGTGTCCTCACCCAAATCTTATGTTGGATTATAATTCCCAGTGTTGGAGGATGTATTAGTCTGTTTACATGCTGCTGATAAAGACATACCCAAGATGTGATGATAAAGAGGTTTAACTGGCCTTTCAGTTCCATGTGGCTGGGGAGGCCTCAGAATCATGGTGGGAGGCAAAAGGCACTTCTTACATGGCAGCTGCAAGAGAAAATGAGGAAAAAGCAAAGCAGAAACCCCTGAAAAACTCATCAGATCTTGTGAGACTTATTCACTAACACGAGAATAGCATGGGAAAGACTGGCCCCCATGATTCAATTACCTCCCCCTAGGTCCCTCCCACAACATGTGGGAATTCTGGGAGATACAATTCAAGTTGAGATTTGGGTGGGAACACAGCCAAACCATATCATTCCGCCCCTGGCCCCTCCAAATCTCATGTCCCCACATTTCAAAAGCAATCATGCCTTCCCAACGGTCCCCCAAAGTCTTAACTCATTTTAGCATTAACCTAAAAGTCCACAGTCCAAAGTCTCATCTGAGACAGGGCAAGTCCCTTCCACCTATGAGCCTATAAAATTAAAAGCAAGCTAGTTACTTCCTAGATACAATGGGGGTACAGGTATTGAGTAAATACAGCAGTTCCAAATACAAATGGGAGAAACTGGCCAAAACAAAGGGGTTACAGGGCCCATGCAAGTCCAGAATTCAGTGGGGCAGTCAAATTTTAAAGCTCCAAAATGATCTCCTTTGACTCCAGGTCTCACATCTAGGTCACACTGATGCAAGAGGTGGGTCTTGGACAGCTCTGCCCCTGTGGCTTTGCAGTGTACAGCATCTCTTCTGGCTGCTTTCAAGGGCTTGTGTTGCCTGTCTGTGGCTTTTCCAGGCCCATGGTATAAGCTATTGGTGGATTTAACATGCTGGGGTCTGGAGGACAGTAGCCCTCTTCTCACAGCTCCACTAGGCAGTGTCCCAGTAGGGACTCTGTGTGGGGGCTCTGACTTCACATTTCTCTTCTGCGTTGCCCTAGCAGAGGTTCTCCATGAGGGCCCACCCCTGAAGCAAACTTTTGCCTGGGCATCCAGGCATTTCTATACACCTTCTGAAATCTAGGCAGAAGTTCCCAAACCTCAATTCTTGACTTCTGTGCACCTGCAGGCTCAACACCATACGGAAGCTGCCAAGGCTTGCAGCTTCCACCCTCTGAAGCCACAGCCTGAGTTATACATTGGTCCCTTTCAGCCAAGGCTGGAGTAGCTGGGACACAGGTGGGACACAGGCTGGAGCAGCTGCACACAGCACAGGAACCCTGGGCCTGGCCCACAAAGCCACTTTTTCCTCCTGGGCCTTCAGGCCTGCAATGGGAGGGGCTGCTGTGAAGGTCTCTGACATGGCCTGGAGACATTTCCCCCAAGTTCCTGGGGATTAACATTAGGCTCCTTTCTACTTGTGCAAATTTCTGCAGCTGGCTTGAATTTCTCCCCAGAAAATGGGTTTTTCTTTTCTCTTGCATTGTCAAGCTGCAAATTTTCCAAACTTTTATGCTCTGCTTCCCTTATAAAACTGAAGGCCTTTAACAGCACCCAAGTCACCTCTTGAATGCTTTGCTGCTTAGAAATTTCTTCCGCCAGATACCCTAAATCATCTCTCTCCAGTTCAAAGTTCCACAAATCTCTAGGACAGGGGCAAAATGCCACCAGTCTCTTTGCTAAACATAACAAGAGTCACATTTGCTCCAGTTCCCAACAAATTCCTCATCTCCATCTGAGACTACCTCAGCCTGGATTTCATTGTTGATATCACTATTAGCATTTTGTTGAAAGCCATTCAACAAGTCTCTAGAAGTTCCAAACTTTCTCACATTTTCTTGACGTCTTCTGAGTCCTCCAAACTATTCCAACCTCTGCCTGTTACCCAGTCCCAAAGTCCCTCCCACATTTTTGGGTATCTTTTCAGCAGCATCCCACTCTACTGGTACCAATTTACTATATTAGTCCATTTTCATGCTGCTGATAAAGACATACCCGAGACTGGGATGAAAAAGTGATTTAAATGGACTTACAGTTCCACATGGGTGGGGAGACATCAGAATTATGGTGGGAGGTGAAAGGCACTTCTTACATGGCAGCAGCAAGAGAAAATGAGGAAGAAGCAAAAGTGGAAACCCCTGATAAACCTATAATATCTCATGAGACTTATTCACTATAATTAGAATAGCATGGGAAAGCCTGGCCCCCATGATTCAGTTACCTCCTCCTGGGTCCCTCCCACAACATGTGGGAATTCTGGGAGATACAATTCAAGGTGAGATATGGGTAGGGACACAGCCAAACTGTATCAGAAGAGGAGCCTGGTGGGAGGTGACCGAATCATGGGGTTGGATTTCTACCTTGCTGTTTTCATGATAGAATTCTCAAGAGATCTGGTTGTTTGAAAGTGGGTAGCATGTCCCCCTTCTCTCTTTCTCTTTCCTGCCAGCCATGTGAATATTTGCCTGCTTCCCCTTCACCTCCCACCATGATTGTAAGCTTCCCGAGGCCTCCTCAGAAGCAGAAGCCTGTACAGCCCACAGAACCTTGAGCACAATTAAACCTCTTTTCCTTATAGATTACCCAGCCTCAGGAAGTTCTTTATAGTAGTGTGAAAATTGACTAATACAGTACTTGATGGATATTTGCTGAATGAAGGGATCTTCAAACTACCTGGATTACATACAGCTCACACTAACATTGTTCTTTGAAATTTTAGTGTACTTTTGGTCAATACCATACAGTTTTGTCCTTTATTGGACTATATTTCTTTTCAAGTGTATTAGTCCCAGTAATTTTAAAAGTTATTTTGTAGTAAAAAATAAGGTAGCTACTTTCATCTTTATTAATTAGAAAATGCTTCATTTATCCCTCTCTATCTCTTAACCCCTCCCTATGTCTATCTTAACATCAGCCTGACAAATTCTGTTCCCACTAAAATAGTGGGATGGCTGGAAATAATTTATATAAATAAATAGCGATGTCATCCTAAAAAGAATCAGTAGGTGAGGTGGGGTACTTGTGGGATTTGGATGTGAGCTCCCATGTCAAGAGAGTACAGTTCATACTTTTTTTTTCCTTTCCCTCTTTGTCGAATATGAAAAGATTCTTGGTGGAAACAGTCAAGGACCCTGCAAAGATCATATCCACATAGGAATGCTATAGTTTACCCATAGCCATTTTGAATTGGAAGTGAAGGCTCATATTTGAGAATTTCCATGGACATTTTTCTCTCAATGTTGAACATTGTCCTGTTGATGATTAATATTTTTGTATGAAGTTTGATCCCCCAGTTTTTGACACTGAGATGCTGTTCATTGAACCTACACTTTTGTCTCTCCTCAGCATTATTTGCTATTTCAGATCTCCCTCAGGGATAGGACTGTCAGATAAAATACAGGACTCTGAGTTAAATTTGAATTTCAGATACACAAGAAATAGTTTTTTTAGTGGAAGTATATCTTGTAAAATTTGGGACATACTTACACTAAAATTATTTAGTATATATCTAAAATTCAAATTTAACTGAGCAAATGAAAAACACCTTATGATTTTATTTGCTAAATTTGGCAACCCTATTTAGGGAGAAAAATCATTTTGGGCTGAGATGTTGAAATTCACATTGTAGGACATCTGTAGGTTATATGACAATATAAACTATCTCATGCTGGGAAGAAAGCATGGAGCCACTGCAGTATGTTACCCTGGCAAGACCTAAACTACTTTTCCAGCATTTTTCTTTTCAAAGCATGTGCCAAAGTAATTTCCTAGATTGGATTAATAAACTTCAGATCTTTTAATACCATGTACCGTAATTAGCTGGATAATAATCTGTAATTATTCAGGGAAAGTGAGCCCATGTATAAATTATTAGAGTTATAAACTACGCTCTTTTAGTGGAGGAACTTTTGGCCTTTTCTTTTTTTTTTTTTTTTTTCTTTTCTTTTTTTTTTTTTTTTATTATACTTTAAGTTTTAGGGTACATGTGCACATTGTGCAGGTTAGTTACATATGTATACATGTGCCATGCTGGTGCGCTGCACCCACTAACTCGTCATCTAGCATTAGGTATATCTCCCAATGCTATCCCTCCCCCCTCCCCCCTCCCCACCACAGTCCCCAGAGTATGATATTCCCCTTCCTGTGTCCATGTGATCTCATTGTTCAATTCCCACCTATGAGTGAGAATATGCGGTGTTTGGTTTTTTGTTCTTGCGATAGTTTACTGAGAATGATGGTTTCCAATTTCATCCATGTCCCTAGAAAGGATATGAACTCATCATTTTTTATGGCTGCATAGTATTCCATGGTGTATATGTGCCACATTATCTTAATCCAGTCTATCATTGTTGGACATTTGGGTTGGTTCCAAGTCTTTGCTATTGTGAATAATGCCGCAATAAACATACGTGTGCATGTGTCTTTATAGCAGCATGATTTATAGTCATTTGGGTATATACCCAGTAATGGGATGGCTGGGTCAAATGGTATTTCTAGTTCTAGATCCCTGAGGAATCGCCACACTGACTTCCACAATGGTTGAACTAGTTTACAGTCCCACCAACAGTGTAAAAGTGTTCCTATTTCTCCACATCCTCTCCAGCACCTGTTGTTTCCTGACTTTTGAATGATTGCCATTCTAACTGGTGTGAGATGATATCTCATAGTGGTTTTGATTTGCATTTCTCTGATGGCCAGTGATGATGAGCATTTTTTCATGTGTTTTTTGGCTGCATAAATGTCTTCTTTTGAGAAGTGCCTGTTCATGTCCTTCGCCCACTTTTTGATGGGGTTGTTTGTTTTTTTCTTGTAAATTTGTTTGAGTTCACTGTAGATTCTGGATATTAGCCCTTTGTCAGATGAGTAGGTTGCGAAAATTTTCTCCCATGTTGTAGGTTGCCTATTCACTCTGATGGTAGTTTCTTTTGCTGTGCAGAAGCTCTTTAGTTTAATTAGATCCCATTTGTCAATTTTGGCTTTTGTTGCCATTGCTTTTGGTGTTTTGGACATGAAGTCCTTGCCCACGCCTATGTCCTGAATGGTAATGCCTAGGTTTTCTTCTAGGGTTTTTATGGTTTTAGGTCTAACGTTTAAATCTTTAATCCATCTTGAATTGATTTTTGTATAAGGTGTAAGGAAGGGATCCAGTTTCAGCTTTCTACATATGGCTAGCCAGTTTTGAAAAAGAGGGAATCCTCCCTAACTCATTTTATGAGGCCAGCATCATTCTGATACCAAAGCCTGGCAGAGACACAACCAAAAAAGAGAATTTTAGACCAATATCCTTGATGAACATTGATGCAAAAATCCTCAATAAAATACTGGCAAACCGAATCCAGCAGCACATCAAAAAGCTTATCCACCATGATCAAGTGGGCTTCATCCCTGGGATGCAAGGCTGGTTCAACATACGCAAATCAATAAATGTAATACAGCATATAAACAGAGCCAAAGACAAAAACCACATGATTATCTCAATAGATGCAGAAAAAGCCTTTGACAAAATTCAACAACCCTTCATGCTAAAAACTCTCAATAAATTAGGTATTGATGGGACATATTTCAAAATAATAAGAGCTATCTATGACAAACCCACAGCCAATATCATACTGAATGGGCAAAAACTGGAAGCATTCCCTTTGAAAACTGGCACAAGACAGGGATGCCCTCTCTCACCGCTCCTATTCAACATAGTGTTGGAAGTTCTGGCCAGGGCAATCAGGCAGGAGAAGGAAATAAAGGGTATTCAATTAGGAAAAGAGGAAGTCAAATTGTCCCTGTTTGCAGACGACATGATTGTTTATCTAGAAAACCCCATCGTCTCAGCCCAAAATCTCCTTAAGCTGATAAGCAACTTCAGCAAAGTCTCAGGATACAAAATCAATGTACAAAAATCACAAGCATTCTTATACACCAACAACAGACAAACAGAGAGCCAAATCATGAGTGAACTCCCATTCACAATTGCTTCAAAGAGAATAAAATACCTAGGAATCCAACTTACAAGGGATGTGAAGCACCTCTTCAAGGAGAACTACAAACCACTGCTCAAGGAATTAAAAGAGGATACAAACAAATGGAAGAACATTCCTTGCTCATGGGTAGGAAGAATCAATATCGTGAAAATGGCCATACTGCCCAAGGTAATTTACAGATTCAATGCCATCCCCATCAAGCTACCAATGACTTTCTTCACAGAATTGGAAAAAACTACTTTAAAGTTCATATGGAACCAAAAGAGAGCCCGCATCGCCAAGTCAATCCTAAGCCAAAAGAACAAAGCTGGAGGCATCACACTACCTGACTTCAAACTATACTACAAGGCTACAGTAACCAAAACAGCATGGTACTGGTACCAAAACAGAAATATAGATCAATGGAACAGAACAGAGCCCTCAGAAATAACGCCGCTTACCTACAACTATCTGATCTTTGCCAAACCTGAGAAAAACAAGCAATGGGGAAAGGATTCCCTATTTAATAAATGGCCTTTTCTAATTAACTGTGGCATTCAGAACCCTCTGATAAGTATTTAGCCCTCTCTGTCAGGCTGTCAGCCTCTTGTCCCTACCATCCTCCTTAGCCTCTCACATTTTTTTGGAAAGGCCTGGCAGGTGATGGCACAGAGCCCAGACCAGGTATACAGAAAGCTGTGTGAGTTCCATGAAGAAGGCCAGGTAGACACTTCTACAGTAGTTAGGGATACAGATGCCCACAGACTATGTGGCCTGGACACTGGGAACCCTTCAGGTGGAAAGTAGAGGAAGTTGTGTATGAAGGTTCCTTTGGCGCCAATCACCTCCCATGGATATTTCCAATAAGATATGCCTTCTACACACAGCACCTGCATCCAGTCACAGCAATTGTCAGAACTATGAAGTTAGAAAAGTTTATCATTACATCTCCCCTTGTTCTTTGTCCCTGAATCTTCTTATCCTATAATGGCCCCTATCTGCTTAATTGCCAAAAGCTTGCTCACTTATCACTCTCCAAAGAAACTGTATTTTATTTAATTTTTAATTTTTCAGTTTTGGGGTACATATACAAGATATGCAGGTTTGGTACACAGGTAAATGTGTGCCATAGTGGTTTGTTGCACCTATCAACCCATCACCCAGGTATTGAGCCCGGCATGCATTAGCTATTTTCCTAATGCTCCCCATCCCCCAACCTCACCCCCTGACAGGCCCCAGTGTGTGTTGTTCCCCTCCCTGTGTCCATATGTTCTTATTGTTCAGCTCCCACTTGTAAATGAGGATATGTGGTGTTTGGTTTTCAAAGAAATTGTATTTTAAAAGAGGGTGTCTGGAAAGGATTTTTTGTGCCTTTATCTAAGAAGCAAATCTCTAACAGTGAAATTTCACACACTGTTGAGATGGTTGGGAAGATATTCTAGGAAGCTGGGACTTTCTGGTATTCCTTGATTCATGGCACATGAAAAACTGGTATAAGGCAAGTCATGTCTGGATCTTGGTGTTAAATATCTCGGGAAATTTGGGGAGGGCTTAATGTAGTGACAAATTTTCCCCACATTTTGCCTCTGAGCTGCCATCAGGTGAATTCTTGATCCTCTGACTGAGGAGTCAGACACCCAGGAATCTGAGAATCCTTCAAATCTCCTCTGAGTCTAACAGACTTTGTATGTTCATTGTTAAAGGATCCTGAGAGTCTGCTTTATGCATTCAACCTGAGAGGGAAAAATCATCACAACAATTTTTATATTTACTGAGTGCCAAGTACGTGCAAGGTAACTTGGCTATTTTTTAAAATCTTCATAATATTCCTAAAAAATATCATTGGGCTTATTTACATATTAGCAAACTGAGGCTTCTTGAGATTAATGATTTGCCCAAGTTAGTGAGTGATGGAGCCAGAATTTGAATCCAGGTGTGTCTACATCTATTACGTGGACTGTCATCACTACGTTATTCTGTTAACAGCAGCACAAGGAGTGATACCTGACAAAGAACTGGCCTCTGTTTAAATTTTAGAGCTTGGAGGAAACATAGAGTTTATATAGTCCAAATTCTTATGTTTTAAAAGTTAAGAATCTGAGGCCAGGGCTTCTAAATGACTTGCATAATATCCCTCAAGTGGTTAGGGGCAAAATTGGAATTATAGCCCCTATTTCCTATAAGTACTTTTTTCACCAACAACTCCATAACTTTGTGCCCTATGTTTCATTCACAAGATAGGTTTTGGTTCAGATTTGGCTAATTGTTGATCCTCATAAAGAGCCTTCCGACCAGCATGGCTGTCTGTGTAGCTTCTCAAGGGATCAGGAATCAGGATTGCCTCGTTTTCTTTTTGCATGTCCCAGTCCCATACCAGTAACAATCAATAATTTGGTATAGTTGTTGTTGTTTTTATTGTTGATGTCGATGATGATGATGGGTGCCACCTTTTGGAAGCTTTGGATGAAAGAGACATAAATGCATCCTTTAGGTAATATGCACATAAAATAAAGCATAGACAGTAAAAAAAAAAACAAAAACAAAAACAAAAAAAAAACCCATAGTGCCTAATACCTGATGGATCAATTAGTTGGTAAAAATCAAATTCATTTTGAGGACCACATTTTTGATATTTGTTAATTTTTCTTGCCTGTAACCTGATTTATCTTAGGCCCTGGTTTATGTTGATATATATTGACTAGTGATATTTTTCACAAATGTCATTTCAACTAGACCCCACAACTGTTAGGATGAGCAAAACAATTTTTTTCACAACTGTTAGGATGAGCAAAACAATTATTATTACTTTTTTTTTTCTTTTTTTTTTTTTTGCTTTTAGGGCTCTATCAAGTACTGCTGCTTAGAACTCAAAGTCCCATTCAGCATTTAAAACCTAACAGGAATACTGAAATAACATGCATTTTCATTGATTGATGTCTACAAATAGTTACTGTCTTCCTGCTACAGTTTGCACATTGAGTAGGACATAGAGATATATAAAATGCAGTCCATTCTTGCAAGATATTTATAATATAATTGGCAAACATGTCTGAAAATCTATACAATAAAATGGGGCCATATAAGTCACAATTGCATGGTCTACATGATAAGATCAGAGGAGAGAGGTCACTTTGATCTGGTTTGAGCAGCAGAGAGTTTCTGATATAGATAGAATAGTGGCTGGAGCTGAAGTTCTTTTAGAATAGTAAAGTGATGCTGAGTCAGCCAATGTGTTCGCTGCACTTTGACAGACAAGTGTGGGACCTAAAATGGTTTCAGTGAGTTGTAGCTGAGTGGTTAAGGCAACGAGCTAGAAATTCGTTGGTTTCTCTCTGTGCAGGTTTGAATCCTGCTAATTATGAGATGTTTTCCTTGTCAGTAAATTTACTTGCCTCATTGATATATCAGTTTGACAACCTAAAATTACCCGGAAAGGAGCTCCCTAATCATTTTTTACCACGATGGTGCAGACTTCTTGACTAAGCTTGCCCTGCTCCAGCACTCACTCAAATCTCTACTGCCAAAATGGCCTTGGTGAGTTGGAGAAAAGGTCAGGCATTGACGAACCAAGTTCAAGAAGGCAGTGCATACAGAAAGGTGTGGTTCATTGATCCTTGCAACAAATTTTTCTTGAGCACCTACTCTGTGTATAGGATACAGTGGTGAGTAGAAGCAGATATAACCTGACGGAGATGTTGGGTGCAGCACATGCCTTTCAGGTTCTGTGCTTATCTAAGTCTATTATTTACATTTCAGATAATGAGGAAACTTTCCTTTCCTAGAGACAGAAAAAGGTGGTTGGTGCTTTTGGACAGAGAAAGGGCAAAGGATTAGAGAGTGGAGCATCTGAGAGTAAATCACAGTGTGGCACTGCATTATTATTATTATTGTTTTCATTATTGTTTTAAAGGGAAGTCTAATATTGGCTTTGCATAAAGCATGTCTTACTAGGTAAGTGGTCACGTAATATGAAGGTAAATAATTTTTGTCATTCTCAGAGTCCAGGAATTTTGTTCTTCCATGGACTAAGACCACACAAAATAAAACAAAAGATTCAGGGTCTACTTTTTCCTATCCTGTCTTATGCCACTTTTCCTTCACTTCCAGCCTCCTCCTTATCCAGGCCTTCTGTAAGAAATAAATGGAAATATAGAGACCTGTAAGATGCCCTCCTCTAAAAGACCTGTACCCATTCAGATTCTCCACCATTTTTATTGTGCTGTAATTTCAAGCTGTCACATTTCTTTCCTGAATCTGGGCAGCACAATATCCTCAATATTAGTGCCTTCCTGACTTCCAGCCAGAGAGCTGGTCTGTTGTAACAGTAACTGCCATATTCATGCATAAGGGTTGAAGCTGAAACCCATTGTCTATGCAGACAGGGAAACTCACAGAAAAATTGCTGTGAGAAGTGATTGTTTGCAATTTGGTTGAAAAACAGCTTTGCTGACTTGGGTGCACGGTAAGATAATTTAGCTCTGAAGTACAAGCAATAATAACTGAGTCCTTTCTGAGGACCCTCATAAGTGAAAACCACAGCCGCAGTAGCTGAGCTGACTATGAGTTCAGAAAATGCCACCGGGAGCAGTTTTTAACCTCTGAGAAGCTGTTACATAAGCCTTGTAAATGTGCTGTTTTCATTTTTACTCTACAGGTGCACACAGCCCATCCATCCCCTCCCCTGTGCAGCTTAGGGTTTGGGAGAGATTCTGTCACTCAGCCTACTCCTCTCTTACTTTTATGGCTAATGCATTTTAGGTGTAGGGACATGTCTTTGAGCTAATTCATAATAAAGGATGAAAGTCACTAGCAGGCTGAAAAAAGAATCTCTCTAGAACAAGTATTTTTTTCCTTTGATAAATATATCATTTGCCATGGATTATACTTAATTCTTATAAACAATAAGATATTTTGACCTTTAAAGAATATCTATCACCTTTTCTCAGAGAGTTTATGCCCTTTAGATAGAGAATTAAGGTACATATGTTCTAATGTCAGCTTTGTCACTGATGACTTTTGTGATCTTGGGCAAGCCTCTTGGTGATGGGATGGTGGTCAGTTTCCTCATCTGTATGCATCCTTGGCTGCCAGGACCCTAGACCAAACTGTGTTAGGCTCAGCCAAGGGCCACTCAAACCTTGAGCCTAAGCACAGGTTGGTCTTGGGTCCTGGCAGCCAAGCCCATCTTCCCTTGGGTCTATTTTCATGAAATGACAGACATGAGGACCTTTCCCCCCACTTTTCAGGCAAGAGAGAAAGGACATTTCTGTAAAGGTACAAGGCAAGGGACTCAAGAAAATCTTAAGAGAGTAAAGAGGTAGATAATTTGGATCAATTTTGAGCCCTTATAGCAAAAGAAGTTAGAGTCGGATCAATTTTGAGTCCCTATAGCAAGAGAAGTTAGAGTCAGAAGCTGAAGAAGCAGCTTCTGTGAGAGTCTCAGTGAGTTTCTGGGCATGGGCAAATCTGCTTTAGGGCTCAGTTGGCACAGAACAGCCCAGAAGTGGAAAGAGGGCTCTCGGCTTTCATCAATTACATGCGGCAGCTCAGAAGTGAAGAGGATTCCAATTAAAGCCTTTTTCTAAACTAAAGACTAGTTTAGTGGGGTCAACTAGTCTTTAAAGAAGGTGCCAAGAAAGGAGGTTCTGAGAAGTTGATCTTGAATCCACACAGTTTTGGGCACTGAGAAGCCAAAGAGACCCTGGCTAGACTCCTTGACCACCAAGTATCATTCCTACAGTTCCAAGCCTTGGCACACCGTCAGAGAAATACATTTTTATAGTGCAGAAAATGGTGAGGAAATTCGATGACCCTCCTATAGGCCAGAAAATACAGGCTTTCCTGGAGTTCTATTTTGTTGTCTTAAAAAATGAAACCTTTAAACTTTGGCTGAAACATGCCCTCCTGAGAGGCACACTTTGGAAGGACATACAATAGGGATGTTGTGAGATAGTTTACATGACTTTTTGCTGGAATCTGTCCATCTGCTCTGGCAGACAATGCTGGTAGTGCTGTGATGGAGAGCGTGGGTACACTTAACAGTTACCCAGAAATATGGCAAACTGTAGGCTGCAAGTTAAGTTTCTCAAGCCTGACACAATGGAAGGGGAATGAACTGTGGCTACCTGTGTGTGCTATTGTTCTTACAGAAAGCCACAGTGCATTGCTTTTCAAACTCTGTTCCACAGAACCCTAACTTTTCCTCAGTGCCTATTTAGAGAACATTTCAGTGGACCTAGTGAGTGGGGAAGGATGGTGAGAGGCGGGAGGCCAAGGAGACGGGACCTGTGCTTTAAGCAGAGCAGCTCTTCTTTGCATATTGGGCCACTTCCTTGACTTTAATTAAACGAAGCACTCCTTACCTAAATCACAGCCACTGTGATAGAGGCTATGATTAGAAGGAAGTGGGTAGTTTACAAGTGCCTCTAAAACTCATTGCTAGGAAAGCTTTCATGCAGGCTCAGGCTGCTGTGATAACATGAATGGGTTTCTGTTCCCTGGGCTTCATGGGCATAATGTGAGAGAAAAAAAAGAAGACGACCTTCAAACCATTTGGAAGAGTCACCAAGCCCTTGCCAGGGATGAGGAGACAGTACAATTGGCTGACTTCACATTTCAGAGCGTTGTCCAGGGAGACTGCAAAGGCCACCAAACTTGGAGGTGGCATCATCCAACCCTAACGTGTGAGTGTTTCTGAAACAAGGGCCAGGGACTTCCTGAAGCAGAAAATCCACCATTTCATTATTGTTGGCAGAGGATGACTACTTCCTGGAAGACTGCAAGTTCAGAGAGCCTATAATCAGTGATAAAGAAACAAATTCTGCTTGGAGCAGAGGAACTATACACCCCACTCCTCCTTTCTATTCGACCTTATCCCAATTCTCCAAAAGAAACGTTCAGGTAAGAGACAATATTCCCTAGTTGTATCTTATGTTTGAGGGCTAAAGAACCTCTTGAAAAAGAGGCATCAAAGGTAACTGCATTCTCTAAGTCACTCAAATCAGGAGCCTTGGAAGCCTCCTGGACTCTCTCATCTCACATTCATCCATCAGCTACTTTTATTGAGTCTTTCCTCAATAGAAATTTAGAATCCCACTATCTTCACTGCTTCTCTAATACTCTGGTCAGTCTCCTTTTCTCTAATTTGGATTCCTGCAGTTGTTTCCTCACTGGTATTCCCACTTCCACAGTCTCTTCTCAGTAAAGAAGCCAGGGTAATTTTATTATAGTGGAAGAAATTCAGTCATCATGCTTTCCTGCTTAAAACTCACAACACCCCATTTCACTCACAGTAGAAGTCAGTATCTTTATAATGGCCTGTGGGACCCATCTACATGATGTGGTTGTTATTCCTCTGAATTTATCTCCTACCCTCTTCATCTCTCACTGGGCTCCAGCCATACTGGCTTTCTCAATGTTACATGAATATTCTGGATCACTCCTGTTTTAGGGTCTTTGCATTGTCCGTTCCTTCTGCTTGAAATGGTCTTCCCACAGGGAGTTCTCTGGACACCAGAATGTTAATTTCTTCATCTTCTTCAAGCTTCCCTTTTCAATGAGGTCTTTCCTAACTATGCAATTCAAAATTTTACCTATCCCCTGTTTACATGCTTGCCACTACTTTTACTTGGTTCTACTTCTTTTCCCCCAAAGCCCTGGTCACTTTCTAGCATACTATACAGTTAATTTATTTATTAAATTTATTTTGTGCCTTTCCCTGGGAGAATACAAACTCTATTAGGGCAGAGATCCTTGTCTGTTTTCTTTACTACTATATGCAAAGTGTCAACTAGGTATGGTGGCTCACGCCTGTAATCCCAGCACTTTGGGAGGCTGAGGTGGGCGAATCATGAGGTCAAGAGATTGAGACCATCCTGGCCAACAGGGTGAAATCCCGTCTCTACTAAAAATACAAAAATGAGCTGGGCGTGGTGCTGCCTGCCTGTAATCCCAGCTACTCAGGAGGCTGAGGCAGGAGAATCACTTGAACTGGGGAGGCGGAGGTTGCAATGAGCCGAGATTGTGCCATTGCACTCCAGCCTAGGTAACAAGAGCAAAATACTGTCTCAAAAGAAAAAAGCTTTTCTCAACAACCTTTGCTTTCTGGTCAGAAAATTATAGATTCAGAAAGTTAGATAACTTGTTTTATCTCTTCCCACTCAATAAGGCTCTTGCAATAAGTATTCAGCACTTATTATGTGCTTATAGAATACTGTTAATGCTCCCAGAGTTAAATTTTAATAATAATCCTCAAGAAGAAAAGGGTAAAACAAAACAAAAACCCCAAAAACAAAAAACAAGTGATGAGGACTAATTCCATCATCCTAAGGAGAAGAGCTATTTTCGGTATGTGGGGTATGTGTAAGGTAGCAGTTGCAGCTAACATGAATGTTCTGGTTGGTGTTGGCTAATATTTCTAGTTGTTAATGAATAAACTGGATAAAATGCATTCTAGCATTCAACTCAGTCTCACATCTCCTTTAGTGAATGAGGGTTTCTCAGGCCTGAGTGGGACCTGGAACATAGAGACCCAATGTGGTTGGGACCTTTTGAGGTCCTGTTCATCTCCTGCTGATACCCCCTGACATAGGTGTATCTCCTGTTTCCTAATCTACTGGTTTGAATAAGAACATGTGTGTTTGGGAGAGAAGGATGAGTTGTATCTATATTAACTGGAATTATTGTTAAGAAAGTTCATTTTTCTATGATTTTAACTTGATACATAATATTTGCACATGTTTTTATGGTGCACATGTGATGTTTTGTTACATGCATAGAAGGTATAATAATCAAGTCATGGTATTTAGGGTACCCATTACCTTGAGTCTTTATCATTTCTATGTGTTGGGAACATTTCCAGTCCTCTCCTCCAGCTATTTTTAAATATAAAATATATTGTTAACTATAATTACCCAGCCTTACTATCGAACATTAGAATTTCTTCCTTCTATGTTTGTATCTATTGACCAACGTCTCTTGATAAGATAGCTATAAATACATGAAAATATGAATTGTTTAAAAACCACATGGTTGTGAAGTTTTGGCTGAGCGCAGTGGCTCATGCCTGTAATCCCAGCATTTTGGGAGACCGAGCAGACAGATCACTTGAGGTCAGGAGTTCAAGACCAACCTGGCCAACATGGTGAAACCCCATCTCTACTAAAAATACAAAAATTAGCTGGGTGTGGTGGCACGTGTCTGTAATCCCAGCTACTTGAAAGGCTGAGGCGGGAGAATGGCTTGAACCTGGGAGGCAGAGGTTGCGGTGAACCAAGATCGTGCCACTGCACTCCAGCCTGGGCGACAGAACAAGATTCCATCTCAAACAAACAAAACAAAACAAAAAGCAAACCACATGGTTGTGAACTTTCTATTTGAACCCCATTTTATAGTTCCTACCAACTTGCCACATTCCTGTCTTATTGCTCTCCAGAACACGTTTCACCATCCCCTATCTACCTGTACAGAACATCTTCAAAAAATTGAAATAGAAGTAAGCAAGGATAGGGGAACATATGGTCTATTCTTTATGTTAATATTTGCAAAAGGGAGTAAAATAAGCTTCATAATAACTGAGCCCTTCCTTGGAATTATACCTCAATAAATGTGCAGATAACCATTTTGTTGGCAATCAGCAAAGCTGAGGCAGTACACACGTGTCAGAAATCAAATGCATAAGACAGGCACTGAAATCATTCCTGAGCTTAGGGCAAGGCAAGTTCCCATGGTTGATTCCTATTGCCTCCAAGCTTTCAGACAGGAGAGAGAAGACCAAAATTCCTAAGGCACAGGTTGACCATCCCACCAGGGCCTGGAAATTTCTTTTCTATGTTCCACACACTCTGTGCTCATGGATTGGATCCTGGGAAATTGATTTCATCTCTTCCCCAGCTTCTTGATGATAATGGTCTTTTCATCTGAGCATTGGGTGAGTGATTGCAGTGACCCAGTTTGTTGTAATAACATGTGCATAACTGTATTGTGTGTTTTTACACTGCCTTAGGATATGGTAATGACTTTATTAGAACACAAGCGCTATTTTCTGAATTCTCTGCTGTGTGATTTGAGAATATTACCATGCTGTGTATGGACTTGCCTCAAGTACTACAGTTAAAAAAAAAAAGCTTCCACTAAAATGTAATAACTCCAAAATGGAATGATGCTTTCTGAATCTGCTCCTTTTTACTTCTGATCTTGATGACTTTTACTTATTAACGTGTACCTGTAAGAATTGCTCAGAGGCACTGAAGGTGTAAAATGTACAGAAAGCCAACTTTTACTGAATGCAATCTCCTTTGGTGGATATGGGTCAAATGAATCCTCTTAACCTCATTTGGTCAGATTGAAAAGGCCCTCCTGTCTCCTATTCCGTATCTTAGTGGTTTGATGGCTTATGTGGATAAAATACACAGACTGATATTATCTTAACACAATTTCAGGAGTCCCCAGCAAATTGGCAAAGACAGTAATGATTTAAAACCCCTCAGCTGCTGTATGATTAGCAATACTTATTCTGGGCCCCTTCTTCTAAGGTATCCTTTCTCTTTTGGGCCAGGCTCAGACTAGCGATTTGACAGCTGGCTTATTAGTTGCAGGATTTGAGTTGAAGGTTTAAATTGTTTATTGGTGACCTCTGGGTTCCAGTTACCTGCATCTTCACATCTTTCAACAGAGCAATTGTGCCCCCACAGGCTCTCAATCAGTGGTGGTAGTTGTGGATCTTTCTTTCTTCCTTCCCCTTGTATCTCCCTCACAGTCTATGTGGTCTGGGTAAAAACATACCATGAGAAACTTTGAGAGAAACAAAAAGCAAGCAAGTTTTTTAGTGTGTTAGGCAAATAGCACACCAAAGTATGCAAATGGTTGCAAATGAGATTTGGGGTTCAAATTCCGAAGCCATGGAGTAGTTGTAATTTATCCCAGAATGTGTTTTTTACCTTCTGTGGCTTCAGTCCAGTGGTATATTCTGTCCTGGGGGCATGAGGAGTGCTTCTGAGCTTCTGGTTATTTTAGATATTTCTATCCCTCACTCGTCCTGCCTTCTATCTCCTGGTTTCTGAAGTTGAAGATTTTTTGGATGGTCTGGTCCTTTGGGTCCTGCTGGGTGAAGTGTGGCAACTTGTGATATCAGGTGAGATTTGCCCAGAGGGAAGTGGAACTTTTCAGGGCAACTTGCTATGGGCAGACCATGTGTCTTAGGAGTAGAGCCTGTGTCTAGGCACATGTCAATGAGGGAAGAGGGAGAGGTTACACTGGGGTGTTGGGAGCATGGTGGTCAGTTATATCAGAATTAGGGGAAGAAAGGTGGGATTTATATTCTTATATAGTGAAAGTTGAAAGTGGAAATTATCATCTTGGGCTACTGTTCTTGCTGTAAAGAAGCCCATTGACATCTGGGCTGATCAAGACCAGAGCAGACCTCCAAATCTGTATCCCAAGGCTGTGTTATTCCTTTGCTTATTCACTTGTTTACTCATTTGTTTATCCATTCCATCCATTCTACTAATCCATTCATTCCAGGCTTTCACTTTGGCACTTTTGATATAGAGAAAAATGCCATAGTTTCCCCCTGGCCCCACCCTTGTATTTAATGGGAGAGACAGAGGGCACAGATGGGTTGGTGATGACAGCATGGTGTGATGTTGTGTTAAAGGAAAGCACAGTGCTGCATGGGGACACAGAAGGGGGGCATTCCACACAACCTTGGAAGTGAGGCCTTACCTGAGTCTTAGAGGATGAGGAAGGATAGCCTGGTAAAGAAGGAAGAAAAGGGTCTTCTGTGCAGTGGGGCTGTATCCTATGGTGAGGTCAAAGATGCTTTTTCAAAACTTTTTTTTCCTCCATCTTCAGACTGACAGGAGGAGGCCTGGTGTTGGCTGGGATAATGTTTCTTGCATGTTCACTGAACTCATCTGACAACTTAGAATCTTTTTTGTGCTGGGTGATTATTTAATTCTCTGGAAAATACCTGCAGCCCACTGCTCAATTGATTTCAGGGAAGATGGAGATGTGTGTGCTATATGGATAGAGCCTTCTCTAGGAATTCTGGTTTTCACTTTAAAGAACTCATAACAAACTTTATAATGAAATTGTTCTGGTTAAAAATAATCCCTACTAGCTGATAAAAGCTTGAATAGTCTTTGGGATTTCCCTCTAAGATTTATTTTCGACTGAGAGAACTGAGGTCGGAAGATGACAGTTTACAATGGTGGTTGAAAGGGAATTGTTAAAGAAATGTTCTAGCAAAATGGAGTCAAACTCACTAGCCTGGTGCTATTCTTTGAAGTGAAGACCCAGCTTTGACCCTTTCAGACCGCAAGACTGTACCAACAGAGATTCACAACATCCAGTGTCTTATCATTTATCTTGCTCCCAAAGTAGACCATTCTTCCTTCTGCTTAGCCACATCTTATATTTTCACTTCTGGCTTTCTCAACATGCCAGAGAGAGTAAGAGGTATTACTAACACCACAAACAACAGATGCTCTTTCTGACAATTGGAAAAATTGCCAAAGGTAAAAGAAGCCTTTTCCAATATCACACTAAGGTATTGGAATGCTTTTTTCTTCCTTTTAATGAAACAAAAAAGAGAAAAAGAGGCCCTAGGGTTACACACTGCCAACTCTCAGCAAGCCCAGGATTTTAGCCATGAGAAAGCTATATTTCTTCTAAACTTGAAACTTGTGTTTTCACGAGGGTTAGTATTAAACACTAAGTGACAAGAGGGGGCAGTTGGGTGACAAGTGCCCAACTGAGGCCTGCTCTGAAAGTTCAGAGGTTCTGATTTTCAGACAGAAATGATTACTTCCTCAGATATCTGACGTATGTTTAGGCATGAGGAAACGGTCCAGATCAGAGAAACCTTTCTAATGAGCTGGGGGTAGCTATGTCCTGGTGGTGGTTTAAACAAAGAATTAAATGAACAGATGAGGGAGCTTTAAGTACATACAGAAGATTGGACCTATGACCTTGATCTCATGCACTTGAAGTTATTAAAAGGTTTATGGTGGGAATGGTAAAGTAGGGACATTAGCAGGAAGCATACTCATTGGTATCAAAAAGATTTGGATTTCAGATCTGTGTCTCCCACTTATGACCTGTTTGGTTTTAGACAAGATACTTAACCTCTCTGATTGTTCATTTTCTCTTGTATAAAATGGAGATAATTAATTTCAAGATGAATATTAAAGACTAATTAACTAATATGAAGATAAAAAGAAGGAATGTATAAAAGTGCCTAGTATGGTACCTGACATTCAACAGAGAACACTTGAAATAATAGAAAAGATGAACCACAAGGCAAGACATGTGGGTAAGACAAGACCTGAAGCACAGGTGAGTGTCTTCACTTATGCCTAGGACAATGGAAAACCTTTGTAGGACCATACAGTTGAGCTCCCTCACTTCAAGGTCAATAACAATAAAATAAAAATAACAACAACAATAATGAATTTGGGTCATACTAGGATCCTGATGCTGTTAAATGGTATGACCAGTGACCCAGTGACACAAATGCTGTCCTACATCCATTTCTCTTTTTCCCTGTTTAGGTCCTGAGCTTGAAGCCTAATAAGTACTGCCCTTCTTTCAGAACTTAGGGTCTGAAATCTTATTAGAAATATGTAGGAAGTAGAGAAGTAGAACTAGCTAGTTTGTTTGTAGAACAGTCCCTGGACTCAACTCATCTACCCTGCAGAGAGCAGGCAAAGCCAGCTCTCTGGGCAGTGTATTCACCCACCAGTGTGCATGCCAGGGAAGAAAGGTCACAGATCACAGAGTGATTCCTGCCCATTAGGAAGCCATGACCCAGTAACTACAGCAACTTCATCACTGGGAAACAGGGTAAGGGGAGGGGACTGAGAGTTTCTCCTCCCTACAGGAAGAATGGTAGCTAGCATTTACTGAATACCCATAGGCAGGCCTGTCTGGCTCCAAATCTCATGCTCTTAACTTCTCTGCTAGGAGGCACCAAAAAGGAAGGCAGTGCAACTTCTCAGATCTAAAAGACAAGAACATATGGCCAGGCATGGTGGCTCACACCTGTAATCCCAGCACTTTGGGCGGCTGAGGCAGGTGGATCACTTGAGTTCAGGAGTTCAAGACCAGCGTGACCAACATGGCAAAACCCTGTCTCTACCAAAAAATACAAAAACTAGCTGGGCATGGTAGTGCATGCCTGTAATCACAGCTACTTGGGAAACTGAATCAGGAGAATCACTTGAACTTAGGGGGCAGAGGTTGCAGTGAGCCAAGATCGCACCACTGCACTCCTGCCTGGGGGACAAGAGTAAAACTGTCTCAAAAAAAACAAAAACAAAAACAAAAAAAAACAAGAACATGAATCCTTCTTTTTGAAAATTATCCTAGATATAGCATATATCAATGCCTTCTTTTCTCCTTATCATTTAAGTTTACAGAGTGTCCTTACTCATACCACACTTAACCTTGAGTGTTCTTGTTCCTGCTCAAGCTTTTTACACTTTGTCCAGCTTAGTAGATAAGTTACTTTATTTTCATCTTGGAAATCCACACTGAGAAATTTGCATCAGTTATCCTCTTCTTTATTAAAAATTGGCTTATATTGCAAGGTAAGCATTGTGTTCTCAGTGTACAGAATCAATTTCATTTACATGTTAATAGAGTTTGGTCTGGGCGATGCGATAAGATCTTTTTTAAGCAAACACAGGCACCCTGTTAGAATGCACCAGGGAGTCTAGTAAAACAGAATAAATCTAGCTATTTCATTAGATGCTTCTAATTTTATACTCATGATTCTAGAAAACTTTGCCATCCATGTCTTGTCTGAGGAGACATAGGACAAAAAACCTAGCTGGAGCACAGTGAATATATCTCTTGAAATGGGACCTCTGATTCTCTTCTGTGTACCTGCAGAAGAAGCCTGATGACTTGATGGAAGTGTTTTATAAACAGGAAAGACTTACCCTAATATTACTATTATTTCATTGATAGTTCAGCTCTATTCAGGGAATGTTTATTAATTGTTTTTATGTGCCTGGCATATTCTGGATATTTTGGAGAGTTAAAAATAATCACAGGACTTAGTTGTTTCTCTCAAAGAGGTCATAATTTACTGGGGATATCAGGGATTCATGAAAGAAATAAGCCAGAAAATTTAAGTGGTAATTAAATGTAGAAAATTTTAAAAAATATGTTTTGGAGAATAAACATATCAGGGGTGCAGTTTTCAACCACAGTATCATTATACACTTGTGTCACACTAAATTGTGAGATTTGTTGCGAGTAATTTTTTAGTAATGATAATTGAAGACCTGCAATTTGTGAATTATTTATTTTTCCTATGCATTACAATGAAGTCAGTGTAATTCCTAAAAGTATTACTTGCTTGCATGCTGAAATGCCTTCTTGAAGGAGAGAAAATCAGACAGGTTGGATCTCGCAAGCAGTAATCAGAGTGGCTTCCTGTTTAGGAGCTTGGGCCCCAGAGTCAGATATCCTGAGCTTAAATTTGAGTTTCCTCACTTTAACCTAACATTTTCTGAGACTCCCCGGTTTGTTATGAAGATTCAAGGAGATAAACCTGTGCAGCCATGAATACCTTGCTACATAGCAACCATCAGATGTTAGCCAGTGTCATGACTAATTACAAACAACACTGTATACATGGCTATTGTTTTAAGATACCAGAAAAGGGAGCAAGCAATGTTATCCAGAGTTAAGAAGGAAAGCCTGAGAACAGGATCGGTGCAGAGAATGGTGCAAGTTTAGGAGTTCAGTTCCACTTTTGGCTGTGTATGCTCAGCTGCTTATTGTGCTAGCCCCCACACTGTGCCTGACTTCCTATTTTTCCCCACTATTGACAAGCCCACTTAGATTTTCTATTAGTTGTCCTTGGGATTTAGCTTGACACATATGTGATTGGATTGTTTGGCTTTGGGAAGGTGTGTAATGGCTTCTCTTTTTCTCTCTACTTTGAAGGAGAAAAACTTGACTCTCAATTCATGCTGCTATGCAGGACAGGTAAACCCTAAATTGGGGGCTTAACCCGAGTGTGTTCTTGGCTTCATCACGGAAAGAATTCAAAGGCAAGCTGGTGGTGGTAGACAGTAATCTGCTGAACAGTACTGCTTCTTGCAGAGCAGGACTAATTCATAGGCATATGTGCCCAGAGTAGGCAGCTCTTGGCAACTTTATTTATACTCAGGAACCCACTTTCAATTACATGTAAATTAAGGGGTGGGTCAATGGAAATTGATGGGTGGGCTATTTAGAATTTTCTAGGAAAGGAAGAGTAATTTCCTGGTTGTTGCCATGGAAAGGGGAGGTAACTTCTGGGTCATTGCCATGGCATTTGTAAAGTGTCATGGCGCTGGTGGGAGTATATTATGCTAATGAGCAATGAGGGCAGCTAGGGATCACTTTCATTGTCATCTGCTGGTTCTTGCTGGTTTCTTTGCTTCATCTTGTCTGGACCAGGTGCTGTTTTAGTCAGCAGGGTTGTGACCAGGAAACAAGTCTTGCCAGTCTCCTTCCTCACTACTGTCATTTCTGTTCCTACATCAATGCAGGTTGGTCCCACCAAGTCAGGACCCAAACCCAAATGGGAACCTTTGTGTCATCCTCCAAACCTTTTATTTGTTTTATTTGTTCTTGGTCAAGCCAATTCCCATTTTCAACAGCAACTCTTTCAAACCATCACCTCCCTTAAGTCCAGGACTTATACTCAGTCTTCTTTTTTTAAATAAAATAATTTTATTTTAAATATTTTAAAAATACATAAAAAGTAGAAATAATGAACTTCCATAAACTTATATTTATATTCAATAATTTTAAAGATTTTGTCATCTTTGCTCTATTTCTTTTTTTCTATAATGAATTATTATTATTTTATTTTATTTATTTAGTTAGTTATTTTTTTGAGACAGAGTCTCGCTTTGTCACCCAGGCTGGAGTGCAGTGACGTGATTTCGGCTCACTGCAAGCTCCACCTCCTGGGTTCACACCATTCTTCTGCCTCAACCTCCCCAGCAGCGGGGACTACAGGCACCCGCCACCATGCCCGGCTAATTTTTTGTGTTTTTAGTAGAGATGGGGTTTCACCATGTTAGCCAGGACGGTCTCGATCTCCTGACCTCGTGATCCACCCGCCTTGGCCTCCCAAAGTGCTGGGATTATAGGCATGAGCCACCACAGCCAGCCCTCTTTAATGAATTATTTTAAAACAAATCCCAGATAGCTCATTTCACACCTATATACTTAAAAAAGCATCTCTAAAAATTATATACATTTTCTTACATAACCACAATGCTGTTGTTACACTTTACAAAATAAAAGTCTTTTCTATTACCAACTACCCAGTCAATTATCAAAATTATGTTTATAGTTTGTTTTAATTAGAACCCACACAAATCTCACAAATTATGTTGAGTTGTAAATGAAATTTCCTTTAAGCTAGATTAGTCTCCCTCCCTCCTTTTTAATCATGCCATTGACTTATTGAAGAGAAGACAACCATTCTTAGGAATGTTCCACATTATGAATTTATCTGTAAATACATATGGATTTAACTTTGATGTTGCGTTTGCATATAAGAGAAGGAAATGGTTTTTCGTTTATTTAAGTATACTTCCTTTGTCTTCAGTAGTGTTTTAAAATTTCCTTATGTAAACTTTGCACATTTCTTGCTAAGAGTATGCTTAGGTGGTTTACATTTTTAGATGGGAGACTTCTCTCCATATATTTGTTTCTCATAATATTTTCATATTTACTTATATGAAGGCTCTTGATTTCCATATGTTAATTTTCTATCCTGTTAATTTACCACATTTGCTGATTTTTTACAGTAGTTTTTATTGATTTCTTGAGTTTTAATAACATACAAACATTACTTAAAATTAGATCTGATTTTACCTCCCAATTGCTTTATCCTGTCTAATTCCATTGGCTAATTTTTTCAGTATCATGTTAAATAGTAGCGGTAATAGTAGACAACATTGCATTGTTTCTTACAGCAATGGAAATACCTTAGTGTTTCCCCATTAAGTAAAATGCACACTTAATTGATTTTTATTTTAGTGATGAGTGTGTACGTATTTGTGTATGATCAAAAATGTTGAATTTTTTTCCTTTTAATAATAATACCAATTTTTTAAAAAATTATACTTTAAGTTCTAGGGTACATGTGTACAATGTGCAGGTTTGTTACATATGTATACATGTGCCATGTTGGTGTGCTGCACCCATTAACTCGTCATTTACATTAGGTATTTATCTTAATGCTATCCCTCCCCCCTCCCCCCACCCCATGATAGGACCCGGTATGTGATGTTCCCTGCCCTGTGTGCAAGTGTTCTCATTGTTCACTTCCCACCTATGAGTGAGAACATGCAGTGTTTGGTTTTCTGTCCTTGTGATAGTTTGCTGAGAATGATGGTTTTCAGCTTCATCCATGTCCCTACAAAGGACATGAACTCATCCTTTTTTATGGATGCATAGTATTCCATGGTGTATATGTGCCACATTTTCTTAATCCAGTCTATCATTGATGGGCATTTGGGTTGGTTCCAAGTTTTTGCTATTGTGAAGAGTGCCGCAATAAACATATGTGTACGTGTCTTTATAGTGGGATGATTTATAATCCTTTGGGTATATACCCAGTAATGGGATTCCTGGGTCAAATGGCAATTCTAGTTCTAGATCCTTGAGGAATCGCCACACTGTCTTTCGCAATGACTGAACTAGTTTACACTCCCACAAACAGTGTAAAAGTGTTCCTATTTCTCCACATCCTCTCCAGCACCTGTTGTTTCCTGACTTTTTAATGATTGCCATTCTAACTGGTGTGAGATGATATCTCATTGTGGTTTTGATTTGCATTTCTCTGACAACCAGTGATGATGAGCATTTTTTCATGTGTCTATAGGCTGCATAGATGTCTTCTTTTGAGAAGTGTCTGTTCATATCCTTCACCCACTTTTTGATGGGGTTGTTTGATTTTTTCTTGTAAATTCAAGTTCTTTTTAGATTCTGGATATTAGCCCTTTGTCAGATGGGTAGATTGCAAAACTTTTCTCCCATTCTGTAGGTTGCCTGCTCACTCTGATGGTAGTTTCTTTTGCTGTGCAGAAGCTCTTTAGTTTAATTAGATCCCATTTGTCTGTTTTGGCTTTTGTTGCCATTGCTTTTGGTGTTTTAGTCATGATGTCCTTACCCATGCCTATGTCCTGAATGGTATTGCCTAGGTTTTCTTCTAGAGTTTTATGGTTTTAGGTCTAACATTTAAGTCTTTAATCCATCTTGAATTAATTTTTGTATAAGGTATAAGGAAGGGATGCAGTTTCAGCTTTCTACATATGGCTAGACCGTTTTCCCAACACTGTTTATTAAATAGGGAATCTATCGGGGGAAATTCAGTGGATATTGGGCGAAATTCACCCTCGATATTTCACATACATTCTTTTCTATTTTCCCTAAGTGTCGCACAGTCTGAGAAATAAAGGGAAAGAGTGCAAAAGAGAGAAATTTTAAAGCTGGGTGTCCAGGGGAGACATCACATGTCGGCAGGTTCCGTGATGCCCCCTGAGCCTCAAAACCAGCAAGTTTTTATTAGCGATTTTCAAAAGGGGAGGGAGTGTATGAATAGGGTGTGGGTCACAGAGATCACATGCTTTCAAGGTAATAATATATCACAAGGCAAATGGAGGCAGGGTGAGATCACAGGACCACAGGACCAGGGCGAAATTAAAATGCTAATGAAGTTTCAGGCAGGCATTGTCATTGATAACATCTTAACAGGAAACAGGGTTTGAGTGTAGACAACCGGTCTGACCAAAATTTATTAGGCGGGAATTTCCTCATCCTAATAAGCCTGGGAGTGCTACGGGAGACTGGGGCTTATTTCATCCCTACAGCTGCAGCCAGAAAAGACGGCTGCCCCTGAAGCGGCCCTTTCAGAGCCATACCCTCAGGGATGCATTTTCTTTCTCAGGGATGTTTCTTGCTGAGAAAAAGAACTCAGTGATACTTCTTCCATTTGCTTTCGAAAGAAGAGAAATATGGCTCTGTTTCGCCCGGCTCACTGGCAGTCAGAGTTTACAGTTATCTCTCTTATTCCCTGAACATTGCTGTTACCCTTTTCTTTTTTCAAGGTGCCCAGATTTCATAATGGTCAAACACACATGCTCTACAAACAATTTCTGCAGTTAACACAATGATCACAGGGTCCTGAGACATCATACATCCTCCTCAGCTTACGAAGATGATGGGATTAAGAGATTAAAGTAAAGACAGGCATAGGAAATCACAAGGCTGTTGACTGGGGAAGTGATAAGTGTCCATGAAATCTTCACAATTTATGTTCAGAGATTGCAGTAAAGACAGGTGTAAGAAATTATAAAAGTATTAATTTGGGGAACTAATAAATGTCCACGAAATCTTCACAATCCACGTTCTTCTGCCATGACTTCAGCCAGTCCCTCTGTTTGGGATCCCTGACTTCCTGCAACAGGAATCCTTTCCCCATTTCTTTTTTCTGTCAGGTTTGCCAAAGATCAGATGGTTGTAGATGTGTGGTGTCATTTCTGAGCCCTCTGTTCTGTTCCATTGGTCTGTATATCTGTTTTGGTACCAGATGTTGTTTTGGTTACTGTAGCCTTATAGTATAGTTTGAAGTCAGATAGCATGATGCCTCTAGCTTTGTTCTTTTGGCTTAGGGTTGACTTGGCGATGCGGGCTCTTTTTTGGTTCCATATGAAATTTAAAGTAGTTTTTTCCAATTCTGTGAAGAAAGTCATTGGTAGCTTGATGGGGATGGCATTGAATCTATAAATTACCTTGGGCAGTATGGCCATTTTCCCAATACTGATTCTTCCTATCCATGAACATGGAATGTTCTTCCATTTCTTTGTGTCCTCTTTTATTTCATTGAGCAGTGGTTTGTAGTTCTCCTTGAAGAGGTCCTTCACATCCCTTGTAAGTTGGATTCCTAGGTATTTTATTCTCTTTGAAGCAATTGTGAATGGGAGTTCACTCATGATTTGGCTCTGTTTGTCTGTTATTGGTATATAGGAATGCTTGTGATTTTTGCACATTGATTTTGTATCCTGAGACTTTGCTGAAGTTGCTTATCAGCTTAAGGAGATTTGGGGCTGAGATGATGGGGTTCTCTAAATATACAATCATGTCATCTGCAAACAGGGACAATTTTATTTCTTCTTTTCCTAATTGAATATCTTTATTTCTTTCTCCTGCCTGATTGCCCTGGCCAGAACTTCCAACACTATGTTGAATAGGAGTGGTGAGAGAGGGCATCCCTGTCTTGTGCCACTTTTCAAAGAGAATGCTTCCAGTTTTTGCCCATTCAGTATGATATTGGCTGTGGGTTTGTCATAGATAGATCTTACTATGTTGAGATACGTCCCATTAATACCTAGTTTATTGAGTTTTTAGCATGAAGGGCTGTTGAATTTTGTCAAAGGCTTTTTCTGCATCTATTGAGATAATCATGTGGTTTTTTCTTTGATTCTGTTTATGTGATGGATTACGTTTATTGATTTGCATATGTTGAACCAGCCTTGCATCCCAGGGATGAAGCCCACTTGATTGTGGTGGATAAGCTTTTTGATGTGCTGTGGATTTGGTTTGCCAGTATTCTATTGAGGATTTTTGCATTCATGTTCATCAGGGATATTGGTTTAAAATTCTCTTTTTTGGTTGTGTCTCTGCCAGGCTTTGGTATCAGGATGATGCTGGCCTCATAAAATGAGTTAGGGAGGATTCCCTCTTTTTCTATTGATTGGAATAGTTTCAGAAGGTATGGTACCAGCTCCTCTTTGTACCTCTGGTAGAATTCGGCTGTGAATCCATCTGGTCCTGGAGTTTTTTGGTTGGTCGGCTATTAATTATTGCCTCAATTTCAGAGCCTGTTATTGGTCTATTCAGGGATTCAACTTCTTCCTGGTTTAGTCTTGGGAATGTGTGTGTGTCTAGGAATTTATCCATTTCTTCTAGATTTTCTAGTTTATTTGTGTAGAGGTGTTTACAGTATTCTCTGATGGTAGTTTGTATTTCTGTGGATCGATGGTGATATCCCCTTTATCATTTTTTATTGCATCTATTTGATTCTTCTCTCTTTTCTTCTTTATTAGTCTTGATAGCAGTCTGTCTATTTTGTTGATCTCTTCAAAAACGAGCTCCTGGATTCATTGATTTTTTTTTTGAAGGTTTTTTTGTGTCTCTATCTCCTTCAGTTCTGATCTGATCTTAGTTATTTCCTGCCTTCTGCTAGCTTTTGAATGTGTTTGCTCTTGCTTCTCTAGTTCTAATTGTGATGTTAGGGTGTCCATTTTAGATCTTTCCTGCTTTCTCTTGTGGGCATTTAGTGCTATAAGTTTCCCTCTAGACACTGCTTTAAATGTGTCCCAGAGATTCTGATATGTTGTATCTTTGTTCTCATTGGTTTCAAAGAACATCTTTATTTTTGCCTTCATTTCGTTATGTACCATAGTCATTAAGGAGCAGGTTGTTCAGTTTCCATGTAGTTGAGTGTTTTTGAATGAGTTTCTTAATCCTGAGTTCTAGTTTGATTGCACTGGGGTCTGAGAGATAGTTTGTTGTGATTTCTGTTCTTTTAGATTTGCTGAGGAGTGCCAACTATGTGGTCAGTTTTGGAATAAGTGTGATGTGGTGCTGAAAAGAATGTATATTCTGTTGATTTGGGGTGGAGAGTTCTGTAGATGTCTATTAGGTCTGCTTGGTGCAGAGCTGAGTTCAAGTCCTGGATATCCTTGTTAACCTTCCGTCTCATGGATCTGTCTAATATTGACAGTGGGGTGTTAAAGTCTTCCATTATTATTGTATGGGAGTCTAAACCTCTTTGTAGGTCTCTAAGGATTTGCCTTATGAATCTGGGTGCTCCTGTTGGGTGCATATATATTTAGGATAGTTAGCTCTTCTTGTTGAATTGATCCCTTTACAATTATGTAATGGCCTTCTTTGCCTCTTTTGATCTTTGTTGGTTTAAAGTCTGTTTTCTCAGAGACTAGGATTCCAACCCCTGCCTTTTTTTGTTTTCCATTTGCTTTGTAGATCTTCTTCCATCCCTTTATTTTGAGCCTATGTGTGTCTCTGCACATGAGATGGGTCTCCTGAATACAGCACACTGATGGGTCTTGACTCTTTATCCAATTTGCCAGTCTGTGTCTTTTAATTGGTGCATTTAGCCCATTTACATTTAAGGTTAATATTGTTATGTGTGAACTTGATCCTGTCATTATGATGTTAGCTGGTTATTTTGCTCGTTAGTTGATGCAGTTTCTTCCTAGCCTTGATGGTCTTTACAATTTGGCATGTTTTTGTAGTGGCTGGTACCGGTTGTTCCTTTCCATGTTTAGTGCTTCCTTCAGGAGCTCTTGTAAGGCAGGCCTGGTGGTGACAAAATCTCTCAGCATTTGCTTGTCTTTAAAGGATTTTATTTCTTCTTCACTTATGAAGCTTCGTTTGGCTGGATATGAAATTCTGGGTTGAAAATTCTTTTCTTTAAGTTGAATATTGGTCCCCACTCTCTTCTGGCCTGTAGAGTTTCTGCCGAGCAATCTGCTATTAGTCTGATGGGTTTCCCTTTGTGGGTAACCCAACCTTTCTCTCTGGCTTCCCTTAACATTTTTTCCTTCATTTCAACCTTGGTGAATCTGACAATTATGTGTCTTGGGGTTGCTCTTCTCGAGGAGTAACATTGTGGTGTTCTCTGTATTTCCTGAATTTCAGTGTTGGCCTGTCTTGCTAGGTTGGGGAAGTTCTCCTGGATAATATCCTGAAGAGTGTTTTGCAACTTGGTTCCATTCTGCCTGTCACTTTCAGGTACACCAGTCAGACATAGATTTGGTCTTTTCACATAGTCCCATATTTCTTGGAGGTTTTGTTCATTTCTTTTTACTCTTTTCTCTAAACTTTTCTCACTTCATTTCATTCATTTGATTTTCAATCACTGATACCCTTTCTTCCACTTGATCAAATCAGCTACTGAAGCTTGTGCGTGTGTCACGTAGTTCTCGTGCCATGGTTTTCAGCTCCATCAGGTCATTTAAGGTCTTCTCTACACTGTTTATTCTAGTTAGCCATTTGTCTAATATTTTTCAAGGTTTTTAGCTTCCTTGTGATGGGATCGAAGATCCTCCTTTAGCTCAGAGAAGTTTGTTATTACTGACCTTCTGAAGCCTACTTCTGTCAACTCATCAAAGTCATTCTCCATGCAGCTTTGTTCCATTGCTGGTGAGGAGCTGTGATCCTTTGGAGGAGAAGAGGAGCTCTAGTTTTTAGAATTTTCAGCTTTTCTGCTTTTCTCCCCATCTTTGTGGTTTTATCTACCTTTGCTCTTTGACGTTGGTGACCTACAGATGGGGTTTTGGTGTGGATGTCCTTTTTGTTGATGTTGATGCTGTTCCTTTCTGTTTGTTAGTTTTCCTTCTAACAGTCAGGACCCTTAGGTGCAGGTCTGTTGGAGTTTGCTAGAGGTCCACTCCAGACCCTGTTTGCCTGGGTATCACCAGCGGAGGCTGCAGCACAGCAAACATTGCTACCTGATCCTTCATCTGGAAGCTTTGTCTCGGGGGCACCTGGCTCTATGAGGTGTCAGTGGGCCCCTACTGGGAGGTGTCTCCCAGTTAGGCTACACAGGGGTCAGCAACCCACTTGAGAAGGCAGTCTGTCCATTCTCAGAGCTCAAACTCCATGCTAGGACAACCACTGCTCTCTTCAGAGCTGTCAGATGCAACATTTAAGTCTGCAGAAGTTTCTGCTGCCTTTTGTTCAGCTATGCCCTGCCCCTGGAGGTGGAGTCTACAGAGGCACATAGGCCTCGTTGAGCTGTGGTGGGCTCCACCCAGTTTGAGCTTTGTTTACCTACTCAAGCCTCAGCAATGGCAGACGCCCCTTCCCCAGCCCAGGCTGCCACCTCGCAGTTGAATCTTGGACTGCTGCACTAGCAGTGAGCGAGGCTCCATGGGTGTGGGACCCACTGAGCCAGACATGGGATATAATCTCTTGTTGTGCCATTTGCTAAGACTGTTGGAAAAGTGTAGTATTATGGTGGGAATGTCCTGGTTTTCCAGGTACTTTCATGGCTTCCCTTGGCTGGGAAAGGGAAATCCCTGGACCCCTTGCGCTTCCTGGGTGAAACCTTGCCCCATCCTGCTTCAACTCACCCTCTGGGCTGCACCCACTGTCCAACCAGTCCAATGAGATGAACCAGGTACCTCAGTTGGAAATTCAGAAATCACCCATCTTCTGCATCGATCATGCTGGAAGCTGAAGACCGGAGCTGTTCCATTTTCAATATTGAATTTTTAAAAAAGCTTTTTTGCCATTTTTAGAGATGGTCATATGAACTTTCACTTTTGATTGACTACTGTGATGAATTATTTTAATGGATTTCCTTATACTGAATCATTTTGCATTTCAAGAATAAACTGTATTTGATCATGATATAATTTCTTTCAATATGACATTCTATTTTTAATATTTTACATATAACTTTTATATCTTTTTTAGGTGAGAATGATATATAGCTTTTTAAAATGTAATCTTTATGTGGATTTTGTCTTTTATATTTTATATAAAAATTTGAATAATTTTCCTTTCTTTTCTATGATTCAGAACAACTTAAGTATCAGTTGGGCCATCTGATTTTTATCTGTTTGGTAGTAATGCACTATAAAATCATCTGGGCCTGAGGCTGTTGTGAAGAATAAATTTTGAAAACTCTCTTAGCTTCTTGTGTGATAATTAACTTCTTAGAACTTTCTGTCTCAACTTTTTATTTTGACCAAAGTTACCCATTTCATCAAGGTTTTAAAATACAGTCATGAAATTACATACATCCCCATATGAATTACAGGGATGCATTTTAAGAATTATGTTGTTAGGTTATTTCATTATTGTGCAACATCATACAATGTAATTATACAAACTTAGATGTATAGCCTATTGCACACTAGGTTATATGATATAGCCTATTGCTCCTAGGCTACAGACCTGTATGCATCTTATGCTACTGAATATTATAGGCAATCATAACACAATGGTAAGTATTTATATATTTAAACATGGAAAAGGTACAGTAAAATTGGATATTATATTCCTATAGGACCACTGTCATATTTGTGAAACATTATGTAGCATATGACTGTATTTGCATAGAATTGTTCCAATTTAATTATATAGATTAAAAAAATCTTGATGGTTATTTTTTCTTTGTCATATTCATTTTGTGTATTTTTACTTTCTACCTGTTTACTAAAGACATAAGTTAACTAGAGGTTTGTCCATTTTACTAATATTTTTTAAAGGACAAGATTGTTTCCCTTCCTTTCTTCCTTCCTTCCCTTTTCTTCCCTCCTCTTCTCCCTCCCTCCCTTCCGTCCATCTGTCCTTTTCTCCGTCCTTTTTTCCTTCCTTTTTTCCTTGTTCCTTCCTTTTTTCCTTGTTCCTTCCTTTTTTACTTCCTTCCTTTTTTCCTTCCTTCCTTCCTTCCTATACTTTAAGTTCTGGGGTACATTTGCAGAACGTGCAGGTTTGTTACAAAGGTATACATGTGCCATGGTGGTTTGCTGCTCCCATAAACCCGTCATCTACATTAGGTATTTATCCTAATGCTATCCATCCCCTAGCCCCCTGCCCCCTGCCCCCCTGACAGGCCCCAGTGTGTGATGTTCCCCTCCCTGTGTTCATGTGTTCTCATTGATCAACTCCCACTTATGAGTGAGAACATGCAGTGTTTGGTTTTCTTTTCTTTCTCTCTCTCCTTTCTTTCTTTTCCTCTCCTTTCTTTTTCTTTCTTTCTTTCTTTTCTTTCTTTCTCTTTCCTTTATTTCTTTCTCTCCCTTCCCCCATTCCCTCCCTCCCTCCTTCTTTCTTTCTCCCTTCTCCCTCCCTCCCTTCCTTCCTTCTTCTCTTTCTTCCTTCCTTCCTTCTTCCCTTCCTTCATTCCTTCCTCTTTCTCTCTCTCTTTTCTCTCTTTCTCCAGTCTTTCTATCCTTCTTAGTGCTATGTTTCTTTTTTTACTATTTTCTCATTTATTTTTGCTTTTATCTTTAGTAATTCTACTTTACTTCAATATTCTTTGTAATTTTCACCACTTTTGGAGTGGGGTCTGTTTTCACTTTTATTGATATAAAAAATGAAATTTATAAATTTTTATTTAAGCATTTACTTTAGCTGTATCCCCTAGATACAATATATTGTATTTTATTCTTCATTGCTTTCAGAAATTCTGCAATTACTTTTTATATTTACTCCTTGACACAAGATTTGAGTGAAGCTTTCTTTTTTTTAATAATTCCAGGTGGAAGGACTTCTAAAAGATTTTATTATTAATTTCTAGTTTTATTGCTCTGTGGTCAGAATATACTATTTTTATTTTTTATTTATTGCATTCTGGTCGGAATATACCATTTGTATTTTTTATGTTTTGGAATTCATTGTTTCTTTTAACTTCTCTGTGGCCTAATATATTGTTAATTTTATAAATGTTCCATGTGTACTCTGAAAGAAAGTACACCTCTATTATTGGAAAACAGTTTCCAAACATATCAATAAGATCTACATTGTTGCAGATAAATCTTATTCTACAATATAGAATATTGTTTAGATATTGCATATTATTACTAATCACTTTATCTACTTGATGTATCTGGTTTTGTAAGAAGCCAATATAAGAATAATTTTCTTTTATTAGGTGAGTTAAGTTCACTTGCATTTATTGACATTATGGATGTATTTGATACTGTTTTATGTTGGATTTACTTTAAATTCATGTTTTTCATTAACCTTTTTTGTTTTATTTGAAATTTATTTTTTGTTAAAAGAGACACATTTTTACTTTTGCATAATACTGTTACTGACCTCTTATTTAGATATAACCCAATGATGTCCCACTATGACCAACACTGAGGTTAAGATCTCTTTCTTCTTTTCTTTACTGCCTCTCCCTTATAATCCAATTTTATATTCTAGTATTATCTTAATGTTACTTTTTATAGTCTTAAGTATTCTAACCTTTTACTGTTTGATTTGTCAGCTTTAAGACACACACACACACACACGCACACTCACACACACACACGCACACCAGTTAATACCTGTATAATAATCAGAAGGCTTACTTTCCATTTACCCTTAATTTTCTCAGTTTTGTCATTTTTAGTTTTTCATAATCTTAGAGCATATACCATTTCAAACTATTGTAATACACATACCTCTATCCTTTAGTCTTATTTATATAGATAATTATATTTAATGCTTACTCCTCAAACATTATGTTAAAATTTTTTCAATTATTTTGTGGCTGTCTGAAGCTTATTCTTAGCAAATTCCTCAAGATAGGCTCATACAAACAATATGCCCTAAGCTCTCCCATGTTTATGACCTCTATGTTGAAGGAATTTGGGATGGAATTTCAACCCTAGTTTGCATTTTCATTCTTTGACTATTTTAAATGTGCCACATTGTTTCCTAGCATGAAATATTGCTGTTAAGATGTTTAATCTAACTTGATGATCTTTCCCTATAAATGACTTAGACTTTCCCTCCCAAGATACTAAAAAGGTTCTTTTTTATATTTAAAGGCCAATATTTTCACTAGCAAATGACTTTGTGCTGACAATTCTGGGTCAATTTACCATGGCAACAGTGTGCTTGTTCAATATATAGATACAAGTTTTCTTTTACTCTAGGGAAAGTTTTTTGAAGTATAGTTTCAAACATTTATCTTTTATACATTTCTTTTTGTTTTTCTTTTTTCTTTTTGGTGGGGAGGACAAATTGGTGTCTGTTGGGCCTTCCTTGCTTATATTCTATGTCACTTTTTCTTGAGCCATTTAAAAAATCTTTGATATTTTGTGACTTATTTATTATTGTTGTTATTATTAATTTATTTTCTTTTGTTCTGTATTTCTCTAAACATACTTTCTTTGATGTTTATTCACTCTTGTATTCCTTTAATTTAATCTTAGGTTCTGAATTTTTTTTTTCTAATTCTTTTCTGAAATGTCAATTCCTGCTTGATGTATTCCTCTTGTCTAGTCATGTGATACCTGAGCTTTTCCAATTTTTTGATTTGTGCCATTGTTTCCAAGCTTCAATACTTCTCAAAATTGTGGTTACCTCATTTTGAAACATTTGGATAAAGTTGTCTGCTTCGTGGTCACATTTTAAGATGTATTTAATTATTTGTCAAAGTGTTATAAGGCTCCTTTTCAACTTCTTTTTTCCATGCAATAATTCAGTATGGGTTATTATTTCGTTGCTGTTATTATACTTGTTTAAATAACTTTAGTGTTCTTAGAGTATTATATTAGAAGGAAATACGTATGGAAGAAGTGAGCTATGTTAATTTTTTTTTCTGGGCTTACAGTTTAAGCATTCCCTCGTATGTGGTTACCATGAAAAACACAAAATATGGCCTCTCTCTGAGCTGAGTTTGTTTGAGAAAAATGTTCTAGCTCCAGCCTTTGTGCTCTGTTCACCTTACATTCTCTGGGGTGTGCTCACCTTTGGAAGCTGCACTTGGCTGTTAAAGTACTTTCTGGGTTTGGGTCCTCTGGGCCTCCTGTATAAACCTTCTCTGTTATTCTCAGTCTTTCTGCTGTCCTCAGTTTGGTTCCTGTTCCCAGTGGCTTTTCTTCAGGGTAGAATCAGTTTATCTGGAAATATTTGCTGAATCATTCTGAGGTTAGAGAACCACACACATCTTGTTTTTCCTGTGTCTGGGGGCAAACTTTATGCTCATTTGCAACCATAGAGCCTCTAGGGATGTTATTTTTGTCACGTTCCTAGATCTATGTGCTAAGGTTTCTCCCAGAGTAGGGTGCTCTCCTTTGCAGGTCAATTTTTGGGGCAATTTTTAAATTTCCCCAATTTGGAGAGTCAGTTGGTAATCTCCTTTTCTTCCGTGCCTTCCTGGCCACACTGCTGAAAATCCCAAGCAGGCTATTGTTGTTGGTAGTTCGGTAGCACTCAACCGGCTCCTGGGCCTGTGAGGGTTTTCTGTCATGAGGTTTTCTTGATAATACCCTCTAGATATTTTCTCCCTTTGCTATCAAGGTTGATCTATTTGGTTTGTTGGTGGTGTTTTTGGGACACTGAAAAACTACACCATCACCATGATCATGTTGTTCTCTTTTGCCTTCTATTAAATGAACTTGCTTCCTACTTTAACAAGAAATTGAAATCATTATATATTTCATCTCTAAACTTTCTTCCTACTTCCCCATATATAAAAATGTACCTATATCCAGATCTATTTTTTTTTTTTTTTGAGACAGAGTCTCACTCTGTCGCCCAGGCTGGAGTGCAGTGGCACAATCTTGGCTCACTGCAAGCTTTGCCTCCCAGGTTCGTGCCATTCTCCTGCCTCAGCCTCCTGAGTAGCTGGGACTACAGGTGCCCACCACCATGCCTGGCAAATTTTTTATTTTTATTTTTATTTTTAGTAGAGATGGGGTTTCACCGTGTTAGCCAGGATGGTCTCGATCTCCTGACCTCATGATCCACCCGCCTCAGCCTCCCAAAGTGCTGGGATTACAGGCGTGAGCCACCGCACCCAGCCCAGATCTATCTTTATTATCTTTTCAGACTGAAGAAAATGGTCTAAGTATAACACGTGGGCAGGCCTGACAATGCTATCTGTAGCTTTGATTATCTCTCTTCTCACTATTTCTGGGAACTTACTCTGTTGAAAATCCCCTGTTCTCTCCTTTATATGCAGCCTCTCTTTTTCCTAAATCCTCCTCCTTAGCCCATAAACATGATCATCTTAAAAAAATCTTTCTTTGACACTATCCCTTCAAGACACCATCTAGTATCTCTTTTTACCTAAACGTTGATGAGTCAGTCTTTATTTCTCACCTCCCAATTACTGTAACTCACTGCAAACTGCCTCTCATTCTCTCCATTAAAAAAAAAAAATCAAACTTGTTATAGTCATCAAGAAATTACTACTTGCAGATTCAGTGGACACCTCCAGATTTATCATATTTGACCTCACTGTTATAGAGTGTTATATATTGCCCTCCTGTACTCTTCTGTGTTGCCCGTAAATTCTCTCTGACCATTCCTTTTCATTTCTCTGGTTCCATGTCTTCCACTAATACTTTAATATTCCTGCTTTTTAGAGCTTCCTTCCTAGCTTACTTGTTTTGTAATTCTACATTTTTTTCTCATTTACTCTCAAGACTTTAATGACTACTCATAGGGTGGTAACTTCCAAGGTTTTATCTCCTGGATATTTCTCCTCTAAGCTTCAAATTTATTTATCTATGGGCTAGGCACCCACAAACAAATGTTCGAAAGGTGTCTCAAACTCATTATGCCTCCAAATGAACTCATCTTTCTTCTCTAGGATACCCTGTCTTAGTGGTAGCAAGTCATACAAGTTAGAAACCCAAGAGTTGTTAATGATTATACTTCTCTTTCAGTTATTTCCATTTATTTATTTATTTAGAGACAGAGTCTCACTCTTTCGCCCCGGCTGGAGTACAGTGGCACAGTCTTAGCTCACTACAACCTCTGCTTCCCAGGTTCAAGTGATTCTCGTGCCTCAGCTATCTGAGTAGTTGGAATTACAGGTGTGTGCCATCACACTGGGCTAATTTTTGTATTTAGTAGAGACAGGGTTTCACCATGTTGGCCAGGCTGGTCTCGAACTCCTGACCTTAAGTGATCTGCCTGCCTCGGCCTCCCCAAGTACTGGAATTACAGGCGTGAGCCACCGCACCCAGCCCATTTCCTTTTATTCATACGCTAAATCCTGTTAAATTTTTCTCCAAAATGCCCTTTAAATTGGTCCTTTAAAAAAAATCCCTTGTGTCACTCCACCATATCCCTTGTCTGTGTGGTCTTCTTGCTTCCAGTGTTCTTTCCCTCAATTATTAGAGTGATCTACTTGATCACGTCACTGCCCTACTTTAAACTCTTCCATGGGCCCCTGTAGCTTTCACAGTGAAGACCAAGTTCTGTGACCTGATGTAAAGGCCCTGGATGGCCTGGCCTATGGATTTTTTTTTTTTTTTTTTTTTTTTTTTTTTGAGACAGAGTCTCGCTCTGTCGCCCAGGCTGGAGTGCACTGGCGCAATCTCAGCTCACTGCAAGCTTCTCCTCCTGGGTTCACGCCATTCTCCTGCCTCAGCCTCCTGAGTAGCTGGGACCACAGGCGCCTGCCACCATGCCTGGCTAATTTTTTTTTCTTTTTTTTTGTATTTTTAGTAGAGACGGGGTTTCACCTTGTTGGCCAGGATGGTCTCGATTTCCTGACCTCGTGATCCACCTGCCTCGGCCTCCCAAAGTGCTGGGATTACAGGCGTGAGCCACTGCGCCTGGCCTGGCCTGTGGATTTCTTAACAGTTTCTCCTTTTAGCGCTCCTAGATGGTAGCACCCTGTTTCACCAATACTGAATAGCTTCAGCTCTCTGAATGTACCATGTTGCTTTGGTTTTCTATGCCTTTGATTTTGCTATTCCCTTACCACCTTTCCTTTATTTGTGTAACCTCTATTTATTCTTTAAGGTCAGATTCAGATATTAACTTCCTCATGAAGACTACCCTGACACCTGGCCATCTCTGTTCCCAAACATAAGCTGTATTATCTCTGCTCAGTGTTACTTAGTACCCATAGCTCACTGATGTCATTTCACTTCACATACTTTGTTACAGTAGACTCCCTCTATGCTTTTTTACCTCCTTCCCCACATCCTTTCTTGGGTCCCCAGAATTTACCATAATATATAATATTTAGAAGTCACTTAATATACTATTAAAAAGGCCACTCATTTGGATTTTAGAACTATGGGTATAAGTAAGAATACAGTTGTTACTTTTTTGTATTTTTGTATTATTTATCACATTAGCCAAATTTTTTGAACATAATTGGTGCTTAATAATTACGCTGTGATAGATAAAGTTGATGGATGTCTCAGCTCTTAAGAAGTATGGTCTTTAGTGAAACAGGTTACAGGGAAAACCTTCCAGGCTTGAAGTGTGAAGAAATCTGGCTTAGAGAAAAAGGTCCATGAATGATGTTACTTGGAGACCTGTAGCTCTCACTAGCTATGCCCTTGTAGGGTAATCTTCCTGACTACGAGATGGGATGAGCACCTATATAAGTGCTATGATCCCTTAAAGCTATAAAATTTGATCCTAAGTAATAGTCCAGATTGTTATTTTCAAGAAGCTATTTCAAAGAAGATGGGATGGATGGGGGTTATCCTGGTGCAATAGAATGACAGCTTAATGAAAACCTGAGACAAAATCATTAACACCTGATGAGACACGGTGGCTCACACCTGTAATCTCAGCCCTTTGGGAGGCCCAGGCGGGCGGATCACATAAGATTGGGAGTTGGAGACCAGCCTGACCAACATATGAAACCCCTTCTCTACCAAAAATACAAAAATTACCCAGGTGTGGTGGTGCACGCCTGTAATCCCAGCTACTTGAGAGGCTGAGGCACGAGACTCACTTGAACCCAGGAGGCAGGGGTTGCAGTGAGCCGAGAGGGCACCCCTGCACTCCAGCCTGGGTGATGGAGTGAGACTCTGTCTTTAAAAAAAAAAAAAGCACCAAATATCTTCCCTGTAGACACAGATTCATGAATTTTCACCAGATGCTGTGACCTTCGTCTCATGCCAGTTCTCCTCCGCTTTTGAGCCCCCACTCATTCTGTTCCTCCCACCCACAGTGTTCTTCCTTCCCCCTCTGCCTGTCCATCCTACCCACTCCCTCCAAGGCCCAGAGCACCTCCTACTTCCCTATCCGTATTTTTCCTTTTTTTTTTACTTCTTTTCACTAGAATTGTCATCATTACTACACTCCTGTGTTTTATTGTTCTCATATTTAATGTGACTTAAATTTATTTTTATGAGGAGATATTTTAAGCTCCTAGATGGCCAAAGTATAAGATTTAAAAAATCTTAACATCCCAGTCAGGGACTAGCACTGTGTTGGCCTCATGGTGGACCCTTACTAAATACTTGCAAGTTGATTGATCTATGGTGCCAATGTTAGAAAGGGTGAACATTGATATGGGGTGGTTGGTGTTGTGGGGAAATTTCCAGCAGAGTTTCCTCTTGGAGAAACTTCAACTTTTAGACCAAACATAAGGTCTTTGCTGTGAATCTGAAATCTGCTACAGATGCTGTTTGTATAGTTTTTTATTTTCAGGTTGCTAGCACTGATGGATGATGATCATGTGCTCAGGGGCGTTGGAAAAGATCAATTTGGGACCTGTGAGCCTCCCGTCTTGAAACCACACAGGGCTTATCTTTGATTATTGGGTATAGCGCCTCTTACAAAGCCTTCCACTGTCCGTAAAGCTGCCTCAGCCTCAATTGGACAGATTCCTTTACATGAAACTAACTGCCCCAATTCTAATAGCTTCCAGCTGAGCTGGTCTGACTGTTGCTGCTGTTTCTCAGCAGTTCACAGCTTTACCACACCACTTGAAGTTCTGTACCAGTTCATCCTTAAAGTGTCTGCCTGCTCTCCCTTGCAGTCATGGGCAAGCTTGTCTGCATGACATACTCTACATCTACTGGCACCAAAAGCAACCCTTCTGGAGGCCTGCCACGGAGCCAGGATACGAAGTTCATTGGCTACAACGCAGCCGGGTTGGTGCTGAGGGTGGCAGATGTGCTGGATCAAGGACCTCTCTGCTACAGGAGAGGGCAGGCACTATCGTGTGGATTTTGACTGAGGGCTCATTCCATTGTCAGGAAAACCTTGACTTCTCTCATATGGGGGGCTGAGTGTGTCTTTGTTCCAAATTTATTTAAGCAGTTACTCCTAGATGCAATGCCATGTTTTCCCAAAGACTCTTTGGCAGAAGATTCTTATCTGTACCTTTCATGAACTCCTTTATAGACTGTGGTTCTTACTCCTTTTAGGTGTGATATTCAATTTTGTTAATTTGAATTTAACAAACGTTTGTTAAGAGGCTGGATTGCTGAGGTTACAGCTGTGAAGAGGACAGACATACATATGTTCTCTGAGATTATTGTGAAAATTTTTCTCATGTTTTCTGAAACTTTTAAGGTGTAATTTTTATATTTAAATCATTGATTCATTGGAATTTATTTTGGTGTAAGGAATGACATGGGAATATAATTTTAAATATCTTTAGATAGCGACCCATTTGTTCATTTGTTGAATAAGCCATTTCTGCCCTTCTCCCATGCACAATGCTCCCTTTGTAATGGTAGAGTTCTTTTCCTTTGTTAGGAGTCAATTGGTTCTAAGTTAAATATTTTTACAATTATTTCAATGGTAAAAAAAATTCATGCAGTTTCCTGTGTCTCAAAACCATCTTATGCTAATACAATCTCAATTTATACAGCAACTTTAATAATTAATATTTGGTAATCATAACATGACATAAAAATAGGTGTCATTAGTGAATTTCTCTAAAATATGGCTATATATCTCAGTCATCTCTTTCATAACAATTACATATTGTGCTCTTGAGAAAATACAATCAAAGCATTCATATGATTCTCAATGTTTATGAAATTAAATTCTAAGGCAAAGAAATTAATGAAATGAAATTAAAGAGCTTATCACTACTATGTACTAGAGTATTTTCAGAGGAAAACTTAACAGAGCAAGAACCAACCACACAACTCCAAAGAGGTCTGTGTACCGGCTATAACTTCATAGCACTCAGAGAGAATCCTAATTGACCTTCTTACATACAGATAAAGTCTTATAAGCCAAAGCAGGGGTATTACATGAAATTCTTCATAAGTTGAACTTTTGCCATTTGAATGGCTATATCACAAGATATGGCTTTACTAAATCCAGTATGTATCTGTGTCTACCTTCGGACCTACCATCCTGTTTTATTATCTGTCTCTTTATGCATTAACACTATACTTCTCTAATTATTGTAATTTAATGTGCTTTAATATCAGACAGAGCTAATCCTCACCATTTATTTCTCATTTTCTAGAATTTTCTGTTTTATTCCTACATGTTTATTTTTCACTTGAATCTTAGAAATAATCTTGTGTAGTTATTAAAAATATCTACTGAAATTTTATTGGAATTTAATGAGATCTATAATTTCTTTATGGTGAATTGATTTCATTTTGATATTGAGTCTTCCAGGATAAGAGCAAACTATGCTGTTACATTTTTTCACATCTTTTTTGTACCTTCACAGAATTTAACAATTTAACATAGTATAATCTTGAACATTTCTTGTTAAGTTTATTTCTATATTTTAGTACTTTTAGCTGCTATTTAAACAGGGTCTTTTCTAACTGATTTTTTTTTGTATACAAGATGATCATTTTATTTTTATTATTATTTTTTTATTTTTGGAGACAGAGTCTCACTCTGTCACCCAGGCTAGAGAGCGGTAGTATGATCTCAGCTCACTGCAACCTCCGCCTCTCAGGTTCAAGCGATTCTTCTGCCTCAGCCTCCCAAGTCGCTGGGACTACAGGTGCCCGCCACCACGCCTGGCTAATTTTTGTATTTTTAGTAGAGATGAGGTTTCACCATGTTGGTCAGGCTGGTCTCAAACTCCTGACCTTGTGATCTGCCCGCCTCATCCTCCCAAAGTGCTGGGATTATAGGAGTGAGCCACTGCATCCAGCCCATTAATTTTTGTATATTAATTTTGCACCAACTGAGCTGAATTATGCTATTGTTTTGGAGTTTTTAAAGTTTTCCAATTATATAATCATACAGTTTTAAAATTTATCACATGTAGGGATTAACCCAGCAAGGAAGTATCTTTGTATTAAGAGGTTTCCTTTTCTATCAATAATGAAGTTGAGATTGGATCAAACGCCTTCTTAGTTTCCATCAGAGATGATACTATGATTTTTCTCTTTTTATTTATTACTATGGTGAGTTATATCAAGAGAACTCCACTTACAGATGTTGGCTATTCATTCTTTGAATGTGCTGTGTATTCTATTTAGTGATGCTTTATTTAGGATTATTGCATTAATATTTCATGAATAACATTGGCTCATAGTTTTTTTTGTGCTATCTTTTGGGATTAATATTATAATTATACAATATTACATCCTAAAAATAATGTGAAATAGTTTAAGGAGTATAATAATTATATATTACATATTTAAAAGATTGATACAATCACTTCTGAAACATATAAATACCTAACGGCTCTCTAATGAAATGTTCACTGTTCATTTTTTGTGTTTATTTTCTAATTGACTTAAATTTAGCTTCAAGTAGCTTTTTGTTTCAGGAAAAAAATAGCATGTTTTAGTTGGTTTTTGCACATTTGTATTTTTTTTTCTACTGCTACTATATTTACATGAGAGTGTTGTGGCAGAAACTGCTGACTGCTCACCCAAGTCCATTTTTTTGTTCTCTTTGGGTACACAGTTCACTACATTTTTCCAGTCTGCTTTGAGGTTAGGTGTAGCTATATGGTGAAATTCTAGGTAAAGAAATATAAATGGAACTGATGTGTAGCCATTTTAGGCTTAACTTTGAAAACTTTCCATGCACTTACTGTGAACCAGGCAGTTTTAGGAAATTGGGACAAGGCAGTCAATAAAGACCAACTCCCTGCTCTCTCTTTCTTTTTTATTTTTATTTTTTATTATACTTTAAGTTCTGGGGTACATGTGCAGAACGTGCAGGTTTGTTACATAAGTATACATGTGCCATGGTGGTTTGCTGCACCCATGAACCTGTCATCTACATTAGGTATTTCTCCTAATGCTATCCCTCCCCCAGCCCCCAGCACCCTGACAGGGACCAGTGTGTGATGTTCCCCTCCCTATGTAGATATGTTCTCATTGTTCAACTCCCACTTATGAGTGAGAACATGCGGTGTTTGGTTTTCTGTTCTTGTGTTAGTTTGTTGAGAATGATGGTTTCCAGCTTCATCCGTGTCCCTGCAAAGGATGTGAATTCATCCTTTTCTATGGCTGCATAGTATTCCATGGTGTATATGTGCCACGTTTTCTTTATCCAGTCTATCATTGATGGGCATTTGGGTTGGTTCCAACTCTCTGCTATTGTGAATAGTGCTGCAGTAAGCATATGTGTGCATGTGTCTTTATAGTAGAATGATTTATAATCCTTTGGGTATATACCCAGTAATGGGATTGCTGGGTCAAATGGTATTTCTGATTCTGGATCCTTGAGGAATCACCACACTGTCTTCCACAATGGTTGAACTAATTTACACTCCTACCAACAGTGTAAAAGTGTTCTTATTTATCCACATCCTCTCCAGCATCTGTTGTTTCCTGACTTTTTAATGATTGCCATTCTAACTGGTATGAGAATGTAAGGCCTACTTTGAGACTGAAGAAAGATGATATGAAGAGAAGGATAATTTGGGCAGAAAAAATAGTATGATAGAAACACAGGAGTATAAACTGTAGGCTGTTTAGAAGACAGCATGTAGTTTGGTGAGAACAGAATGTAAATGGTGATGAGGTAGGGATGGTGAGAAATGAGGGTGGTGAGATGAGCAAGGACCAGATTGTGCAAAGCCATGCTAAAGGGTTTTATGTAACCAGTGAAGTAATATGTTTAGGTGTGTGGTGTCAATCAAGTCACTCTGAAAGTGATCCAGAGAATTACTCCCGCATTAGATCCAGATAATCTAGTCAAGCACTAGACTGGTGCTGTACAAGAAACTGGATGGCCACTAAGATAACAAGTTCAAGTGTCCAGGTAAGAGTTGTTGAGAATGGGGGTGGAGGTAGTTTGAGAGGGAAGAATAATGAGGTGGAAGAAAGATGGGGCTGAGGGTGAGTCCAGGTCCTTAGTGTGGGTGGACAGTGGTCATTCACTTGGACTGGTGTTTGGGATAGAGAGCAGGTGCATTCTAATCTGCAGGATTGAAAACATTTAAATTTTGTATGTATGTATCAGTTAGATGGCTGCTTATCTAAAATTTAGGGGAAAATGTTTAAAGACATCTCTAGTTTGTGCTTGTGTATTTTCATCATAAATGGACAATTTGGACATTTTTTGGTGTTTTTCTATTGCCCTATATTATAGGCTCAAGTTGTTTATGTATTTATTCAAGTTATTTTTATACCTTACTTTAATGAGGTTTCATGCTTCTGTTCACAAATATTTCCAATATTTACCTGCAGGCAGAATTGAATAAGCATGATTTCCAAGTGGATAGTTTATTCACAGCTTTCTTTAGAATTTTGAAAAGGTGTCAGAGTTGTCAGTGTAAAGTGTTTCCTCATTTCTTTTAGGGTCTTTTCACACTTTTTAATAAATGCTGATATATAATTCTTACAGGAAATGAATAGTTATGAATCATAAGTGTAATAACTCAACAAAATTGTTATTGCTATTTCAAAAAGGTGCCTGTTGAAGGTAAATTAGGACACTTGTCCAAATGATATTTTAGTGTTTATACATTTTCGGTGAAGAAGGTGTTTAAGGTACAAGAAAAGTTGTGAAGTTTCCTTGGAATTGACTCATAGATTAATAATTTGAGATTTTTTTCTTTATGCTTACTAGTTTCAAAAACATACATACAAGAAAAGTGAATAAGTCATTTGTCATATATTTTCTATTTTTGACCTTTTCTTTTCCTATCTTTACAAATTCACATTCACTCAGAATTAATTTAAAAAATGTGGTAACTAATTATTAAAAGCAATTTACAAAGTTAAAACTATAACAATATAAAAAAAATTTCAAATTCTGGATACTTTGATATACTAGGGTTTCTATTGTCTGTTTTTAATGTTATGTCTGACATTTAAAAATATGTAGAATGCTGTTTTCCATTAGTCTAAAATACATAATTATCTGTTCTACCTATTTTAGAACTACATGAACTTAAAAAAATTTTAATTTCATTTATAATTTTGGATTTTTTTGATTCTTCACAGGCATTGAGTTTAAAGATTTACTGAATTATGTACTAGGTCAGCACTTCTTTGTGCTTTTTTTTTTTTGCCAAATGTAGCTATTTTTTAAAATCTTCTTTAAACTGTTTACTTTTCATAGTATAGTTCCATAATTCCTAGGTAAGCCTTCAAGTGTGCTAGGCAAAATAAATCTTCAATTTCACTAAAACATAATTCTGATTTTGGTTGGTGACATTCTTTCTATGCCAGGTTTTTCATATTTAGGTCTATGAATTTTTTTCCATAACACCATCTGTCTACTCTTTGGTCTTCTTTGAAACTGCCAGCATTCTTAGGCTAATGTGCGGGGAAGCAAGGCATATTCCAGAAAAAGAATGTGTGCTCTAAGATGTTGAAGCCTAACTATGGCTAAGTGTGTCAAAAGCTGATCCTATGCTAGAAGTAGCATTCAAGCAGACTCCTGTTTCTTCATTTTCAATTTCATTCCTCCAATTCTATTTTTTTCGGTTGCATTACTTTAAAAAACTTTCTTATTTTGAGATTATAATACTTACTTGCCATTGTAAGAAATAATACAGACAGATTGAGTATATTTAATCCACTTTCTCCCAATTCTAACATCTTGCATAATTATAGTACAGTATCACAACCAGAATATTGACATTAATACAACCCACCAATTTTATTCATATCTCTTCAGTTGTATATGTATTCATCTGCATGTGTCTGTGGGTATGTTTTTAGTTCCATACAATTTTATCGCAAGTGTAGATTTCTATATTTGCCACCACAGTCAAGATACAGAACATTTCCATCACCACAAAGATCCTTTGTGTTGCCTTCTTATAAGGACACCTCTCTCCCCTACCCCACACCCTGTTACTAACACCTAGCAATTACAAATCTGTTATCATTTCCAAAATACTGCCATTTCAAAAGTGTCATCAGTGGAATCATACAGTAAGTAATTTATTTTTTCCACTCAGCCTAATTTCCTAAATATTCATCCAGGTAGTTGCATGTATCAATAATTCATTCCTTTTTATTACTAAGTAGTATTTCACAGTATTGGATATACCATAGATTGTTTAACCATTTACCCACTGAAAAACATAAAGTTTGTTTTCAATTTGGGGCTATTAAAATAAAGCTGCTATGAACTTTTGTACATGGGTTTTTATATCAACATAAATTTGTCTGTCATAAATGCCCAAGAGTGCAATTGCTAGGTTGTATGGTAATTTCGCTGTTTTATAAGAAACTGTCAAACTTTTTGCCAGAGTGGCTGGATGATTTTTTCATTCCTACCAGCAATGTATGAATAATCCAGTTTTTGTATTTTGTCAGCATTTGCATTGTTACTATTTTTATCTTAGCCATTTTGTGATTTGTGTTTATTTTCTTTTTTCTTTGTCAATCTTTTTAAAAATAATCAGCTTTTTTATTTTTTAAGTTTTATTGAGATAATTAACAAATAAAAAATATATATTTAAGATGTAGAATGTGACGTTTTGACATACACATACATATGAAATGATTAACAAGTAAGCTAATTAACATTTCCGTCACCTCGCATAGTTACCTCTTGGTTGCTGTCATTATGATAATACTTAAGATCTATTCACTTAGCAAATTTCAAATAAACAAATACATTACTATTAACTGTGGTCACCATTTTTTTTATTAAGTCTCCAAAACTTACGTATCTTATAATTTAAACTTGTACTCTTTGACTTCCCCATTTCCTCTAACTCTGGGCCACTAGTAACCACCCTTTTACTTTCTGTTTCTAGGAGTTCAGCTTTTTTAGATCCCACAGGTAAGAGGGATCATGTAGAATTTGTCTATGTCAGGCCTATTTCATTTAGCATAATGCCCTCCAGATGCATCCATGTTGTCAAAAATGACAGGATTTTCTTCTTTTTAAAGACTGAATAATATTTTCCTCCCCCTCCCCCATCTCCCCGTGTGTGTGTGTGTGTGTGTGTGTGTGTGTGTGTGTATGCAGCATCTTTATTAATTCATCTGTCAATGGACACTTAGATTGTTCATCCTGGCTATCTGGGTTAATGCTACAATGAATATGAAATGCACATATCTCTTTGAAATAGTGATTTTTCTCTCCTTTGGATATATATCCAGGAGTGGTATTGCTGGATCATATAGTAATTCTACTTTTAGGGAACCTCCATACTGTTTCCCATAATGGTTATACTAATTTATAGTTGCTACCAATATTGTATAAGGTTTCCCTTTTCTCCACATCCTCACCAATATTTGTCTTTTTTCTTTTTGATAGTAACCACCTTAACAGGTGTGAGGTGATACCTCATTGTGGTTTTCTTTTTCATTTCTTTGGCATTAGTAATGTTGAGCATTTTTTCATATACCCATTGGTCATTTGTATGTCTTCTTTGGAAAAATGTCTATTGAAGTCCTTTGTCCAGTTTTTGATCAGGTTATTTTTGTGCTAAGGAGTTGTCTGAGTTTTTTATATATTTTTGATATAACCACTTATTTCATATATGGTTTGCAAACATTTTTGCCTATTCTGTAGGCATTTTTGCCTTTTCATTTTGTTAATTGTGTCGTTTGCTGTGCAGAAAATTTTTAGTTTAATTTTAATATAATCCCACTTGTCCATTTTTGGCTTTTGTTTCCTGTGATTTTGAGGTGATATCCAAAAAGAAAAAATCATGGCCAAGACCAATGTCATGGACCTTTCCCTTTGTCATGTTTTTTTCTGGGAGTTTTATGGCTTCAGATTTTATGTTCAAGTATTTATTTTGAGGTGATTTTTATGTATAGTGTAAATTAAGGATCCAATTTTATTTGTTTTACATGTGGGTATTCAGTTTTCTCAACACCATTCATTGAAGACACTATTTTTTCCCCTATTGTGTATTCTTGATGCCTTGGTTGAAGATTAGTTCACCATATATGTGTGGATTTATTTCTGGATATTCCGTTCTGTTTCAGTAGTCTGTGTTTCTATTTTTATGTCAGCACCATACTATTTTGATTACTATTAGCTTTTTAATATAATTTGAAATCAGGAACTGTGATATTTCCAGCTTTATTCTTCTTGCTCAAGATTACTTTAGCTATTTGAGGTCTTTTGTGGATCTATACAAATTTTAGTGTTTTTTCTTATTTCTGTGAAATATGCCCTTGGAATTTGGTAGAAACTGCATTGAGTCTGTAGATAGCTGTGGGATGCTTTAGGAATTTTAATAGTATTAATTCTTGTAATTCATGAACATCAGATGTCTTTCCATTTACTTGTGTCTTCTTCGATTTCTCTCATTAATGTTTTATAGTTTTCAGGGTATAGATCTTACATGTTGGTTAAATTTATTCATAAATATTTTAAAAATGTGATTGTAAATGGGATTGTTTTCTTGATTTCTTTTTTGGATAGTTCATTGTTAGCATATAGAAACACTACTGATTTTTGTGTGTTGATTTTGTATTCTGAAAATTTGCTTCATTCATTTCTTAGTTCTAATAACTTTTTTTGTGGAGTCTTTAGATCATGTTACCTGCCAGTGGAGACAATTTGACTTCTTCTTTTCAGATTTGAATGACTTTCATTTCTTTTTCTTGCCTAGTTACTTTGGCTAGAAATTTTAGTACTGTGTTGAACAGATGTGACAAATGTGGGCATCCTTGTTTTTTTCCTGATCTTAGAGGGAAAGTTTTCAGCTTTTCACTGTTGAACATTATGTTAGCTGTGGAATTGTTATATATAGACTTGAAAGAGAAATTTAGAAATATCTTAAAACAAAAATGAGAACATAAAATTTATGGGATGCAGCAAAAGCAGTTCTAAGATGGAAATTTACAGCAATAAGTACCTATATAAAGAAAAGAGAAAGATTTCAAGTAAGTAATCTAAATTTACACCTTAATAAACTGGAAAACAAACCCAAGATAAATCCAAAATTAGTAGAAGAAAAAAGTAGCAAAATCAGAACAGAAATAAATTAGAGACTAGAAAAGTGATGGAAAAAAATCAACAAAACTTAGAGTTTGTTTTTGGAAAAGATAAGTAAAATTGACAAACTCTTAGCTGGAGTAACTAAAAAAAGAGAAAAAACACAAATAAAATTAGAAATAAAAGAGGACACATTACAACTGATATTATAGAAATGTAAAACACTGTAAGAGACTGCCATGAACAATTAAATGCCAGCAAGTTGGATAACCTGGAAGAAATGGACAAATTCCTAGAAACATACAACCTATCAAAACTGAATCATAAATAGAACATGAACAGACCAATAATGAGAGCAAGGAGATTGAATCAATAATCAAAAATCTCCCATCAAAGAAGAGCCCAGGATCAGATGGCTTCATGACAGAATTCTATCAAACATTAAAAATGAACTAATAACAATCCTTCTCAAACTCTTCCAAAAGATTGAAGAGAAGGTACCACTTTCAAACTCATTTTATGAGGCTAGAGTTACCTTAATTCTAATGCCATATAGGGACACAACAAGAAAAAAAATTACAGGCCACTATCCCTGATAAACAGACATAAAAATCCTCAACAAAATACTAGCAAACTGAATTCTCAACCACACATTAAAAGCATTATACACCATGATCAAATGAGATTTATTTCTGGGAAGCAACGATGGCTCAACCTACACAAATCAATGAATCTGATACACTGCATTAGTAGAATGAAGATAAAAATAACATGACCATCTCAATAGATCAAGGAAAAGTAGTTGACAAAATTCAATGTGTTTTCTTAATAAAAACTCTCAACAAATAAGGCATAGAGAAATTAATTTTCTGATCATTGATGTTATCTACTTTTTTCCTGTTTTGGATTTCATTAGTTTCTGTTCATTATCCTTATTATGTTTTTCCTTTTGTCTGGTCTGTGCTTACATTGCTTCTCTTTTTCTAGTTTCTTAAGATAGAAACTTTATTGATTTGAGACCTTTTTTTCTAATGGAAACATTTACTGCTATAAATTTTCTTCTCAGCACTGCTTTAACTGGATCCTACATATTCTGAGACATGCTTTTTAATTTTTATTCAATTGTATGTATTTTTAAAAATTTCTCTTGAGATTTCCTGTTTAGCCCATGGATTACTTAGAAGTGTGTTGTTTAATTTCCAATTATTTGGAGATTTTTCTAATGTATTTCTACCATTGATTTCTAGCTTGATTCCATGACAAAGAACATACCTTATATAAATTCAAGATTTTAAAAATTTTTGATGTTTGTTTTATGGTTGAGAACTTGGGCTACCCTGGTGAATGTTCTGGACTACTTGAAAACAAAAATATTCTGCTGCTTTTGTCTGAAGTGTTCTCTATATGCCAATTAGATCTTATTGGTTAGTTGTGTTGTGCAGTTCTATATTCTTGCTGATTTTCTATCTGGTGGTTCTATCATTTCCTGAGAGTAAGATAGAAAATTCTCAGCTATAATTTTGGATTTGTCTATTTCTCCTTTAAAATGTATAAGTTTTTGCTTATGTATTTTGAGGCTCTGTTGTTTGGCACATGCACACTAGGATTATGATGTTCACCTGGTGGATTGATCCTTTTATCATTATGTAATGCTCCTCTTTGTGTCTTATAATTTTCTTTTGTTTGAAGTCTACCTCATTTGACATTAATATAGTGACTTCTGCTATTTGTATTACTGTTTGCCTGATATGTCTGTTTTCAATTGTTTACTTACAACCTATCTATGTCTTTGTATTTGAAGTGAATTTCATAGACAGCATATTGTTGTATCTTTTTATCCACTTTGGCAATATGTTTTAATCAATGTATTTAAACCACTTAAATTTGATGTAATTATTTAGTTGTTAGGGCTTAGATCTCCCATTTTATTATTTGTTTTTCTTTTCTGTTGGTCCTGTTTCTTCCTCCTCTTCTGTTGGTCCTGTTTCTTCCTCCTCTTTTTTTTTTTTTTTTTTTTTTACCTTCCTGTGGGGTACTTGGGCAATTTTTCGGATTCCATCCTGACTTATATATAGTATTTTTTAGTATTTTCTTTGTATAGTTTCCTTAGTAGTTGCTATAGGTATTACACTATACATATATGTGTATATACACCATGTATATACACTTATATGTATATTTACACACATACATGATATATATAACATTAGTGTATATATAACACTATATATACTCTATATCTATACACACACACTATGTCATGTAATATAATACCTACAGAAACTACTAAGAAAACTATACAAAGCAAATACCAAATGTATGTGTATGTATATACATAATGTATATATAAATACTATATATATATAATAAATATACAAATTACAAATACTATATGTATTTATAAATATGTTGGAATATATAGTGTGTACATATATACATAGTATGTACATATTTATATGTATATATACACACATATACATGTATATATACATACTATATATATATTCCAACATTCCATATAGTATGTGTATGTATATACACACTACATATACATATAAAACTTATCACTGTCTACTTGCACTTAAATGTAGAAAGATTACTTCCATTTAGTTTCCTTTACCCTCCAACATTTTAGGTATAATTGCCTTAAGTGTTTTCTATATGTACACTGAGCACTGTATCAAATGACATTATAATTTTTACTTTAATTATCAAGTAATTCAAGGAACCTATGAAAAAGACTATTATATTTGCCCCATTTTTAGTCATTCCAACACTCTTCTTTTCCTTTGAAATAATTTTCTGTTAGCAATTCCTTTCCTTGAGCAATTCTTTAAGGGAAGGCTTGCTAGTAACATATTCTCTTAGTTTATTTTCATCTGAAAATGTTTTATTAGCCCTTCATTTCTGAATAGTATTTTCATCAGGTTAAAATTTCCTTCCTTTGACAGTTCTTACCTTTTAGTACTTGGAAAATGTGTTACTTACTTCTGGCCTCCATGGTTTTATAAGGGAAAGCTGCAGTCATTTGAATTGGAATTCTCTTATTAGTAATGTGTTATTTCCCTCCAGTTGCTTTCAAGACTTGTTTCTTTGACTTTATTTTTTAGAAGTTTAATTATGCTGTGTCCCAGCATGTATTTTGCTACATTTATTCTCTCTGGGGTTCACTCAGCATCTTGAATCTGTAGGTTTATGTTGTTTGTTGTTTGTTTTGTTTGCCAAATTTGGGGAATGTTCAGCCATTATTTCCACGAATTTTTTTTTAGTCTCTCTCTCTTTTTCTTCTCTTTTCCTATAATTCTGAAGATATAAATATTAGCTCATTTGTTATTGTCTCACAGGTCCCTGAGGCTCTATTTATTGATTTTTATCTATTTTATTTCTTTTGTTCAGATTGGACAAGTTCTCTATTTTTTTTTTCTTTTTTCTTTGAGATAGGGTTTCACTCTGTCACCCAGAGGAGTGCAGTGGCACGATCTAAGCTCACTGCAGCCTCAATCTCCTGGGCTCAAGTGATCTTCCCAACTCAGCCTCCCTAGTAGTTGGGACTACAGGTGTGAGTCAACATGCCCAGTTAATTTTTATACTTCTTGTAGGGACAGGGTTTTGCCATGTTTCCCAGGCTGGTCTCAAACAAAATTGGATAAATTCTAATATGTCTTGAGGTTCATTGATTCTATCCTCTTCACTCTACTACTGAGCCTATTTTATGAGCCTTTTTTATGGTATTTTTAAGTTCTACAACTTCCATTTGGTTCTTTTTTAAAAAATTTTACTTTAAGTTTTGGGATACATCTGCAGAACGTGCAGGTTTGTTACATAGGTGTACGTGTGCCATGGTGGTTTGCTGCACCTATCTACTCATCATCTAGGTTTTAAGCCCCACACGCATTAGCTGTTTGTCCTGATGCTCTCCCTCCCTTTGCCCCCTAGCCCCTGACAGGCCCTGGTGTGTGTTGTTCCCCTCCCTGTGTCCATGTGTTCTCATTGTTCAACTCCCACTTACAAGTGAGAACATGTGGTGTTTGGTTTTATGTTCCTGTGTTAGTTTGCTGAGGGTAACGGCTTGCCACTTCATCCATATCCCTGCAAAAGACATCTCATTCCTTTTTATGGCTGCATCGTATTCCATGGTGTATATGTACCACATTTTCTTTATCTAGTCTATCATTGATGGCATTTGGGTTGGTTTCATGTCTTTGCTATTGTAAACAGTGCTGCAATAAACATACGTGTGCATGTGTTTTTATAGTAAAATGATTTATATTCCTTTGCATATATACCCAGTAATGAGGTTGCCATGTCAAATGGTATTTCTGGTTTTAAATCCTTGAGGAACCACCACACTGTCTTCTACAATGTTTAAACTAATTTACATTCCCAACAACAGTGTAAAAGCATTCCTATTTCTCCACAGCCTTGCCAGCACCTATTGTTTCTTGACATTTTAATAATCGCCATTCTGACTGGCATGAGATGGTATCTCATTGTGGTTTTGATTTGCATTTCTCTAATGATCAGTGATTTTTGAGCTTTTTTTCATATGTTTGTTGTCTGCATAAATGTCTTCTTTTGAGATGTGTCTGTTCATGCCTTTTGCCCACTTTTTGATGAGGTTGGTTGTTGTTTTTCTTGTAAATTTGTTTAAACTCCTTGTAGATTCTGGATATTAGCCCTTTGTCAGATGGGTAGATTGCAAAAATTGTCTCCTATTCTGTAGGTTGCCTGTTCACTCTGATGATAGTTTCCTTTGCTGTGCAGAAGCTCTTTAGTTTAATTAGATCCCGTTTGTCAGTTTTAGTTTTTGTTGCAATTGCTTTTGGCATTTTTGTCATGAAATCTTTGTCCGTGCCTATATCCTGAATGGTATTGCCTAGGTTTTCTTCTAGGGTTTTTTATGGTTTGGGGCTTTACATTTAAGTCTTTACTTCATCCTGAGTTAATTTTTGTATAAGGTATATGGAAGGGGTCCAGTTTCAGTTTTCTGAATATGGCTAGCCAGTTTTCCCAGCACCGTTCATTAAATAGGGAATCCTTTCCCTATTGCTTGCTTTTGTCAGGTTTGTCAAATATCAGATGGTTGTAGATGTGTGGTGTTATTTCTGAGGTCTCTGTCCTGTTCCCTTGGCCTATATGTCTGTGTTGGTACTAGTACTGTGCTGTTTTGGTTACTATAGCCTTGTAGTATAGTTTGGAGTCAGGTAGTGTGATGCCTCCAGCTTTGTTATTTTTGCTTAGGATTGTCTTGGCTATATGGGCTGTTTTTGGGCTCCATATGAAATTTAAAGTAGTTTTTTCTAATTCAGTGAAGAATGTCAGTGATAGTTTGATGGGAATAGGATTGAATCTATAAATTACTTCGAGCAGTATGGCCATTTTTATTATGTTGATTCTTCCTATTCATGCATGTGGAATCTTTTGCCATTTGTTTGTGTCCTCTCTTATTTCCTTGAGCAATGGTTTGTAGTTCTCCTTGAAGAGGTCCTTCACATCCCTTGTTAGCTGTATTCCTAGGTATTTTATTCTCTTTGTAACAATTGCGAATGGGAGTTCATTCGTGATTTGGCTCTCTGCTTGTCTATTGTTGGTGTATAGGAACGCTTGTGATTTTTGTACATTGATTTTGTATTCTGAGACTGCTAAAGTTGCTTATCAGCTTAAGGAGTTTTTGAGCTGAGATGATGGAGTTTTCTAAATGTGGAATCACGTTATCTGCAAACAGAGACAATTTGACTTCCTCTCTTCCCCTTTGAATACCCTTTATTTCTTTCTCTTGCCTGATTGTCCTGGCCAGAACTTCCAACACTATGTTGAATAGGAGTGGTGAGAGAGGGCATCCTTGTCTTGTGCCAATTTTCAAAGGTAATACTTCAAGTTTTTTTCCCAATCAGTATGATATTGGCTGTGGGTCTGTCATAAATAGCTCTTATTATTTTGAGATATATTCCATCAATACCTAGTTTATTGAGAGTTTTTAACATGAAGGGATATTGAATTTTATCAAAGGCCTTTTCTGCATCTATTGAGATAATCATGTGGTTTTTGTCTTTGGTTGTGTTTATGTGATGGATTATGTTTATTGATTTGTGTATGTTGAACCAGCCTTGCATCCCAGGGATGAAGCCAACTTGATCATGGTGGATAAGTTTTTTGATGTGCTGCTGTATTTGGTTTGCCAGTATTTTATTGAGGATTTTTGCATCAATGTTCTTCAGGGATATTGGCCTGAAGTTTTCTTTTTTTTGTTGTAACTCTGCCAGGTTTTGATACCAGGATGATGCTGGCCTCATAAAATGAGTTAGGGAGGAGTCCCTCCTTTTCACTTGGTTGGAATAATTTCAGAAGGGATGGTACCAGCTCCTCTTTGTACCTCTGGTAGGATCTGACTGAATCCATCTGGTCCTGGGCTTTTTTTGGTTGGTAGGCCTTTAATTAGTGCCTCAATTTCAGAACTTGTTATTGGTCTATTCAGAGATTTGAATTCTTCCTGGTTTAGTCTTGGGAGGGTGTATGTGACCAGGAATTTATCCTTTTTTTTTTCTAGATTTTGTAGTTTATTTGCATAGAGGTATTAATAGTATTCTCTGATGGTAGTTTGTATTTCGGTAGGGTCAGTGTGATATCCCCTTTATGATTTTTCATTGTGTCCGTTTGATTCTTCTCTCTTTTCTTCTTTACTAGTCTATATAGTGGTCTATTTTGTTAATTTATTCAAAAACCAGCTCCTGGATTCCTTAATTTTTTGAAGGGTTTTTTTTTTTCCTCTATCTCATTCAATTCTGCTCCAATCTTAGTTATTTCTTGTCTTCTGCTGGCCTTTGGATTTGTTTGCTCTTGCTCCTCTAGTTCTTTTAATTGTGATGTTAGGGTGTCGATTTGAGATCTTTCTAGCTTTCTGAAGTTGGCATTTAGTGCTATAAGTTCCCTCTTAATACTGCTTTAGCTGTGTCCCAGAGATTCTAGTACATTGTCTCTTTGTTCTCATTGGTTTCAAATAACTTACTGATTTCTGCTTTAATTTCATTATTTACCAAGGAGTCATTCAGGAGCAGCTTGTTCAATTTCCTTGTAGTTGTGGGGTTTTGAGTGAGTTTCTTAATCCTGAGTTCTAATTTGTTTGCATTGTGGTCTGAGAGACTGCTTGTTATGATTTCACTCTATTGAATTTGCTGAGGAATGTTTTACTTCCAATTATGTGGTGGGTTTCAGAATAAGTGCCAGGTAGCACTGAGAAGAATGTATATTCTGTTGATTTTGGGTGGAGAGTTCTGTAGATGTCTATTAGATACACTTGATCCAGAGCTGAGTTCAAGTCCTGAATATGCTTGTTAATTTTCTGTCTTGTTGATATGTCTAATATTGACAGTGGGGTATTAAAGTCTCCCACTATTATTGTGTGGGAGTATAAGTCTCTTTGTAGGTCTCTAAGAACTTGTTTTATGAATCTGAGTGCTGCTATATTGGGTGCATATATATTTAGGATAGTTAGCTCTTCTTGTTGCATTGATCCCTTTACCATTATGTGATCTTTTTTGATCTTTGTTGGTTTAAAGTCTGTTTTGTCGGAGACTGGCATTACAACCCCTAATTTTTTTTTTGCTTTCCTTTTGCTTGGTAATTTTTCCTCCATCCCTTTATTTTGAAACTATGTGTGTTTTGCACATGAGGTGTGTCTCCTGAATACAGCACATTGATGGGTCTTGACTGTTTATTCAATTTGCTAATCTGTGTCTTTTAATTGGGGCATTTAGCCTATTTACATTTAAGGTTAATATTGTTATGTGTGAATTTGATCCTGTCATCATGATGCTAGCTGGTTATTTTGCACCCTAGTTGATGCCGTTTCCTCATAATGTCATTGGTCTTTATATTTTGGTGTGTTTCTGCAATGGCTGGTACCATTTTATCCTTTTCATATTTACTGCTTCCTTCAGAAGCTCTTGCAAGGCAGGCCTGCTGGTGATGAATTCCCTCAGCATTTGTTTGTCTTTGGATTTTATTACTCCTTCACTTATGAAGCTTAGTTTGGCTGGATATGAAATTTTGGGCTGAAAATTCTTTCTTTAAGAATGTTGAATTTTGGCTCCACTGTCTTCTGGCTTGTAGGGTTTCTGAGGAAAGATCTGCTGTTAGTCTGATGGGCTTCCCTTTGTAGGTGATATGGCCTTTCTCTCTGGCTGCCCTTAACATTTTTTTCCTTCATTTCAACCTTGGAGAATCTGATGATTATGTGCCTTCGGGTTGCTCTTCTCGTGGAGTATCTTTGTGGTGTTCTCTGTATTTCCTGAATTTGAATGTTGGCCTGTCTTGCTAGGTTGAGGAAGTTCTCCTGGATGATATCCTGAAGAGTGTTTTCCAACTTGGTTCCATTCTCCCCATCTCTTTTAGGTACTCCAATCAGTTGTAGGTTTGGTCTTTTTATATAGTCCCATATTTCTCGGGGGTTTTGTTCATTCCTTTTCATTCTTTTTTCTCTAGTCTTGTCTGCCTGTCTTATTTCAGCAAGATGGTCTTCAAACTCTGATATTCTTTTTTTTTTTTTTTTGCTTGATCAATTCAGCTATTGATACTTGCGTATGCTTCATAAAGTTCTTGTGCTATGTTTTTCAGCTCCATCAGGCCATTTATGTTCCTCTCTGAACTGGTTATTCTAGTTAGCAGCTCCTGTAACCTTTTATCGAGGTTTTTAACTTCTTTGCGTTGAGTTAGAACATGCTTCTTTAGTGCAGTGGAGTTTGTTATTACCTACCATCTGAAGCCTCCTTCTGTCACTTCATCCAACTCATCCTCCACCCAGTTCTGTGCCCTTCCTGGAGAGGTGTCACAATCATTTGGAGGAGAATAGGCACTCTGGCCTTTTGGGTTTTCAGTGTTTCTTTGTTGATTATTTCTCATCTTCATGAGTTTGTCTGGTTTTGATCTTTGAGGCTGCTGACCCTTAGGTTTTTGTGAGGACTTTTTTGTTGATGCTTTTGTTGTTGCTTTCTGTTTGTTTTTCTTTCAATGTCAGGTCCCTCTTCTGTAGGGCTGCTGCAGTTTGCTGGGGGGTTCACTTCAGGCCCTATTCATCTGGTTCACTCCCATGTCTGGAGATGTCACTCAAGAAGGCTGGAGAACAGCAAAGATGGGTGCCTGCTTTTTCCTCTGGGATCTCTCACCTCAAGGGGCACCTACCTGATGCCAGTAGGAACACTTAAGTGTGGGGTGTCTGACAACCCCTGTTGGAGGGTCTCACCCAGTTGGGTGGCGCGGGGAGCCAGACCAGTTTAACGAAACACTTTGGCTGTCCCTTGGTGGAGAAGGTGTGCTGCACTGGGGAGAAACCCACCTGTTTGGGCTGCCCGAATTCCTCAGAACTAGCAGGAGGAAAGACTAAGTCTGCTGGTCCACAAAGACTAGTGGGAGACCCCTCCCACTAGGGGCTGAGGCTCAGGGAGATGAGGGTTCTGTCCCTGAGCCCCTAGCCGGAGTTGGAGTTCCTACAGGGAGGCCCTGCCCAGTGAGGAGGGATGGGTCAGGGTCACAAATTTAAATTTGTATAAGGACTTTGGACAACCTTTGGCACTCTGTACTAGAGCAAAACATGAATACTCTATGTCCCAACAATTTTGCTCCTGGTTACGTACTCAAAAAAAAAAAAAAAAAAAAAAAAAAAAAAAAAAAGAAAAAGAAAAAGAATGCTGATATCTCCTAATGGACATGTGAAAAACTGTTCATAGCAATGCTTTATATAATGGCTCTAAACTAGAAACAACCCAAATAATAGATTTACTAAATTGTGGCATATTCATATGGAGTTATACGCCACAACAATGAAAAATCATCAAACTACTGCTTTATGCACCAACAGAATTAATCTTACAGACGTGATGATTAGTGGAAGAGTACTAACACAAAAGAGTATGTACTATATAAAGCCACATATATGAGATTCAAGAATAAGCAAAGCCAATGGTGATAGAGGCCAGAACAGCGGTCATCTTTGCCGGAGCAGTATATTGACTGAGAACAGGCATGATGGAAACTGCTGGTGCTGAAAATGTCCCGTATCTTCATGTGCGTGTTGGTAAACAGGTACAAATATTTGCATATTTAACATCTGGGCACTTTGTTATATGTAGGTTCTACTTCAATAAAAAAGTAAATTATAAATTCTCATGTATTCTGAATGCATTGTGGGGCTGTCAAATTTGTTCCACTGATGTATTGATACTTGGGTTAACACGGTATCATTTTGAAACTGATACAAGATTTATAATAGACTAATAGAATTTATTAGCTGATAATATCTTCCTATTTTCATTTCTCAAACACTTTCTTCTTAAGTGGAACTCCATTTTTTCCATGTAAAACTACCCCTTTTCTCATCTTTAATTCCATTGTTAGACATAAAGAGAGGGTCTCAAAACTCTGCATGCACCCAGCAAGACTACTTGACCTTTCAAAACTCACAGCCGTGCACCACTGACAGCATGGGAACCATCAGGATTACTCAACATTTCCCCATCTCCGTTTACCTTGATTACTTCGTGAAGTCCTAGATTTTTGGTTTTCATTCCCAGGACTCTCTTCCCCATTCATGCTGTGGAGAGTGATGTAATCACATCAGTATCCCTGCTTAGTACTAATCACCATCTGACATAATATACATTTTGTTTATTTGTTCATCTATTCTAGATGTCAGCTCTACAAGGGCAGGAATTTGTGTTAATTTTATTCACTTCTATATCAATCAGCAGGCAGTAGGCTGGATGCAGTGCACTTGACTATAGTAAAAGAGAAAGAATTCCATCATTCCATAAGGGAACGTCTCTCATCTATCTCAGACCCAGTGCCTAGAAAAAAACACTAGCTTTGGGTAAGTGTTCACTAACATCTGTGGAATGAAAAGATACCTCTTCTGGATAATCCTTTCCTAGACCCTGGGAGGCCTATCAGACATACCGGTTCTTGAAACAGCCCAGTGTTCATTTGGCCCTTGCAAGCTTGGCACTCTTCCTTTGGGAAGCTCCCTGGAGAAGTGGCCATGGCAGGCGGCTTCCCCAAAAGGCAGCAGCTGGCACTGGAGATCTATGTCTTCCTTTGCTTTGTAAAGTTTTTATGGCACAGCTGAGAATATTCACAGAATTCTACCCAATGTTGTCTAATTACAATTTAGAATTTTACTCAATACCGTATAATTATACTTCAGAGCTTTGCCATCTCATTATACAGCAATCTTGGTGGTTGGGAGTGAATGGTTGTGGATGATGATTCTGGTCAATTTTCTATGTGCATAACTCCTCAGTGTGTGCCAGAGAAAGCTTTCAGGCAGCTGAAGGAGCAATAGGTTTTTTCTTCTCAAGAAGCAAAATATTTTACTGTTAAAAGATGGCAAGAGAGTCAGGACAACAGATAAGATCAGCATATGAATAGAAATCAGGCATTCAAATCAGACAGACTATGTTCAAATACTAGTTCTGCTTGTCACTGGTTATGCAATTATCAATTACTCAGATAATCTTTCTTAGTTCAATTTTTGCCTCTATAAAGTCAGGATAATATTTGATATACTATTTAAGGATTGAATGAGATTAAAATGTCTAGGATAGGGCCTGTCTTAAATTAGGTACTCAACAAGTATTAATTTTATTCTTATCCTATTTTTTGACATAAGAAAATGAAGAACTCTCTCCTCTCCAAAAGCATTTACCTCCTGTGTCCATGTTCTAATTTGACATTGCTCAGAGTCAAACATATTGTGAGACACAGGGAATCTGGCATAGGCAACAATTAATGAATATTTGACTACTTCTGAGAAAATGAACATGCAAAGAAAATGAAGAGAGCCAACTAAATGCAGGCACATGTCCCTGTAAAATAATAGATGGAATTCAAAGGGAGCCACAACAACCCTTACTTCCATTTTTCCATCTTTCTATTTCAAGTAGGAACTGATTTCAGTACCATCTCTGTCTGCTGATGACATGTCACCCATTCGGTTTTCATTATCAGATTTCAAGCATCCTTAACACAAGGTCTGTGTCATTTCTATGGTTTTACATTTCCTAGACCATACAGAGCACTCTCTGGATATTTTATAGGTATGGTAACATTTTAACTTGATTTCATCTTTTGTAGTACATGAGGACTACAGTGCTCTGTAGGAACCTGGAAAGAAAGGAAATAAAGAGTTCCCTGTTAGATAAACTAAAATATTAATCCATAATAAACCAGGACAGCAAACATATGCAGTTCTGTTTTAGAGTCAGGATTACTCCTAGGAACCACAACCTGACTGAAAGCTAAGCTGCCCAAATATGCCATTAAAAATTTGAGTTAAACAACACCCTTTATTTTGACCTCATGATTATTAATCAACACTCTGATTATAGTCTATTTTCTTTTTCTTTTTTTTTTTTTAGACGGAGTCTGGCTCTGTCGCCCAGGCTGGAGTGCAGTGGTGCAATCTCAGCTCACTGCAAGCTCTGCCTCCTGGGTTCACGCCATTCTCCTGCCTCAGCCTCCCGAGTAGCTGGGACTACAGGGGCCCGTCAACACTCCCGGGTAACTTTTTTTTTTGTATTTTTAGTGCAGACAGGGTTTCACCGTGTTAGCCAGGATGGTCTCGATCTCCTCAACTCATGATCCACCTTCCTTGGCCTCCCAAAGTGCTGGGATTACAGGCGTGAGCCACTGCACCCAGCCTATAGTCTATTTTCTTCTATGGCATGCTGCAAGAATGATACACTGGTCGAGGATCCAGTGGGTGTGATATCCTTGAAAACTTTGCTTCTCCTTTAAAAATAATAAAGACTGTTCTTAGCCTTGTAAACTTTGTTACTGTGATATGCTGTGATGTACAGACAAAACTACTTTTCTGGGTCTTTAAGGCTGAAGCTCTTGACTAATGAAATTCATTTGGGAAATCCACTCTGGGAGGTCTCTAGGAAGGTGAAAGGCTAGCTCACCAAGTGACACCACAAGCTCATCACTGGCTCTTCTCTTACTACTTGAAACATCTTCACAAGGGAGTTTACCTGGAAACTCATTATATGTTTGAACAGACAATATGGTATGAAGAATTATCAATAAAAAACAATCTCAAGAGTTTTAGATCTGCAAGTGACCTCGAATTCTCATATATATATATATATATATATATATGCCAATGAATATATTATAAAGTCCTAGTTTTGAAAGAATGTAAAGATACTATCCAGTATCACCTCTACAATTAATACAGGAATCTTCCTTGTTCTATCTCTGGCGGGTTATCATTAAGTCTGTGAGTGAAGCTCATTATCTCACGAAGCAGTTTCCTTATTTTTTTTTAAATGGATGTTAAATTTATATATAATGAAATGCACGGATCTGAAGTTACAATTAGAGTTTTGATAAGTATATCTGCCTCTGTAGCCATCCCTGCAAACAAGATATAGAACATTATCCTTTCATTTCTCAGACAGATGTTATTATTAAAAAGATTATTTCTTATGTTGAAGCACAATCTGACTGCAATTTCTTTATGCTAGTCCTATTTTTCTTTTCTGGAACCATGCATATTCAGCCTGATTTCTTTTTCCCTTCAAAGCACTTCAAATATTTGAGAATTGAATATGAGAATATAAACCCTTCAGAATATAGTAAGAATCACACATTCCAACATGGTGGCAGAGCATAAGTCAGTGTTTATTTATCTAGGAAGTCTGGTGAAGGGGAGCCTACTGCTTTCACTATTAATTTGTGATCATGGGAAAGTTCTTTGCCATCATAAGCTGCACTGTCTTCACCTGTTAAATGAGGACAATATTTACTAAGAGGGTTGTTGAAGAAAATAAATGACATAATGTATCTAAAATGCTTAACATATTTCCTGGCCTTTTGTAAGGTATATAGTAGAAGATACCAGATTTTATTTTTGTGAAGTAGATTTAAACCTTTTTGAAAAATCCTTGGATAAAACTTGTTTCTAATTCTGTCTGTTTTTTGGATAGGTATTAAGGAGTATAATGTATTGAAAAGAGAACTGGAAATAGAATCAGATTATCTGGGTTTAATCCTAGGTCCTTATTTTATTAGCCTGTGACTTTAACAAAACACTCAGGCTTCCTGGCCCATGCCCACATGTCTAAAGAAACGCTAATAATACTGCCTTACCAACATCACAGCATTGTTGAATAGCTCGAGGTTAAAGTACAATGTGAATTAAAGCTTTTATTAAATTGTAATTTTCTATAGTAAGGTAAGTAGGAATAAAATGATACTGCCCATTGAGAGGTGAGGTAGGAGACAACCTAAAAGAAACTCAAACTGAATATGCTTTTGTGGAGTTACAGGTACAATTCAAATGATGATGACACCCAGAGTGTAAGATTGAAGCAGGTGATTGGTACCCAAGGGTTATTCCTGAAGCACTGTCTGCATCAGAGTGTTCTGCTCAAGAAACTCAGTGAAGGATGCTGTCTAGGTTGTAGATGAATATCTCACAATCCCTTCTATTCCTTGGATATATTTCTAGAGGATGACAGATTCTGGTTGAGTTCACAGAGTCTTTTTTTATTGGTAATTATTTGTTCTAGTTGAATCTAGCCAGTCAGCATTCAGTGGCTATGAAATACTTCTAGATTTTCTCTGAACTCAAACCATGGATTTTAGCTACCTGGTAAACTGTTCCTATGTTCTCAGAATATCTTCCTCAATTTGTAAGTAAAATGAATGCAGGATTAACATTTAATTCTCAAGTTATAGTACCTCTGAGTGTCCCCCTCCTTGAATGCAGCATCTCAGTTTTCTCACAACTGCATTCCCTACTCTCCAACTCCAATTCTTCTGCTATTTCTGGGAAAGCCTCAGTACTAATAATGTATACCTAACATCATATGCAATGGCGACAGACTGCATACTTTCTCCCTAAGATCAGGAAGAAAGATACGTACTCTCACCACTTTAATTTGACATTGTTCTAGATGTCCCGGACAGTGCGGTATGCAAGAAAATGAAATGAGAGGTACCATATTGGAAATGAACAAGTAAAACTGCCCTTATTTGCAGATGACATGATTGTATATATAGAAAATCCAATAAAATGTACCAAAAAGATTGTAGAAACGAGAGATCAGAGAGATTGTAGAATATGAGATCAATTGCAAAAATTAAGTGGATAGTTATGGGGATGCATTCTGAAAAATATGTCATTGGGTGATTTTGTCATTGTGTAAACATCATAGACTGTACTCACACAAACCTAGATGGTATAGCCTACACACGTCTAGGCTATATGGTACAGCCTATTGCTCCTTGGCTACAAACTTGGACAGCATGTTACTATACTGAATGCTGTAGGCAATTGCATCACAATAGTAAATATTTGTGTATTAAACATAGAGAAGGTACGGCAAAAATGTGGTATAAAATATTAAAAAATGGTATACCTACATAGGACATTTGCCATGAATGGAACTTGTAGGACTCGAAGTTGCTCTGAGTGAGTCAATGAGTGAGTGGTGAGTGAATGTGAAGGCCTAGGATATTACTGTACACTATTGTAGACTTTATAAACACTCAACACTTAGGCTATACTAAATTTATAAAATATTTTTCTTTCTTCAATAATAAATTAACCTTAGCTTATTGTAACTTTTTTACTTTATAAACTTTTTAATTTTGTTAAAACTTTTTTGACTCTTTTGTTATAACACTTAGCTTGAAACACAAACACATTGTATGGCTGTAAAAATATTTTCTATATTTATATCCTTATTCTATAAGCTTTTTTCTAGTTTAACATTTTCATTTTATTTTTTGCTTTTTAAACTATTTTCATAAAAATGAAGACACAGACCTTAGGCTAACCCTACGCAGGGTCAAGATAATCGATTTCACTCTCTTTCATTTCATATCTTGTCCCACTAGAAGGTCTTCAGAGCCGATAACATGCATGGAATTGTCATCTCCTATGATAACAATGCTTCTAGAATTCTTCTAGAATACCTCCTGAAGGACCTGCATGAGGCTGTTTTATAGTCAACTGTATATATATATATATGTAAGTTTCATATATATATAACTTATGTATGTTATATATATTATATATAACATATATAAGTTATATATACATAAGTTATTATATATAATAATTATATATAACTTATATATATAAGTTATATATATTCTAGAAGAATAATATATATAATAACATATATATAACATATATATAAGTAGGAGTATACACTAAAATAATGATCAAAAGTATAGTAAAAATGTAAACCAGTTAACGTAGTCATTTATTATCATTATCAAGTATTATGTACTCTACATAATTGTAGGTGCTAGACTTTTACACAACTAGCAGTACAGTATGTTTGTTTACATCAGCATCACCACAGACACATAAGTAATGGGTTGTGCTACAATGTTATGATGGCTTTGATGTCACTAGGTGATAGGATTTTTTAGCTCCTTTATACTATTACGCGACCACTGTCATATATGTGCTCCATCATTGTCTGAAACATAATTATGCAGCACATGAGTATATTTTCATGCGCTAACAATGAGCTATAGTGTATGTTAATCATAAAGGAAAAATTTTAAAATTGAACTCTACTGAAATTAAGATCTTGTTTGTGAAAATGTGCTATTAAGAGACTATAGACACAGTCCACAGAGTGGGAGAATATGTTTACCACACACATATTTGATAAAAGACTCATATCCAGAACATGTAAAGAACTTGTATAAATCAAGAAGAAAAAGACAGAAGACCCAATTAAAAACATAGGCAAAAACAAAACAATTCAAGCAGAAACTTCCCAGTGGTTAAGAAACACATGAAAAGATGCTCAACTGTATTTGTCATCAGGGAAATACAAATTAAAACTGCTATCTTGTACTGCTACACAACCACCAGAATGACTAAGATGAAAAAGATGGTAAGCACTAGGAGGTGGCGAGGATGGCAAAAATTCGTACTCTTGTTTCTGCTGCTGGGGGAATAAATTAGTATTTTTGCTTTGGAAATATGTGTTGAAAAATGAAATGATGCATACTCTATAACCTAGCAATTCCACTCCAAAGCATAAAGTCAACAGAGATGACTGCTTTTAGCCACCAAAAGACACATATATAATTGCTTAGAGCTGTACTATTCAAAGAGTCAAAACCTGGAAACTATCCAAGTATAATCACAAAAGAAGACTAAACAGAAATGGGGATAAAGGACATGACAAGCAACAATATGAGTGAATCTCACAAACATAATATTGAGTAAAAGAAGCCAACACAAAGAAATACATACTTACATTTTTTATGCAAAGTTCAAACAGGGAAAACTAACCTGTTAGATGCCAGGATCACAATTACTCTTGAAGGAGTTGCAGCAGTGTGATTGGTTCAAATGGTGGTTCAGTTTGTGAAAATTCATCCAGCTATAAAATTATGATATGTACAGTTTTTTATATGCATATAGTACTTTAACAAAAAAGTAAAAAATAAGACAGTGAAATAAATCTATTTCCAGACAATATAAAACCTGAGACAATTGTTGCCAGCAGACCTGAGGTGAAAGAAATCCTGAAGTGAATTCTTCATGCAGAATAAAATGTTCCCTAATGGAAACATGGAAATGAAGGACAGAATGAAACTTAAAAGTACAAGGTATAGAGGCCTGGGTAAAAAAGAATTAAATTGTTATTATTCATAGATGACATGATTGAAAATCCACGGGCAAACTGATAGAATTAAGAAGTACATTTACAAGATCTTTTGATATAAAGTGAATATGCAAAATTGAATTTCATTCTATATACCTGCAACATGTAGAAAATAAAATTTAGGAATAATAAAATTTAAGATAGACTTACTCCTAGGTATTTGATGTTATTGATACTATCAAAATATTTGTAAAACCTCTGCACAGAAAAAAATGTATAGCATTGAGAGAAACTAAATAAATACATGGAAAGATATATAAGTTGTTCATAGATTGGAATGCTCCATATTGTAGTGATGTTGTAACTCTCCTAAATTGACCTATAGATTCAATTTAATTACTATCTAAATTCCAGTAAGTTATTTATTTACTATCAGAAACTGAGAAGTCAATTCTCAAATTTATATGGAGATGTAAAGGGCCAAGAATAGCAAGACAATCTTGAAGAAGTTGAACAAAGTTGAAGAACTGTTGATTATGAAGACTTTTTTTTTTAACACTATAGTAATTAACAGAGTGTAGTATTCACATATGGATAGAGGAATAACCATTTAAGTAGAATAGAAGTCCAGAAACAAACCTACATGTATACTGTCACTTGACTTATGATAAAGGTGATGCTCTGTGGAAGGGATGACTTATCAAGAAGATTTATCCTTCCAATTGGATCAATTAGAAAGTCATGTAGGAAGAAACAAATCTTGACCCCCTACTTTATACCAAACTAAAAGACATAGCAATAAAACTTCTAAAAGAAATAGTGATATATCTTCATGACCTTTTGATACACACATATTTCTTAATATCAGAAAGCATTAACAAAGGAAAGATTAACAAATTAGATTTCAATAAAATTGTTGATTTCTAATTATAAGAAGACACTACTAAGAGAGTTAAATGATAAGCCACAGACTAAGAGAAGATACTTGCAATGAATATATTCAACAAAGAACTTATCTGCATATGTAACAAATGCATAGGAATCACTGAGGAAAAGAGAGTCATCCCAAAAGAAAAGTGGGCAAAAGACATGAGCGGGTACTTTACCAAAGAAAATATCCAGGAAGCCAAAACACATAAGAAAAGGTGCTCAGTCTCATTAGTCATCAGGCAAACTGAAGTTAAAATTACACTAATATGCATGAATTCGGGATAGAATCAAAAGGACTGGCAATTCTAAACATTAGAGAAGATGTAAAGCAACTGGAACTGTCATACATGTTGCTGTGATTATAAATTGGCACTGCTACTTGTGAAACTGTTAGGCAGTGTCCATGAAAGCTGAACATGCATATACCCTATGATCCAAAAATTCTATTTCTATCTTTATATTAAGCAACAAAGCATACATATATGGACCAAGAACACGTGCAAAGATTTTCACAGCACTACTATTCATAATTTTCTCAAACAGAGAAACTAAATTGTCCATTAATAGTAGAATAAATACAATGCAGCAATGAAAATCAACAAACTTGAGACAATGTATGTGAAACTCAAATAACACTGAGTGAAAGATAACAAATGCAAAACAATGCACACTGTATGGTTCCATTTACATAAAATTCAAAACCTGACAAAACTAACCTATGGTATTAGTCAAAATAATGGTAGTCTTGGAGAGGACAAATGTAGTTTTCAAGAAATGAAAGTTCTGGTAATGTTTTATTTCTGTATTTGAGGGGTACATAAATGTTTATGTTACCTTTGTGTAAATTCATAGAGCTGGATATTCATGATTTTACTCTTTACTACCTGTCTGTATAAAACTGTGTATCAGTAACAACAAAACAGCTGCTTTGATAACTTATTCCTATATCCCTAACCAGAGTTAGCAATTGATCCACAATCCTTGTCTACCTCTCATCTGTATTATATTTATATGCCACCAAAATCTTATAGATATAAAAAAATCTTTATGGCTCCACTTTGTTCTGAGAGAGAATGACGAGCTGTGCGGGGCGAATGAAGCCAGTTCAGGATGCTGTAGTGTCCAGAGATGTGAGGGAAGTTTTTAATTTTCCTTTATTTGGAATTCCCAGCAGGGACTCCCCTACTCTTCATTTCTGTAGCTCTCGTGCCAACAACATAGACAAATCTCAATTGGCATTTGTTTAGATAAATTGGTGGCAGTTTGTGTATGCATGTATTTTATATCATTTTTTAACTTTTAAAAGTGTAAAATATGAAAAAATTGCATGCAACGTATATACCTGTAACCACCAGCAAAGTCAAGAAATAGAGCATTACCAGATTACAGAAGACCCTGTCTGCTCTGTGTTTCCTCCTTTATCTGTGTATGTTTCCACATATATATGTACGTATATATATATATCTGCATCAATACAGTATTTTAATTTATAATTCATATTTCAATTTTTTAAATTGACTTAATAATGTTTCTTATAATAAAGGACAGTATAATATAAAGTTCATATTATTTACTCCTTCAGCCCAGGATCCAATCTAGGATTAGAGATTACATTTAGTTCTCATGTCTCTTTAGCCTCTTTTAATCTGAAACATATCCACAGTTTTTCTTTGTCTTTTGACATTGATGTTTTTGAAGACTTTAGTTGTTCTCTCTGCTTTTAAAAATAAAATTTCTCGCCTGTGTTTGTCTTCTGTTTCTTCTAATCATGGTTGGAATGGGATTATGTAGGTTTGGCTAGAGCACTGCACATATGACACCGTGTTCTTCTCAGGGTGTCACATCTGGAGACACGTTATGTCCATATGTCCCTCAGTCGCCGTGTTAATTTTGATCACCCAGCCTATAGTTGCCCACTTCTCCACTGTATATTACTGTTTATTTTTCTGCTTTGCAACTAATAAGCAGTCTGTATGAAGAAACAGAAATACACTATTTCTTCTCAATTTTCTTCTTGAATTAGTGTCCATTGAGGATTTTTTTGTCTGATTCAATCTTTACCATAATGGCGGCAAAATGATGATTTTCCAACTCCAGCACTAGCGTATCAATTGAAAAGTGTAAAATACAAACAATTTTCTAGGAAGGCTGTGAGTCATTCATTTATTTATTCACTCAATTCATGAAAACAGAATTACTTAGCATTGATTGATTGATCTGATAAGTAGAGCAGTTTAAGGTCCAAAGGGACCTTTTTTAGATAAAAAAGCAGTCCTGGTTTTGAAATATTCACAATCTGTCAAAAAGATATTGAAATACCAGTTAGCCCTCATTATTCTACTACAAAAGTTATTTACTTATTTAATATCTAACTATCTAAATAACCCCTTATTTATCTAATTACTATCCACGTGGGCTCATGGATTCCTTTTTGTTTCAATTGTTCATAATGTATTTCTGAGCTTAAGTTTCTTTGGTGCTGAAATTGTCTCTGGTTTGGCCAGTGAGAGCCCCTTAAAGCTGGCTCCTGTTTCCTTGTTATATGCTCCCTCTTCCCATTTTCTGAGCACTTCCTTGGTTTCTGTTGTAATAAATCCAACCATTTATTTAAAGTCTAATATGTCATTTTTTTCTACGGCAACCTCCAACACTAACTTTGCCCCAAAGATGGTTTTATTTTTCTGTACATTTGCGTACAAATTATACTCAATTCTCTAATTCTTTCTTATACTTGAAATTGATTTCTAGTTGTTTTATATATTTTGTTTCTCTCTTCAATAATTTGTATTGCAAAACCAAGGCCTGATTTTTATAATTTATTAATTTTTTTTTTAGTGTATATATAGTTTTTTCATTATACTTTAAGTTCTAGGGTACATGTGCACAATGTGCAGGTTTGTTACATATGCATACATGTACCATGTTGGTGTGCTGCACCCATTAGATTTTTATAATTTAAAAATCAGATTGCCCTTGGGACCTTGAACTGTAAAATAATGCTATTTTTATGAATAAATGGATGGATGAATGAAGCAAATTGTCTCCCTAGAAAATATTTCTAATTTACATTTTTCAATTTATATGTTTATTGGAAACTTATCTAAATGTTGGAGGATAATTAAACTAGGAAGAGAAAGCAGAGGAAATTGGGTGTTCCCATGCTAATAATATAGAAACAAAAAACAAAAAACAAAAGGTCAATGACCTCCTAAATTACATTCAGTGAACTCAGTTACCCAACTGGCTGGCTGATACTCTTTTTGTTCATAACTTAAGGCTGTTTTATTGTGTTATATTTTAATAGGAGTTGGTGTCCATTTTTTGAGATGATGTAGTTGGTATTTATTTTGGTAAGAGTTATCTTTGTTGTTAGCAAAATTCATGTCTTGGGTAGATTAAATGATTTAAAAAGTTACTGATTGTCTTGTTACAGGATTTTGTGATAGGGACCCAATTTATTGTCAGGAGATGAATTGTAGGGGCCTACATTCCTTGATGTTGTTGAGCTGATCCTGTTGTGTCTGCTTCTGTGGGTTGGTCGCTGAACCTACAGAGATGAGATGAGTGATGCCTGTGAGTGTGATTTCTTTGCTTCTTGCTCCACTTCGATAGGATGAATAGATTTATTCCAGTCATAAATTCAGCAAAACCTCCTAATCTGAGCTAGTATAGTGAGATCTAGTGAATACCAGAGAATATTTATGTAATATAATAAATTTTCCTCCTTCCTTCCTTCCTTCCTTCCTTCTTCTCTTTCTTTCTCTCTCTCTCTCCTTTTCTTTTTTCTTTTCTTTTCTTTTTTCTCGCTCTTGCTCTGTTGTCCAGGCTGGAGTATAGTGACATAATCATGGCTCACTTCTGCTTTAACCCCTCTGGCTCAAGCAATCCTCCTGCCTCAGCCTTCGGAATGGCTGGTACTACAGGTGTGCACCACACACCAGCTAATTTATTTATATTTTTTGTAGGGATGGGATCTCCCTATATTGCCTAGGCTGGTTTTGAACTCCTGGGCTCAAGCAATTTTCCCTCCTCGGCCTCCTGAAGTGCAGGGATTACAGGCATGGGCCTCCATGTTGGCCTTTAAGAGTAATATTGTAACTGCTTTTCAGGATATGTTTGTTGTGTTAAAAGCCCTTGGAGACTTGATTATCTAAAATAATTAGCCTATTAACCATTTGTTTTTAATTAGATGAGTTTTTTCAGACTCAGGTAAGGCTTGGGCTGTATGGAAATCATGGAGTCAGACCTGCTCACTTTACAGATGAGGAGATTCAGATGCAGAGAAGTCTATGAGAGCTAGCTAGTGGCAGAGTTAGTAAAAGAATCAACTCTTTGACTCTTCGTTGAATGTTTGGTACATTACACCTGAGAACATAGCTAATGGTTCGGCTTATTAAAATCACTCATCTCACCATTTGCTTAGTAAACCTTTATAATTGAGGAAGCATGGAAACCTCAGCCCACTGTGAGAATTACCCTTAATTCCAAATATCTGAAGTCTAATTTGTGTGTTTTTACTGTAGTTATTACTAAGCCATCAGAAGTTTCAGGCAGTCTTGCTGGGTACTAAATGAATTAACTAGATATAGATCCTGCACTATAGAAATGTCTGCATTCCATAAAAGGCATTCAGATTAATTCATAATCTGTTTAGCCGTATTGCTACATCACAATAAACATTGCTATTAGCAGCAGCAGCATCTCTGTGCTGAATGTCATGCCATGTTATCGTAATTACTGCTTCTGTGCTCAGCTATCCCACAGCAATTTCATTCATTCAACAAATATTTGAGATTTGTGCCAGACCCTGTGCTTACATCTGGGGATACAAGATAACTTGGAAGAATTAATTACACCCCTTTCTGAGCTTGGTAGACAATTGAAAATGAAAACCATTAAGGTGAGAAGTTATTATAGAGGAAGAATATGAAACCATGAGAACATATGAGAGGAGAACCTAACGGTTCTGGAAAGTGATGCTTAAGTTGAGACCTGAAAGATAACTAGGAGTTATCCAGATGAAGAGACAGGGAAAAACCACTCTAGGCACAGAGAACAGTGTGGGAAAATTGGAAGAAGAGAGCCAAGAAAGAACAGTAATGGCTGGAACATGGTCAGGAGAGATAAGGGAGATGACACTGAAGAACTGGCAGAGGGCCTCAATCCCAGATTCCAGAGGGCCTTGAAGGCCACATGAAGAAGTTCTGACTTCATCCTAAGTCTCTGCTAGACTGTAAACTCTTAAGGGAAAGGCTATTATTTTCCATCTTTGTGTACTGAGTGTCCAACAGCATGCCAGACACAGACCAAGTGTGTAGTGAATCATTGAAAGCAGAATGAGTGATACAGTTAATCATAAATCATTATCACCACCCTTCCTGGTTCCAGTCTCTGAAAGAAGGCAGGCTTACTTTACACATGTTGTTATATTAGATTTAAGTGATTTCTGTAGAGTAGGCCAGATAAATTTCTGAGATGTTCTAGAACTCTGTTCTTAGGATATCGTCTTCTTCAGTATATCCCTCAGGGAAAAGTACAAGAAGTTAAAGTTAACTCACAGGTCGTTGGGAACATATCTCCCACCTATGAGTGTATGATGTCTTTGTTGTTTGATCCTCATAACAGTTAAATTTTAGTTCTAGCAAATAAACAGTCAGAAGTGCTTCTTGTGTAAAGCATTTGTTGGCAACAGCCCTGCAACCCTTAGGTCATTCTTTACAGGGAAATTGTGACATTCTGAAGACCATGGTTGTAGGGGACCCCATTGTTACAGCCCATTCTGACGCTTGCTAAGCAGTGTTCAAGGTGGCAAAATTCAGGCATAATGGTTTGGGGTCAGCCCGAAATCATTTGTTTGTTTTTTTTTTTTTTTTGTAGGTCCGTTGGGGTTCAAGATGAAATTACCATGCTATTTGGAGGCTTTGTAAATTCTTCCTTTTGTTCTGTTTTTAATCAGGGTAAAAATCTACAATTTCAGAAAACAGTTATTTTTGACAGTGATGAGTGCAATTGTGGTTGGTTTTGATAATTATATTTTATTATTAAATGAAGTATTTTACTGATTTCTGACCCTTCTCTTTAGGATAGGTGGTAGCAGACCTCCATTCAGTATTTATTGCCATGGAAACCAAATCTAGGCTAACTCATCTGCTTCAAAATGTTTATTGGTGTGTGGGTTTCTTGGTGAGGCATTTTGCCAGATACTGCAATCCCTTATGACCTCTTTCCATTAACACTTGTGTGTGTGTATGTTTTGTGTGCCTCTTCACTTGAATTAGTTGGTACTTTGATCTGAATCTATTTCTGAAAGTACTAAATGGATTAGTTCCAAGCAGGTCGGGCCCCTGTGGTCATGTTGCCTGCTGGAATTTGTGTGTATGTATAGCTACTGAAGAAATAATATGGGTGGAAACTGCTATTATTTCCTCCTGAGGTATAAAATTTCAGATTTGGGCATCTTTCCCTAGAAAGCCTGCTCTGTTTCTCCTATTGTTTATCCTGGCTCTGTGTACTTGTATGCACAAGTGCATGTGTATGTATATGTAGGGAAGTGTCTATAGATATTGGACTCTTTGTGTCCACTGATAATTCATGTGACTCAAGTTATACGAATAATAAGTTCTTTGGTGAAGTGAACATTACAGTTCTTCTTATGTCTTCTTGATTTAATAGAAGAAATGCATTATGAATTCATTTACATTCCATAAGATACTAAGATGCAAATCATGCTTACAGTGTCCCAGCATTACTAAATTAGATGTTCCTATGAGCAAGTGAGAACTTATACTTCCAATGAAACTAGATATTATTGGAAAACACACAAAAAAACAAAGCGAGAAGCCATACTGCCTATAAATTTGTAGAAGCAACATCTAATATAATGTGGTGTAGAGGATTTCCAGCATTCTCCATATCAAACCTAATGTGTCCATCTTGCCCTGTGAACTGACTGGGGTGCTGCATATGGAGCCTGTTGCCAGTGACTCAATGTAGACTGACTACAGGATGATGGTTATTTCTACTGCAAGATGATGGCAACCAGGTATCATATGAGGCGTGCTGCAATGACAGGTGTCTCATAAATATAGTAGGAAGAAAATAGTGAAAGAATCTGATGCTGAACTTTGTTTTCTTCTTTGTTAGCAGTTTGTCCTTCTGAAAGAAGAGGGTAGATGTGACTTTCTAGAATCTTCCCTTTGTGAAGGTTAATTTTATATGTTAACTTGATTGGGCCATGGGATGCCCAGATACTTGGTTAAACATTGTTTCTGGGTGTGTCTGTAGGGGTGTTTATGGAAGAGATTAGCATTTAAATCTATAGACTGAGTCAAGAAGATTGCCCTCCCCAGTGTGGGTGGGCATTATCCAATCCATTGAGGGCCTGAATAGAACAAAAAGGCAGAGGAAGGGAGAATTTGTTCTCTTTCTGCCTGATCACATAAGCTGGGATATTGGTCTTCTCTTGCTCTTGGCCTGGGACTTAGACCATTGACTTTTCTGGTTCTCAGGCCATCAGACTCAGAATGGAACTTAACGTCATTGATTTTTCCTGTATCTCCACCTTGCTGACTGAAGATTGTGGGACTTCTTGGTTTCCATAGTTACATGAACCAATTCCTTATACTCTCTCTCTCCTTCTATTTTTCCCTCTCTCCGTCTCTCCATGTATCTACACCTATCTCCATCCTATTGGTTCTGTTTCTCTGGAAAATCCTCACAAATACATATTTCAATCTCTTTTACTGCCTTCTTTCTCTGCTCTGGCCTATTTCTAGAGGGCCCTATCCAAGTCCTAAGTCAGAAAGTTAGCATTTCTTTCTCTTTAATTTTTCTTTCAGTAATAGGATCCATTCTCAAGGTTTCATCTCCCATCCCTCTCTAGCCTCCTTTTCTCTCCTAAGCTCTATCACCTCACTTTCAGCTTCTTGACGGATGTGGCCCCTAGATATTTCTTTCTTCATAAACCAGGTCTTTGTTCATAAACCAGGTCAACTCCCTGTTCCAACTCCCCAGGTTCTTTAGAGTTGAGGGAATTATCATTTTCTCAGTCAGTTGGATTTACACATTGGCCTCATTTGTGACTACTTTCCCTTTTTACTTTATCCAACCTACAGTTCATAAATTATTGATATCTTATTCCTTAATAATTCTTACATTCCATCCCCAATTATATAACCATAGTGTAGATCTTCATTATCTCTCATTCAGACTTTTGCCCTAGTTTAACAACCAAACTTCCCAATTATCAGGCTCTTTTTCACCCAGCCCATCCTGCAAGTTGCTGACAAATTATTTGTCTTGAACCTTATCTCTGATTAGGCCACCTCCTTATTCAAGAATGCTTAATGGCTTCCCACTGCTTCTTATTAATAGCCAAACATCCATAACACACCATTCTTAGATTCATTACATCTTCCAGCTTTGTTCCTCGGTACTACCCAAGGTGTTTATGCAACTAGAAAATTCTTGTATTTAAATATATTCTTGTGTCAAACTAGCAACTTCTCATTTGTTTGTTTCTGTATCTGTCTCATTGATTAGACCGTAAGTACCAAGGATAGGCATTGTGTCTGCTTTTGATCATTACCATATCCTCCTACCTAATACAGTGTCTACCACATAGCATGGTAGATACATTTTAAATGAATGAATATATTATGTGATTTGCTGCCAGAGAACTTTGTGAATATACTTTTCACGCTTGAAATATCCATTACTATGACTGCTGATTGCAATACTATTTATCCTTCAATGGCTGTCCAAATATTATCCCTTCTATTAATTGTTACCTAAACTATTTCCCTTCTCATCTTATGTGTGTTTCTGTTCTCTGCTTTCCAAATTGAGTGTGTTCTTCTCCTCCTTCTGGTTGCTCTGAAGCTCCTTTATGTCATTTAACATATAATGACATCATATATTGGATATTATATGTGTGTATATATACATATACATATATATAGTACATAATATATTGGATATGAGTTTATGCTACAACTAGAAATGGACATTTTGTACTGACTCTCTTTGGCCTCATTTTGTAAATGATTTAGACAAAGAAGTAGAAAGCATATTTATTACATTTATAGATGGCATGAAGCTAGAAGAGTAGCCAATGCTTTGATATTTAAGAATGCCTAGGGGCAGGAAAAGTGAACTGAGTCTAACAAGAAGAAAATAAAGAAAAATGTGCCTTATGCACAAAGGCCTTAAAATCAGCTATAGAACTATAGTATGGGAAGCATGCATATTAGTAAAAACTTAGTCTTGGCTGATAATTGGTTAAGTATGGGCAGAGTGATGTGGCTGCCAATAAGCTGAAACACTCTTGATCTTGGATATATTGCTAGAAGTAGCAATGAAGGAGGTAATAATTCTCCTTCACCTTAGGCTGAACTGTCCACGCTCTGAGAAACGCTGGGACATGTTCAGAGGAGAAGGACTAGCAATTCGAAGGATCTAGAAACCATTCATTCATGTCTATATAAGTAATTAGAGATATTCTGCATGTACGAGGGGGTCATGATAGCTGCCTCTCAGATGTTATACCTTGTTTATTAAAGAAACAGTAGAAATTACAGGAGGCCTTTGAAGGATCACAAAAAGAAAGAACATTCTGCTGTCCAGAAGTATCCTAGGTAGAATTGATTTCCTCCAGAAAGTGAGTTTCCAGTCCCTGGAAAAGTCCAAGCCAAAGCTGAGTAATGCAGCTGAATACTTTCTAAAGTCCTTTATACCATATAGTCCCCAAATTCTGGATTTTCTTACATTTTCTTATTTGTTGTGAAATGAGGGGTAAATTGCTTCCATATTCTTTTGTTCAAACATATATCAGAGATTTTAAATATCCTCAGTGCTGTATTGTTTCAGATACTGGGGATACAATGATGAAGTAATTTTGAGTGGTGGAGGAAATAAATATAAATTAATAATTATAACACAGTATGATAAGAGCTACAGTAGTACTAGTTATGAGATGCTATGGGAATATAAAAGAGGATCATACATACTTTCTTGGGTGAAATCTTCACAATGGATTGACATTTGAACAGGCCCTTCGATGAACTGGAACACCCTTGGAGCATGGAAGATTTAAAAATTCTGGACCATGTGGTAAATTATTGTCGGTAGACTTAGGTGAATATATACAAGGACAAATAAATGAATTGTCTTTTCTGGTCTAGAGATTTTTTAATTAATAATTTCCTCTAATAAAAGAAATAAATGGTCATTTTAGAAAATGCAGTAAATCAAATGTATAAAGATGAAAAAAATCTGTAATTCCACCCCTAAGGGATAACTTCCATTAATATTCTGGTGCTGCATCAGAAAGTAGGGAGGCCTGGTGGGTAAAGTCATAGCTTTAAGAGAGTGAGGCAACGAGAAACAAGCAGAAATCTTCAGAGTAAGGAGTGGTCAGACAATTGAAGAAGTAGGGGTTAAACAGCCCAGAGGGAGAGAACAGAAAGTGCAAACACATGAAGCAGGAAAACTTGTTGTTTAAGGCGTAGGCAGGACATGAGTGTGGTGGGAATGTATGAGCCAAGGGAGAATTGTAAGGAGTTAGCCTGGGGAGTAGGCAGGAGACCAAACATGCAGAGGCCTGCGGGCCCTGTGCATCATATTTGCATTTCATTCCTAGTGTGTTGGGAAGCCACTGAAGGGTTTTAAGGCAGGAGCAGCATGATCTGGTTTGTGCTTCTGAAGGAATACTGTGGCTGCTGTGTGCAGAATGGACTGTGATGGTGTGTGGGGGCCGAGAGGAAGCAGGGACTGCTGACAGGGCTATTACAGTAGTCCCTGCCAGAGCTGATGATAGATTGGACCAGAATAGTGGAGGATGGAAAAACAGTTTGGACTTTAATTTTTTTAAGAGACAGGATTAATAAGGACTTTGTAATTCCATACAGTGTGTGGTGAAAAAGTGACATAAAGTATATGTGACCATTTTATATCAGAAAACATTGTATCTGTTGATTATTTTTATATTTAGTGTAGTTACCGTAAAGTAAAATCCATGGAGTTCTCATTACAGAATGTGGATTCAGTCATTCTTAACAGTTTGTTGTCTTAATATTTTTTCAGACAATCTTTCCAGATATTGTTATAAGCATATACTTGGCCCAGATGGGCTCTATCTGACATTTGAAATCAATATTCTTTTGCTTTGGCTGGGCAAAATAGGTAACCTGTACCTTCCTCTGTAAAAGCTTATTTTAAAAATATTTTAATTCCTATTAAATAAGTAATTATTTCTTTTATTATAGAAAACTTAAAAATAATGGTGGGCAGAGAGAATATTAAAAAGATAACTGGCAATCCTATTTTCTAGATGTATACCTGTTAAAATTTTGTGGTAGAGTCTTTCAGACAAAGACAGATTTATATGGAACTAATGAAGCTTGTCTATAGGTCCCTTTCCAGGCCCTGATTGGGACTTATGTAATTTTGTATTCATCATTTTGTATTTTTTCCTAAAATGGCTTCTCTTCTTATTTTTTAAACTTTAGATTGTACAAAACCTGGATCCACCCTTATTTTCAGGTTCTTTATTTGCAGGGAAATTTCATTTTGTGACAAATAGAATCATACATCTCAAAATATTACCAGTGTCTTTCCATGCTGTTGAATAGTCTATAATATGATTTTTATGGGATAGTATCTTTTGTCATATGCCTGCACCATAATGTATTTAATTAAGTGACCATTGTTGAGACATTCAGGCTAGAAAAATATTTTTTTCTATTGGAGTTTGATATTCATTAAATTCATGCTGTGGCTCTCTTCCTACAAAGTACAAATTACCCAGCATGCTCTGGTCAAGAGTTTTGGAGTATTCTTTTCTACATGATAATTTCTAGGAGTAGAAGTAAAATACTGGGTGAATAATTTGTTTCCTCAATATTGTCTCTTCCTGTAGAACTGTGGTTTGGGTGGAGTTTGAGGTGACTCATTTAGTCAGAATCAATTCAATTTTCTTTAATACGCTAAATAATTAAAATAATTCTATCTGGTATGTTTATTTAAAACTTTTTCAATTAATATTATCCTTATTAGAATTTTTAAATCAGTTTAAAATGTGATCCCTGGCTACTTCAGAAAGATAAAAATGCACTGAGCTTTTGCACACAGTATTTTGAAAATGCTTATTAGGTATTAACTTGGAACAGCATGAAATCTTAATGAAGAAGCTAATAGTCTAATGAAAAAAAAAACTCTATGGAGATAATTTGGGGAACCTAGAAAACAACTAAAAAGAAATGTGATTTTATCCCTAAGAGTGAACAATTATGCCCTGAATTTTTAACTAACAATGGAAATGCATTAGAAGGGTGAAGGAATTTGGTTTTCAGATAATAATGCAAACATGATCAGATATTATTGCATGAAATAACTTAATACTAATAAATGTTAAGATAACAGTTTATGTGTGAATGTTAAAAATTATTGCTCACCATAGGGTTTTAGGTATTTTCTGGTTTGGGAGCTGTCTCTATGGTGCATCCTACTGTATTTTTACCATTGGTGTTGATGGTTATGTGTGTAGAGCAGGTGACTTCCAATCCATATGGTAGAATGAACTGATGTAGGAAGTGAGGATAGCACATTCCCAACTTGCAGAGTTGTTACAACGTAACAAAGTCAGAAATCCCACAGTCCGGGTCAAAAGCAAAAAAAAAAAAAAAAAAAAAAAAAGAGAAATTTTGAGGAGTTAGAAATAAAGAGGAAACAAAGTCAGAGTGTCAGAGTAGGTTAAATCTGAAAAGCCCACAGAGCTATTGAAATTTGCCACAGGCCTAAGCAGAGAGCAAAATAATGAATGAATTCCCATTCACAATTGTTACAAAGAGAATCAAATACCTAGGAATACAACTGACAAGGGATGTGAAGGACCTCTTCAAGGAGAACTACAAACCACTGCTCAAGGAAATCAGAGAGGACAAAAGCAAATGGAAAAACATTCTGTGCTCATAGAGAGGAAGAATCAATATTTTCAAAATGGCCATCCTGCCCAAAGTAATTTATAGATTCAGTGCTATTCCCACTAAACTACCATTAAAACACTCTTCACTGAATTAGGAAAAACTGTTTTAAAATTCATAGGAAACCAAAACAGAGCCCAAATAGCCAAGATGACGCTAAGCAAAAAGAACAAAGCTGGAGGTATCACACTGACTGACTTCAGACCATACTACAAGGCTACAGAAACCAAAAAAGCATGATACTGGTACAAAAACAGACACATAGACCAAGGAACAGAATAGAGAACTCAGAAATAACACCACACACCTACAACCATCTGATCTTTGACAAACCTGAGAAAAACAAGCAACAGGGAACAAATTCCCTGTTTGACAAATGGTGCTGGGAAAACTGGCTAGCCATAGGCAGAAAATGGAAACTGGACCCCTTCCTTACACCTTATACAAAAATTAACTCAAGTTGGATTAAAGATTTAAATATAAAATCCCAAACTATAAAACCCCAGAAGAAAATCTAGGCAATATTATTCAAGATATAGGCATGGGCAAAGATTTCATGACAAAAATGCCAAAAGAAATTGCAACAAAAGCAAAAATTGACAAATGGGCTCTGAATAAAGAGCTTCTGCACAGCAAAACAATCATCAGTGTGAACAGACAACCTACAAAATGAGAGAAAAATTTTGCAATCTATCCATCTGACAAAGATCTAATATCCAGAGTCTAGAAGGAACTTAAACAAATTTACAAGAAGAAAACAAACAACTCTATTAAAAAGTAGAAAAAGGACATGAACAGACTTCTCAAAAGAAGATATTCCTGTGGCCAACAAACATGGAAAAAATCACAACATCGCTGATGATTAGAGAAATACAAATGAAAACCACAATGAGATACCATCTTATACCAGTCAGAATGGCAATTATTAAACAGTCAAGAAACAAAAGATGCTGGTGAGGTTATGAGGAAAAAGAAACGCTTTTACAGTGTTGGAAGGAGGGAAATTAGTTCAACCATTGTGGAAGACGGTGTGGTGATTCCTCAAAGATCTAGAAGCAGAAACGCCATTTGACCCAGCAATCCCATTACGGAGTATATACCCAAAGGAATATAAATCATTCTACTATAAAGATACATACATGCATATGTTCATTGCAGCACTATTCACAATAGCAAAGACATGGAATCCACCCAAATGCCCATCAGTGATAGACTGGATAAAGAAAATGTGGTATATACACAACATGGAATGCTCTTCAGCCATAAAAAATAACAAGATCATCTCCTTTGCAGGGACATAGATGGAGCTTGAAGTCATTATCCTCTGCAAACTAACACAGGAACAGAAAACCAAACATTGAATGTTCTCACTTGTAAGCAGGAGCTGAATGATGAGAACACATGGACACATGGAGGGGAACACACACTGGGGCCTGTCTGAGGGGGGCCCGGGGAGGGAGAGCATCAGGAAGAATAGCTAATGGATGCTGGGCTTAATACCTAGGTGATGGGATGATCTGTGCAGCAAACCACCATGGCACACGTTTACCTATGTAACAAACATGCACATCCTGCACATGTAACCCAGAATTTAAAAGTTGAAGAAAAAAAAAAAAAGAAGAAACTTGCTATAGGCCTAAGAGGCTAGAATTTTACAAACAATGGGAGGGGTTGGTTGGAAGTCAAGGCCAAGGGGTCTATGTGTCTGAAAGTGAGGCTCCTGCCTAAGCCAGAAGTTGGGAAAGGCTGTATTGCCTTTTAAACTGGTTCTAGAATTCTTTCCTTTGACCAAAAGACACAGCAGTCACAATGGGCATCACGGGTAGAAAAAGTCGTCTGTAAGAAATTGGAACCCTGTGGCTCCTCTGGAGTTACAAACCAAGAAATATTTTTCAGCAAATATTCACTTGTTGAGTAATTATTTTGCTGAGAATGGCTATTTACTATTTTTAGTTCCTTCACAAATACTAACCCACTTAATCCTGATAATGACTTTCTTAGAAAAATTGGTTTAGTGAAAAGAAACAAGAAACTGTCCCATGGGGTCTCCTCTCAGCCTACTTTCCATGGAACTCCCACAGGAAATAACTCTTGCTGAAGATGACCTGAGCTAAAAATTACAAAGCACATGTGAAAATAATGATAGAAAATCAGTAGACTCAGTAAATTGGGAAAACTCAAATTCGTTAAAGATAATAGACTGCTATGTGGAAATGATCCTACTTTCTAGGTGCTGATACTGAAGTTTCGATAGTTTAAGTGACCAACATCACACAGGCACTAAATGGAGAGCCAGGGTTAAAATCCAAACACCAGAGGCCACACTCTTGATCACTAGCCTTATTGTTTTTCCTATAAAATTAAATTCCTTACAAACACAATATAAGTTTGCCAAACTGAGTGTAGAGATATCTTTAAATATAGACAATGACAGACACATTTCTGTCAATAATAGTCACAGCTAAGAGTACTCGTTAGAAGAAACATAATAGTCCCCTGTCATCTGTGGTTTTTGCGTTCCATGGTATCAGTTATCTGTAGGTCAACTGCCGTACAAAAATATTAAATGGAAAACTCCAGAAATGAACAATTCATAAGTTTTACATTACCCACCATTCTGAGTAGTGCAATGAAACCTCATCATCCAGCTCTGTCCAGTGGGATGTGAATCACCCTTTGTACAGTGTATCCACATCGTGCATGCTACCCATCCATAAGTCACTCATATCGTCTGCTCCTGACATTCAGCCATCAACATTGCCATGGCTCCATGATCTAGGATCACTAGAAGCCGATGATCCTCCTTCTGATAAATCGTCAGAAAGTCCATCATAGCCTAACCTTACTTCACAATGCCTATGTCATTCACCTTACTTCATCTCATCACATAAGCATTTTGTCACCTCACATCATCACAAGAAGAAGGGTACAGTACAATAAGATAGCGAGGGATGACATTCACATAACTTTTATTAGAGTATATTTTTATATAATTGTTTTTTATTGTTGTTAATCTCATACTGATTCTAATTTATAAATTAAACTTTATCGTAGGTATGTATGTATAGGAAAAAACATAGGCTGGGAGCGGTGGCTCACACCTGTAATCCCAGCACTTTAGGAGGCTGAGGTGGGCAGATCACTTGAGGTCAGGAGTTTGAGACAAGCCTGGCCAATATGGTGAAACCTTGTCTCTATTAAAAATACGAAAATTAGCTGGGTGTGGGGGTGCATGCCTGCAATCCCAGCTACTCAGGAGACTGAGGCGGGAGAATTGCTTGAACCCAGGAGGCAGAGGTTGCCGTGAGCCAAGATCACACCTCTGCACTCTAGCCTGGGCAACAGAGTGAGACTCTGTCTCAGAAAACAAACAAACAAGCAAACGAAGAAACAAGCAAAACATGGTACCTATAAGGTTCAGTATTACCTGCAGTTTTGGGGATCCACTGGAAGTCTTGAAATGTAGCCTCCACAGATAAGGGGGAGACTGTTGAATACAGCTAAGGCCAGGTAAGTTTGTTTTCTCAATGTAAGGTCCACTTCTCATTAATTTATTGCTCAAGTTTTCTCTTCTTCTAGTTTCAAACTTAGCTTGACTTACTCTTCCTAGAATAGAAGTTTCAAAAGTTGCTTGCTCTCCTCTCTTCAGATGTGGCATGCTCTTAATGAACTCTTTGAAAACTAGAAATGTATTTAAACATGTTTCAGATACATTCAAATCTAAATGTATCTGAATTTCTCACCAGAAAAAAAGCTTTGTTTTTTTCTTCTATATCTAGTAACTTACCCAAAGCTAGCTTCCATCAGTGGGTATCTGAGTTTTTCTCACAGTCTTCAGAGGAAAAATTCCAGCTGTCAATCTTCTCTCAGATCGAACTGAATCTGTGAAAGAAAATATGGTATCATGGTCTAAACTTGACTTCCCCAGATTTTCTCCAGTCAGGGTTGGCTTCCTTGGTTACTCCTGGCAGGCACAGTTCGCTCACTCATCCCACTCATGTTCCTCCTTTGATGATGCCTGTCTATGTCCAGCAAACGTTTCTCTTCAAATTTTGGTTTGTGAAATGCCCTGAACTGCATCCTTGTGTTGGTTAGGACAATTGCTAGTATGTAATGCCTAGTCACATCCCCTGCCACTTAGCTTATATTTCACTTTAGCGATATCCTTCTCCTTCTCCCCACCCTGTACTGATGCTAACTCTTTGGTTTACCTCATGTGGACCTGATAACTCTTTTCTGGTCAGGGAAATCTTTGAACCTGTAGTTCTCATTATCCTCATCTCAAGGAGAACAGCTCTCTGTTTCACTCAGGAGACATGTTTGCTCTTGATTGTCCCTGCTCCTCTCTCATCTTTAAGCTGTGCAAATGTTGCTCTGCTCCTAAACTGGAATTTTCTCCTTGTCTTTATTGTTAAACCATTTTTTTTCTTCTGGAAAACCTTTATTTATGATTCACCCTAGGTTCCTCTGAAGCTCAATAGACTAGATAGGCTTTTCTCTGAACCTTACTACCTATCATCTTGGGGAGGAGAAGTAGAAAAGAAAAACATTTGAGAATGGGGGATAATCCTGAAAGACTGAGTAATTACTCAGAACATAGCTACTTGGATTGTCAAGATAAAGTTTTTTTTTTCTTGCAATTTCTGCCCTCAGTGGAACTTGGGCTTAAGAGCAAAGGGAGAGCAGTAAAATAGCACAGAGTTATTTAGGGTTTTTTTTTAACTGTACAGATGAGGGTTAGTATATAATTTTGACTCATCTTTCATTGGTTCTTGGAAAAATTCAGTGACAACTTGTGAAGTGCCTTGCTCAGCATGTGAAACTCAAAGTTCAACAAAAGTTGATTTATTCTCATTTGTAAATTGATTAGGAAGTCCTGATACTAAAAGCCTTCTTCTGCTGATGAAAACTCAGAACATCTTGTCTGACAGCCAGGGAAAAGATTTTCTTGGAACAACCCAGGACTCAAAGAGGGGCAAAAATAGAAATGAGAAGAATGGAAATAGGCAACTTCCTTTTTGTCACCTCTTGCAGGAGCCTGAATAAATGAAATATGTGAGTGGATGTGGATGGATTGTGAGTGGCTGTTAAAGTCACTCCGGGTCACCACGGTTTGTCAGGTTTTACGGCTCATTGCACAGCTCTTCCTCACCACCACTTTGGTCTCAGTGCAGGGCTTTGGTGACACTCACTTTTCACTGCCAATTAGGAAAGGGACTTTCCCTCAATGGGTCATCCTGGTTCTATAAAATTCTCTGAAATAATCCTTTGAGTCTTGTAGGAACAGGCCTGTCACAATGTTGCCAATAGAGACACATAGCTTTTCTTCATAGGCTTTGCTCTCAAAAACACTGTTCAAAACGAAAGATAAAAGAAGATAATGCCTTCTCAGTACACTTCACTGTTCCTGGGTGTCTTGTGGGTTGCATAATTAGCATTTGAGGCTATTGGTGACTTAATCTCAATGTAGATAAGTCACAAAATAGAAGACCAAAATTAATTAGGTCAAGGGTCAGGTGGTCATTGGGGAATGAGGCTGTTAGATGAGCATTCCTTGTCACATGTTAGTGTTTCCTTCTAAGCTCTATGAAGTCTTGAGCTCTGGGGATGATGCCTGAATAAAACATTCTTCTAAATTCATGGGACTGAAAATTAAGTGGCAGCTCTTCCCAAGGGAATGTATCTGAAATAGGCCACAGAGTTGCAATTACACTATTTCTAGTTGAGGATTTTTTTTCCATAAAGATGTGAATGTATCTGAAACATGCTTAAATATATTTCTGTTTTTTGAAAGGGGTAAATCTTGGAGTTATTCTCCCTTTGATTCTGTAATTTTAGGTTTTTAGCGGTCTAGTGATTATATAATTCCCAATCTCAAATAAGAGCATTTGACAGGATATGTTTTTAGGGTCAAGTAGTAGCCTAAGAGATATCATTTAGGTGTCCAGTATTAGAGCTTTTCTCTTGACTTAAAAGATATATTTTGGGAATAACAGATGTAATAGTTGCAACCAGGATTTCTCCAAAATTTTGGACATTGCTGCTGTTGTCTTTCATCTCTATGAATATCAGTGTTTGAATTCACATAGCAATTTCTTGCTTCTGATGTCTACATTTGAAGATCAAATGCAATATTTGTAAACGTACTTTCAAATAAATAACATGGCAAGCAAACTGAAAGTTCAGAAAACTGAGTTGGTAGAAATAACTGGGGAGCTTAATAAGAAAGGGTGGCACAGATGGTGAAGGGAAGGGAACCACCATTTGTTGGTGCTAGAAGTATGCCAGGTATTTATCTCTCACAATCCCATTCCATCTTTAAACAATCCTTGCTGTCAATCCTAACTGCATAAATGTGCAAACTGGGACTCACTCAGTTTCAGAAACTGCAAACAGAACTGTTATTCCAAAGCCAATGCTTTTAGCATAGGGTAACTGGTATAGTATAAATGCATCAGAATGGTCAAGGCAGAACTTTCCCATTATTTGTTGGGTTAGAATTCTCCTGGTAGTGACTGGGCAAGCTTCCAGAAGCACAGTTTCTGAAAATCCTCAGTTCTATAAAATGCTTTGATATCTCAGTTCCATTGTTTTACTTTTTCTATATATTTTTTAAAATTAAAAAGTGTAAAATATTCACACATCAAAAAAGTGTATGAAAAAATAAAAGTGATAATAAAGATTACATGCCCACCTTTCTTTTAAGACACAGAATATTACCAACATTCATTTCAGACATAGAGTGAGTTAAGACATAGAATAGTTCCAGTTTTTAAGGCCCTTGCGTTTCCTTCTGCAATCACAACTTCAGCATTTCTTCCAACAGGGATCCATTAACTTGAATTTTTAGTTACTGTTTTCTGTATGGCTTTATGTTTTCATGGATAACAATTCCTACACAATATAATTTCCAATTTTGAATATTTTTGAACATGAAGTCATTAGTACACTATGAATTCTTCTGTTCGTACTTGCTTCCGACTCAGTATTGCTTTTAAGTTTCATCCATGTTGGTACATGTGGATGTAATTCTTCCTTTTTCACAGTTGTGTAAGATAACATTCTATGAATAAACCATTATTTATCCATTCCAACATCGATGTACACTTGGGCTTTTTTTCTGTTTAGTCTATTATGAATAATGTTATGAACATTATTTACATGGTTCAAAGTCCATTTTTATATAGGAGCAGAAAACTGTAAAAATAGAGTTTTATAGATTATGTAAATGTTAAAGTTTACTGAAAATTTCTAATTTATCCAAGTGGTTATTTCAGTATACATGCCTATAAGAATATAAGAATTCCTTTCTCCACATTCCCATCAGGTATGTATCAGACTGACTTGTCAATATCGTTATAGTTTAAATTTATATTCTGATTGCTAATGAGATAGAAAACCTTTTCATGTATATATTTTTTCATTCATATTTGTTTTGTTAAGTTCCTTGTATCTTTTGCCCATTCTTTTATTGTGTTTCCTTATTATTGAGAGTGTTGTTTTCAGAAGCCTATTTTTTGTTTTGTTTTTAATTGACATATAATTATATGTATTTATGGAGTACAGGGTGATGTTGTGATACATGTATACATCGTGTAATGAATAAATCAGTTAATTGGCATGATCGTCATCTGAAACTTTTTTTTTGGAATGAGAACATTCAAAACTTGTAACTATTTTGACATAAACAATACATTATCGTTAACTATATCACCCTGTGCAATATCACACCAGAACTAATTTCTTCAGTCCAACTCTAACAGTACCCATTGACAAACCTCTTCCTTTCTCTCCTCCTCCCTGGCCTCTGATAGCCACTACTCTACCCTCTACTTTAATGAGATGAACTTTTTCAGATTCTACAAATGAGTGATGTTATGTGGTATTTGTCCTTGAGTGCTTGGCTTATTTCGTTAAACGTAATGTATACCAGGTTCAACTATGTTGTCTCAAATAACAGAATTTTATTCTTTTTATCGTTGAATAGTATTCCATGGTGGATACATATTACATTTTAAAATTTCTTCTGTTGATGAAGTTTTCATATCTTCAGGTTGATTTCATATCTTGACTATTGGGAACAATGTTGCAATTAAACATGGAAGTTTACTGCATGGAAGTTTGTTCTTCAACATACTGATTTCATTTCCTTTGAATATATACTTAGCAGCAAGATTCCTGGATCATATGGAAGTTCTATTTTTAATTTGAGAGGGAACCTCCATACTGTTTATAATAATGGCTGTACTAATTACATCTGTACCAACACTATATAAGATCTCCTCTTTCTCCACATCTGTACCAGCATTTATTATTTTAAATCTTCTTTTCATTTGTACAAATTAATGGGGTACACATGCAATTTTGTTATATGTATTGATTGTAGGGGCCAAGTCAGGGCTTTTAGGGTATTCATCACCTGAATAACATACATTGTACCCATTAACCAGTATCTTCTTGATAATAGCCATTCTAACTGGGGTGAGGTGATATCTCCCTGTGGTTCTTATTTGCCTCTTTTTCTTTTTTTTATTTTTCGAGTTGGAGTCTCACTCTGTCACCCAGACTGGAGTGCAGTGGCACGATCTTGGCTCATTGCAGCCTCCGCCTCCCGGGATCAAGTGATTCTCTTGCTTCAGCTTCCTGAGTAGCTGGGATTATAGGCACCTGCCACCATACCCAGCTAATTTTGTATTTTTTTTTTTTTTTAGTAGAGATGGGATTTCACCATGTTGGTCAGCCTGGTCTTGAACTCCTGACCTCAGGTGATCCACCTGCCTTGGCCTCTCAAAATGCTGGGATTACAGGCATAAGCCACTGTGCCTGGCCTGCATTTTTCTATTAATTAGTTATGTTCAACATTTTTCTCATATACCTGTGGTCATTTGTATGTCTTCTTTTGATAAATGTCTATGCAGGTCTTTTGCTCATGTTTTAAATCAGGTTGTTATTGAGTTGTTTGAGTTCTGTATATATTGTGGATATTAACCCCTTGTTAGGTGCATAGTTTGCAAATATTTCCTCCCATGCTGTAGGTGGTTTCTTTGCTCTGATGATTGTTGCCTTGCTGTGCAGAAGCTTTTGAGTTTGATGTCATCCTATTTTTCTATTTTTGGTTTTTTTGCTGCGCTTTTAAGGTATTATCCATAAAATTCTTGACTAGACCAATGTTGTGAAGAATTTCCTGTATGTTTTCTTCTAGTAGTTTAATAGTTTTACCTCTTACATTTAAGTCTTTAATCCATCTTGACTTGGTTTTTGTTTATGGTGAGAGATAGGAGTCTAGTTTCATTACTGTGTATGTGATTATACAGTTTTCCCAGCACCATTTATTGAAAAGACTATCCTTTTCCTAATGTGTTTTCTTGGTGCCTTTGTCAAAAATCAGTTGACTGTAGATGTGTGGATTTATTTCTGGGTTTTCTATTATGTTCCATTGGTTTATGTGTCTGTTTTTATCACAGTACCATGCCATTTTAGTTACTATACCTTTATAGTATATTTTGAAGTCAGGTAGTGTGATGCCTCCTGCTGTGTTCTTTTTGCTCAGTATTGCATTGGCTATTCATGTTCTTTTGCGGTTTTGTACAAATTTTAGTTTCTATTTCTGTGAAGAATAGCGTTGGTATTTTGATAGGGATTGTATTGAATCTGTAGATTGCTTTGGGTAGTATGGATATTTTAACAAGATTAATTCTCCCAATCCATGAACCTGGAATATCCTGGACACTAATCTTTCATTGGTCATATGTGTACAAATATCTTCCCCCAATCTAAGGTTTGCTTTATACTCTAATATATCATTTGATAAATAAAAGTTTATGATTTTAATGTAGACAAACTTAATCATTTTATTTTTGTATGATACATTTTTGTGCCTTGTTGAAGAAATCTTTATGGATACAAAGTCTAAAAAATTGTATGTTTTTTCCTAAAAGTTTTACTTTAAGTCTTTAATTCATATTGAATTTACTTAATTTTTGTCTATTATAAATAACTAATCTGGATTTATTATTTTCATATGAATATTTCATTTTCCAACCAATTCTTAAACAGTCTGTTCTTGGCCCACTGACCTGCAATACAGCCTCTCTCGTGTACCAAGTTTGTGTATTCAGTCAACATTCAAGGTATATTTATTGAGTGCCTGATATATGCCAGACATTGTTCTAGATGCAGAAACCTATATACATGTAGGTTATAGGTTTTCTGTTTTATTCATCAACTTTTCTGTCCCTTTCTTAATATCAACTGTCTTAGTTACTGTAGTTTGTTCTCCCCCTCCCCAACTCCTGCCACAATTAAATGATAATTCGACTGGGTATGGGATTCTATATTGTAAATAAGTTTTTTTTTTTGCAGACTTTTGAAGCTATCATTCTATTGCTTTTTAGTGTCTAGTATGGCTGTTGACAATGGTAAAGGCATTTGATCTTTGATCCTGTGTGTGAACAATATATTCTCCACTTATAGAAGGCTTTAGGATCATCTTTTTGTTTTCAGTTTTCCGATATGTCATGATAATATGTCTTGATTTGGGTTAATTTTTAACTCATATTTTTGAACATTTAAGGGACACTTTTGATGGGGGTATCATATTCACTATTTTTAGAATTTTTTTCTTGTATTCCTCTGTGATTCTTTTTTTGAAGCACCTGTTAATAAGATGTAAGGCCTGGCCAGGCGCGGTGGCTCAAGCCTGTAATCCCAGCACTTCGGGAGGCCGAGGTGGGCGGATCACAAGGTCAGGAAATCGAGACCATTCTGGCTAACACGGTGAAACCCCGTCTCTCCCCTACTAAAAATACAAAAAATTAGCTGGGCGTGGTGGCGGGCGCCTGTAGTCCCAGCTACTCGGGAGGCTGAGGCAGGAGAACAGCGTGAACCTGGGAGGCAGAGCTTGCAATGAGCTGAGATCGTGCCACTGCACTCCAGCCTGGGCGACAGAGTGAGACTCTGTCTCAAAAAAAAAAAAAAAAAAAAAAAAAGATGTAAGACCTGCTGGACTTGTCCTCTAATTTTCTTATACCATTTCTCTTATCTTCGATTTCTTTTTATGGTCCAGCTGCTGGAAGATTTGCTAAAACTTTATCTTTCAACTTCTCTATTAAGTTTTTAATTTATGTGATTATAATTTTAATAGCCAATGCTGTTTTCCTGTTATTGATGTTTTTCTTTTTTATTGTATCCTATTCTTATTTCATGGATGCCACATTTTTTCATTGTTGTGAGCATTTCATGATAGTATTATTTTTTAAAAACATTTCTTTTCACAACACAATCTCTGTTTTATTTAAATTATATATTTTCTCTGTGGTTGCTTTGGCCTCTGAAGGTGACCAGAAACTCTGACTGTGTGTGTGTGTGTGTGTGTTGTGTGTGTGTGTGCAGCAGTGTTGTTAACAATTAGTTTAATTGAAAGAGTGGGATTTTACTGTCATTACAGGGAACTTATTACTTGATTTGGAGAGAAATGACATATTTGCAATTTTAAGTTTTTCAGATTAATAAATAAGATTTATTTCTTATTTTATTTTTCTTTTAAGATATAACTCAATATTAGGTTTCAGAATTTTCCTTAAAGAGATATTTCACATTCTTTAAAAGTGTTTCTATATAACAGATATTTTTTATCCTCATAATTAGTATATTAAAATTTTTATTTTCTAAATTTTTGTTGCTGGAGCATAGAAATAGAATTGATTTTGTATATTGACTTCGCATTCAGCAAACTTGCTAAGCTGTCTTACTTTAATAGCTTATTTATGGATTTATTTAGGTTTTCTACATACATGATCATATCTTTTGAAATGTTATCTTGCTTCCTTTCTAATCCTTATTTTTTTATTTCTTTTTTATTACCACGTTGCTGAGAACTCCCTGTGCAATATTGAATAGAACATTCTTGTCTAGTTTCTAATCTCAAAGGAAAGTTCTCAAGGTTTTACCTTTTATGATGCCTGTTGCGCATTTGTTGCACATAAACATTATTAGATTGGAGACTTTTTTAATATTTGCTAAGAATTTCTATAAGAAATGAATACTTTTTTTTGGAAGTTTTTTTTCTCTTTGCATTTACTGAGATGAGCATCTAATTTCTTCCTTTTATTTGCTAATATGGTGACTTGAGTTGATTAATTTCTAAGATTCCTTTGGTAAATCCAACTTAATCATGATATGTTATCACATATGTATCTTTTGGGATTTAGTTTCTTAATATTTCATTTAGGATTTTTGCCAAGATGTGCGAACAAATTCTCAAGCATTCTCTTATCCTTCTTTCTTCCTTCTATTCATTCTTTTCCTCTATTTCCTTCTTCCCTTTCTTCCATTCTTCTTCTCTTCCCCTCTTCTTCCTCACTTCTTCTTTAGTCATCTAGGGGTCTCAACTTAAATTGGGAAGGTCTCTTTTAAGATTGCTTACCTCTGGATGACCTGCCCTTGGCTCTGTCACCTTTCTTGAGCTAGGTTCCACCTGAAGCCTGGTTTTTTGGGATTGGCACATGTCCTTGGGATGAAAGCAGTTTAGGTACTCCTTGGATATTCATCTTTCCTCTCAGGGTTCCACCTTTCTTCCCATCAGGAGGTAGGGCCTGGCAGTCTTCACTATCTTCTAGCAGTTCAACACTTTCCTTTTGGGGAAATACAAAAAGCTGTACATGTTTAATGTATGCAACATGATGAATTTGGATGGAACTATAAAGTTGTAAAACCATCACCAGAATCTATGCCATAAACCTACTCATCACCTCCAAAAGTTTCCTTTTGCTCTCTTACTTCTTATTATTGTTATTATTTTGTGATAAGAACACAACATAAAGTCTACATTTTTAGGACATTTTTAAGTATGTAATACAGTATTGTTAACTAAGACACTATGTTGTACACTAGATCTCTGGGACTTATTCATCTTGTATGACTGAAACTTGTACCCTTTGACTAATATCTCCCCATTTCCCATTTCTCCCAGACCCTGGCAATCACCTTGTCTTATTTTGTTCTAGGAGTTTAACTATTTTAGATTCATCATATAAGTGGTATCATGTAATACTTGACCTTCTGTGTCTGACTTATTTTACTTAGCATAACAACTTTCAGGTTCATCCATGTTGTTGCTAAAGGTAGGATTTCCTTCTTTTTAACTCTAAATAATATTCTACTTTATGTATGTATAATACTTTCTTTATTGATTCATTCATCCATCAATCAACATTTAGGTTGCTTCCATGACTTGGCTACTGTGAATAATGCTTTAGTCAACATGGGGGCACAGATATCTTTTTGAGACGCTGATTTCATTTTTTTTGAAAATATACCTAGAAGTGAGTTTGCTTTGTCATTTAGTAGTTTTATTTTTAATTTTTTGAGGAACCTCCATACTGTTTTCCATAATGACTGTACCAACCAACAATGTACAAGGGTTCCAATTTCTCCATATTCTCTCCAACACTTACCTTGTGACTTTTTAAGAATAGCCATCCTAACAGATGAGAGATTGTCAGGCCATTCTTGTATTGCTATAAAGAAATACCTAAGACTGGGTAATTTATAAAGAAAAGAGGTTTAATTGGCTCATGGCTCTGCAGTCTTTACAGGATGCATGGTGCTAGCATATGCTTGGCTTCTGGTGAAGTCTCAGGGAGTTTATATATATTTATAATATAAATATATATATTATATATAAACTATATAAATATATTACGTGTGTATACACACACACACACACACACACACACACACTTTTATTTATTTATTTTTTTGAGATGGAGTCTCGCTCTGTCACTCAGGCTGGAGTGCAGTGGCATGATTCCGGCTCACTACAACCTTTGCCTCATGGGTTCAAGCAATTCTCTGTCTCAGCCTCCTGGGTAGCTGGGACTACAGGCTTGTGCCACCACGCCCAGCTAATTTTTTGTATTTTTGGAAGAGACGGGGTTTCCCAAGCTTGGCCAGGCTGCTCTTGAACTCCTGACCTCAAGTGATCCACCCATCTCGGCCTCCCAAAGTGGTGGGATTACAGGTATGAGCCACCGCATCCAGCCCATTGGGGATTATATTTCAACACGAGAAGTGGGTGGGGACAAATATCCAAATTATATTAGAGGGGATACCTCATTATGGTTTTGATTTGCATTTCCCTTATAGTTAGTGATTTTGAGCACTTTTTCACATATTTGTTGGTTATTTGTATGCCTTTGAAGAAATTAGTTCCTTTGCCTATTTTTAAACTGTGCTATTTGATTATTTTTGCTCTTGAGTTGTGGGAGTTTCTTATATATTTGGGATATTAACTCTTTATCAGATAACGCTATGCAAATATTTTCTCCCATTCCATGAGTTTCTTTTTTGTTCTGTTATTTCTTTTGTTGTGTAGATGATTTTTAGTTTGATGTAATCTCACCTGTCTGTTTTTGTTGCCTATGCTTTTGGTGTTGTATCCAAAAATTTATTACAAAACCTAATATCTAGAAGCTTTTTTGTTATGTTTTATCCTATGGTTTCAGGTGTTATGTTTAAGTCATTAATCTATTTTGAGCTGGTTTTTGTGTATGGTGTAAACTAAGGATGCGATTAAATTTTTTTGCTTGTAGATATCTAGTTTTCCAAACACCATTTATTGAAGAGACTCTCTTCTCTCCATTTTTTATTTTTGGCACCCTTGTTGAACATCATTTAACTGTGTATATATGGGTTTATTTCTGGGCTTTCTATTATGTTCCATTGCTCTATATATCTGTTTTTATGCCAGTACCATACTATTTTGATTGCTGTAGGTTTGTAATGTATTTTAAAATCAGGTACGATGTTGATTCCAGCTTTGTTCTTACTCAAAATCAGTTTGGCTATTTGGCATCTCCTATGGTTCCATATAAATTTTAGAATTTTTGCCTATTTCTGTTAAATGTGCCGTTGGGATTTTGAAAGGGATTCCACTAAGTGCATCGATCGCTTTGGGTGGTGTGGACATATTAATAATGCTAATTTTTCCAAAGCATCAACATGAGATGTATTTTCATCTATTTGTGTCTGCTTTAATTTCTTTTGTCAGTATTTTATAGAATTCAGTGTACAAGTCTTTCACCTCCTTTGTTAAATTTATGCATAAGTATTTTATTCTTTTTAGTGCTATTCTAAATGAGATTTCCTTAATTTCTTTTTTGGATAATTCATTGTTAATGTATAGAAAGAAACACTACTGATTTTTGCATGTTGATTTTGTGGGAATACCAGCCTTATTTCTAATCTTAGAGGGAAAGTTTTTGGTTTTTCATGGTTTAGTATGCTATTAGTTATGGGATTTTCATATAGGGTCTTTATTCTGTTGAAGTAAATTTATTCTATGCTTTATTGAGAATTTTAAATATAAAACGGTGTTGACTATCATCAAATATTTTTTTCTGCATCTATTGACATGATCATGTGATTTTGTAATTCTTTATTATGTTAATGTGGAATATAAGATTGATTGATTTGTGTATACTGAACCAACCTTGCAGCCCAAAGAGAAATCCCACTTGGTCATGGTGTATGATTCCTTTAATGTGCTTTTACATTTGGTTTGCTAATTTTTTTTGAGGATTTTTGCATCCATGTTCATTAGGAATATGGTCCTTCAGGTTTTTTTTTTTTTTCTTATTGTGTCTTTGGCTTTGGTATCAGGGTGTTGATGGCCTCATAAAATGATTTGGAAGTATTCTTTTTATCTCAATTTTTTGGAAGAATTTGAGAAGAATTGGTATCAGATTTTCTTTAAATATTTGGAAGGAGTCACCAGTGAAGCCATGGGTTTTTCTTTGTTGGAAGGTTTATATTACTTACTCAATTTTCTTATTTGTTATTGGTCTTACAAGCTTTTTATTTTTTATTTTATTTTATTTTATTTATTTTATTTTATTTATTTTATTTATTATTTTATTTTATTTTAATTTAATTTAATTTAATTTTATTATTTTTGAGACGGAGTCTCTCTCTGTCATGCAGGCTGGAAGGTAGTGGTGCGATCTCAGCTCACTGCAAGCTCCACCTCCTGGGTTCACGCCATTCTCCTGCCTCAGCCTCCCGAGTAGCTGGGACTACAGGCGCCCGCCACAATGCCCGGCTAACTTTTGGTATTTTTAGTAGAAACGGGGTTTCACCGTGTTAGACAGGATGGTCTCGGTCTCCTGACCTCGGGATCCGCCCGCCTCGTCCTCCCAAAGTGCTGAGATTACAGGCATGAGCCACTGTGCCCGGCCAAGCTTTTTATTTCTTTTTGTTCCAGTCTTGGAAGGTTGTATGTTTCTAGGAGTCTATCCATATCTTCCAGGTTACCCAGTGTGTCAACGTAATAGTCCCTTGTGGTTAATGATTAATAATTGTTCATAATATTCCTTTATGATTTTTAAAATTTCTGTTGTATCAGTTGTAATACCTCCTTTTTCATTTCTGATTTATTTGAGGCTTCTTTCCTTTTTTCTTAGCCTAGCTAAGGATTTTGCATTTTTAAAATCTTTTCAAGGACTGACTCAATTTCTTTTATTTTTTTTTCTGTTGTCTTTCTATTCTCTATTTCATTGATTTCTGCTCTAATCTTTATTAATTTCTTTCTTTTGCTAACTTTGGGCATAGTTTGTTTTGCTTTTTCTAGTTTCTTGAGGTATAATGTTAGGTTGTTGGAGATTTTTCTTCTTTTTTAATAGCTATAAACTTTATCACTATAAACTTCCCTTTCAGTACTGCTTTTATGGTATCCCATAAGTTCTGGTATGTTGTGCTTTTGTTTTTAATTATTTCAGAAATTTTCTAATGTTTTTGTTTCCTTTTTAAACCCAATGATTGTTCAAGAATGTTTGTTTAATTGCCAAGTATTTGTGAATTTTTCTATTCATTTTGTTAGTAATTTTTAGTTTCATTCCCTTGTAGTCAGAAAAGATACTTTCTTCTTAAATTTGCTAAGACTTTTTTTTTTGTTGTTATCTAGCATGTGATTTATTCAGGAGAATATGTGTGTGTGCTTGGGAAGAATGTGTATTCTCCTGCAGTTGAGTGGAATGCCCTGTATATGTCTGTTAGTTCCATTTAAACTACAATATTTTTAAGTCTGATGTTTCTTGTTAATTTTGTGTCTGGGTGTTACATGTATTATTGCAAGTGTGGTATTGAGATCTATTATTTTATTGTTGTTTTTTTGTCTCTTTAAATCTGTCAATGTTTGCTTTATTTTATTTAGATGCTTCAATGTTGGATGCATACATATTTATACTTGCAATAACTTCCCATGGAATTGACCTTTTTATTATTAGGTGATGACATTATTTGTCTCTTGTGACAGTTTTTAACTTAAAGTCTATTTTTTTTTTCTAATATAAGTATCAGCATCTCTCATCTCTTTTGGTAACCATCTGCAAGAAATATCTTTTTTTGTTCCTTCACTTTCAGCTAATTGTGTGTCCCTAAATCTAAAGTGGGCCTCTTATAGATAGCATATATTTGGATCCTCTTTTAAAAATTCACGTGTCCTGTCTTTTGATTGGTGAGTTTAATTCATTTACATTTAAAATAGTTATTGACAGGTAAGGACTTACTATTGACATTTTGTTAATTGTTTTCTGTCTGATTTGTAGTTGTTAAATTCCACTCTTTCTCTCTTGCTAGCTTCTTTGCAATTTAATTTTTTTGTAGTGATACATTTTGATTTTTTAAAATGTTTTTTGAATTGGCTATAGTTTATTTGTGGTTACCATGAAGCTTGCATACAACTTCCTATTCTTGTAATAGTCTATTTTGAATTGATAGCAACTTCAATTGTATAGAAAAGCTGTACACTTTATTCCCCCATCAAGACTTTGTTATTGATGTCAGAATTTTATCCTTTTATATTGTGTATCGATTAATCAATTTTGTGGTTATAGTTATAATACCATGTCTTTATTTTTTATTTATTTATTTTTTTGAGATGGAGTCTTGTTCTGTCACCCAGGCTGGAATGCAGTGGCGTGATCTTGGCTCACTGCAACCACTGCCTCCGGGGTTCAAGCAATTCTCCTGTCACAGCCTCCCATGTACTTGGGAGTACAGATGTGTGCCAACACGCATGGCTAATTTTTGTATTTTTAGTAGAGACAAGGTTTCACCATATTGATCAGGCTTGTCTCGAACTCCTGACACCAGTGATCCAGCTGCCTCAGCCTCCCAAAGTACTAGGATTACAGGCATGAGCCACTGCACTCAGCTACCATTGTCTTTTAACTTTTATACTGGGGTAAAAGTGACTTATTCATCATCATTACAGTATTACAGTATTTGCTTATATATTTGCCTTTATCAGTGAGATTTATACTGTTATATTCATTCATGTTACCTTTTAGCATTCTTTTGTTTTTGAACTCTATTTACTCCCTTTGGAATTTCTTGTCAGGATGGTCTAGTGGTGACAAACTGTCAGTTTTGTTTATCTAGGAAAGTCTTTATCTTTCCTTCATTTTAAAAGGACTGTTTTGTCAGGTATAGTATTCTCAGTTGGCAGGTTTTTTGTTTTTTTTCTTTCCTTTCTGTACTTTGAATCTTGCAGGCCTGCAAGATTTCTGCTAAGAAATCTGCTGATAGACTTATGGAGATTTTCTTGCATGTGATCAGCTTTTCTCTTGCTGCTTTCAAAATTGTGTCTTTGCCTTTGCCTTTTGAAAATTTAATTTTAACATTTCTCAGTGCAGACCTCTTTAGGTGTCACCTATTTGAGATCCTTTTGGTTCCATGAATTTAGATATCCAGTTCCCTCCTGAGATTTTGGAAGTTTTACCCATTCCTTCTTTCTTCTATCTCTTTGTCCTCCTCCTCCTCCTCCTCTTACTCCTTCTCCTCTTCTCCTTACTCTTTCTCTTGTTATTCTTATTCATATTCTTTTCTCTCACACTCAGATCTCCAAGGTTGGCTGGCTTCCCCAAGTCTGCAGTGTTACCAATATATCATTATACATGCATTGTTTCTTTAAATAAGCTTTCTACCCGTTTCTCTCCCTTCTCTTCCCAGAGCTTCCCTTAAAGCATATATTATTTTGCTAAGTGGTGGCTAATAACTACTATAAGGTTTTCTTCATTCTTAAAAAGAATTTTTTTGGTTCCTTGAAATGGGTAATTACTTGTCTTTGAGCTAGCTGACTCCTTCTTTGACTGATCATGTCTAATGTAGAAGCTCTCTATTAAGTTTTTCAGCTGAGCCATTGTGTTCTTCAGCTCTAGAATTTCTGTTGGGTTTTTTTTTTATGGCTTGTATCTCTGCTGATCATCTCTTTTTTCCCCAATGTATTGTTACCTGTGTTTGTTTAGTTGTTTATAATTGTTCTCTTTTAGCTCATGGAGCACTCTTGAGATAATTACTTTGAATAATTTGTCAGACAATTCATGGATCTCTATTTGTTTAAAGTTCGTAACTGGAGCTTCATTTTGATCCTTTGGTAGTATCTTATTTCCCTGATTCTTTGTAAATCTTGTAGCCTTGCTTTGGTATCTGTGCATTTGAAGAAGTAGTCACTTCTTTTAGTTTTACACATTGGCTTCATTAAACAAAGCACTTTGTTGGTCAGTCCAGCCAGCATTTCTGAGTGGACTGGCTACAATGGTCTCTGAGTAGGCATTTCTGCTAGAGTCTGTGGATGGGTGGACCATTGTCAGGGTACATAGGTGGATTGGCTTGGTGCCAGGGTCCATAGAAGTAGACCTGGTACTTGAGTTGGCAGAGGCATGCCTGATGCCAGAGGCCTGTGGGTTAGGCTTGTTGCCAGGGTCTGTGATGAAGAACCTAATGCCAGGTTCCATGGAGGTATCAGAAACTCACTTGTTTCTTCCTTTTCCTCATGAGAAAACTCACAGGCCAATAGGATTACTATCAGCACTGCACTGTACATTCTTAAGGGAGGAGTGACATGGGTAAAGTGAAACATTTTTTTTTACCCCCTTTAATATGTCTTTTCTCATTTACATGCTCTACATGAGTGCTATAACCTCTTTCTTAGATTATGGAGCTCGTGTAAAGGTATTTTTGTTAGTGGATGGTTGTTAAATTGGTGTTTTTGTGGGGAGCTGAGAACTTGAGCCTCTTATTACACTATCTAGTGGATGCCACCAATTCAACACTTTTAAGGTGACGTATATACGTAAATAATATATATAAGCATTGTTTTCAGTAGAAGTGTTAATATCCGTAACTTAACTTGGTATTACTAGAACAAAATGCATTTAAAATGTGCTTTTAATGTTTTAAGTAACATTTTTGTTGTTTTGTAGCAGGAAATTTTATTTTTAAACTCTCTTCTGTATTGCCAAAACAGAAAGTATCCACTTTTTAAAAACTCTTTTACTGAGTAGAGAGCTCTACAAATATTTTCTACAAATACTATTGTTTAAAAGCACAAGTGACCACCTTGGGACAATCTTAAGAGCTGTATCTGATTGTCAATTCACTCTTTAGTGTTTTTTTTAGCAAAATATATGGGGACCTTAAAATTTCCTTTCATGTTTTTGACCCTTAGGCCACACTGGGTTACATACTTCTGGATAATATGATTGAGGTCATTTTTGTACTACATAAAATATATTTGCCAAGTGTAACGCATAAAAGGGATTAGAATGAAAATGAGCCCAGTTAGACATGGTTTCAAGTGAATATTGATAGGAAGGCAGCCAAGGAACTTTCTCAGTTATAGGCTGAGCCTGTCCTTTCGTGGCATTTTATCTGTGCTTTGCTTTTGCTCAGCCGTGGGGTTACAGGCAGTCTGTTCTTGACTTAGGTCTGTGGCACTTGGAATACAATGATTCTGGCTTATTTTAGGGTTTTAAACTTTCTGCCCAGTGTTCACATTTTATATTTACACTTTTATGTGTCTATTAAGTAATTATAAATATTTGCTTTGTTTTGAAGGATGATGCTCTTTGAAGTGAAGTTGACCTATGGATACTATTTTTAATGAAGAAATAAATTTATACCGAGTAGTAATTCCAGTATTACACATACAAAGATACTACTTAGGTTTGTTTCTGAAGTCTCTCTTGATAAAATCTCTTATTTTGATTCTGCCTCTTGACCAAAAGCATAAAACAATTTTCAATTACTTGAGCCTAATTTTTGTGTTTGTTTCTATCCACTTACTTTCCAGGGACAAGAGAATGTTTTTGTGAGTAGACACACTTAAATTTGAAAACACTTTAAAATCAGACAATATTGTACAGACAATAAGTTTCGGAAAGCTCTGTTGGTTCATACCTCTGGGTCTTTGGCCATGCTTCTCTCTCTCCTCCTGTCTGGCCAATTTTTTCTTACCCTTCACAACTTCTCTAGAAAGGCTTCCTTGACTTTCTAATCTGGATAAGCTTGTGCAACTCTATTTATCCTTTTCAGCTGTCACTTGTTCTACCATGATGTAGCTAACTGGCATGAAACTCAGGTTGTAGAACCACATTACTTGGGCTCAAATCTAAGATACACTAGTGGCAAGCTGTGTGACTCTGGACAAATTCTTTAATGTCATCATGTCTCAGTGTCCTCGTCTATAAGACAGGTTAGTAATTTCCTCAAAAGATTGGGTGAACATTCTATTAGATGATAATGGTATACACAGAAAACCTAATACAGTTCGGACATAATAGGAACTCAGTAGATGTATACTATTATTTTTGAAGCTGTTAGCACATTGGATTAAGATCATTGGCTAATTTCTATGAAAGCCTCATATCCCCTGCTTGCAGATTGAGATATTATTGAAATCAGAGATGGTCCTTCATCTCTGTCTGCTCAGCACCTGTCATGGTACCTGAAACATGGCAGGCTCTCAGGAAGAGTGAGACTAAAGAGTGGATCAATCTATGGATTCTAGAGCTTTCAGGAGAGTTGTTAGATGATTATAAGAGCTGACATTTCAGTATAATATCTAAGTGACCTTACATTTCTGCCACAATGTCTCTTCCAGAGAGTTCTTCCAGAGTGGAGTGTTGTACGGACCTTTATTATTATTTGTGGCCAAAGCAGTTTTAAATATCAATGTTTGAAACTTGTGGGTATATATCTGTTTTGTGTGTGCACTTGTGTGTGTATATGAGAGGTAGATAGATAGGTAGATAGAATATGTTCCCTGTGATAGTGAAAAATGCCTGAAGCAATTCGCTAAAACATCATGTTATCCAATAATGGCCAAAAGTTCTTAGAGGAATGTTCACTAACCCTCTCCATTTCAATCCCATGAAGACGTAGGTGAAAGTCAAAAGCAGACATCTTGCCCTCACTCTTATCCCCTTCTGTTCCTATCTGTGACAGAGGATCATGTAGTCCTTCTGTGAAGACCTAGACTCACAGGGGTCAGAGTGCAAAGCCAGAGAAGACTCTTCCAAGGATGGATCCATGAGGAAGGGCCCTGCTAGTACAGGAGGTGCTCTGGTTCTTCTGCAAGAATGAGCTATCTCTGCACCCACAGCCTGAGGGTGTGTAAACTGAGTAAGTGTGCAGAATGCATTGGAGTCCACTCATGTTCAATTACAATCTCTATTACTGTCTTCATTGAACAGGGTGACTGCTGCCTGCTGAGCATTCAGAGACCAAATAGAGAATCAGGGAGGAAGAATGGAGAGTAGAAACACTCACTGATCATTATTTAAGCTGACAATGTGGCTTACTTCTACTAAAGTAAGCATTGTTAGTGTCTTATTGACCACCTGACTGCCTAGTGGTTGCTATCACCATTTCTTCACCTTTCACGTTGCTTAGGTTTTCTTGTAGACTGCTGAGTATTTAAAAAATCTTGGCTCAGATAATGCTGTGTCACTGAGGGCAACCCTGTTACCCGTGAAATGTTTGTGTTCTTCATGTTTATTTCGCCATTTGTACTTGTCATTGCCTAACTCCAGCAGCACCCTCAAGGAGTGGCAGCATCTTGTGGTTGAAAAAGGGCTGGGCTTAGAGTCAGAGACCTGTTTCATCCTGGCCCTCTACAATTTGTCACTCAGGTGTGACCCTGGGCAAATCACTTAACCCTATTGCTTCTGTATCTGCAAAGAGAATGGGGTCTAACACTGTCTGTAGACTTTCCTCACAGGATGTGGGAGGATCAACCAGATTTTGGTAAAGTACTTTTATTACTGTTATAAGACCTCTTACTCCTTGGCTCCATTAACATATGAACTTGCTTTAATATATTTTGCCTTTCTTAGGGAAAAGCCCTTGCTGAAGATGTAGCAGCAAAAGCAGAACTTCTCAGTGGAAAGGTCAAATTATGGGTTTTTAAAACAAGTAAGAACCTCCAAACATTCCAAATATTCACTGCCTTTGAATCCCTTTTCCGCCTGAAAGACTTTCTTGATTAACCAGAAGGAATTAAAGAAAAAACAACATCCTACCCTTTATTTTCATGTCTGTGCCTTTAAACTTCTGTTCAGAAAAGGAAGGTGGTTTTAGACTATTTCAGGTGTTTTATTCAGATACAATTCCTAGGACCTTTTTCAGCAAAATAGTTCAGAAATCCCAAAAGGAAGCATTTTGCAAATTAGAAGAATCTTGTACATTCCTGATATAATTAATTCTTTACAAATATGGGTTCTCTTAAACTACTGGCCCCTTTAGGAAAAAGATCAAGCTCTATTGATCTTTGAACCATTTCATAATAGCAGATTAGTAGTGGCTTAAGAAATTAATAAATACCTTCACAAAAACATTACTGGAATGGTAGATTTGTCTGTTAAACCTTATAACACTCTTTAAATTCCCAAACACTTGGAAAATATTCCTCAATCTCCTATAGTGGGATATAGTCTAATGGCAAAGAAAACTCTGCTCCTATTCTGAGAAAGCTTAATGACTGGGGAAAATGTGGTTCATATTTAAGCAAGGCTGAGCCACATCATGGGACTGCAGAGGACAAAGCACCCAATTCTTCCTGGAAGGGTGTGCAGAGGCTCAGGAAGCAGATATTTTAGCCAAGTGTTGATGCATGCACTATGAGATTGCCAGAAAGATGAGGAGGCTCATGAGGCATTCCAGAAAGAGGGAATAGCTTGGCTAGATCAGAAATCTGAGACATCCCCAGCCATTCTTGCTGGGGTGGATTCTGCAATGGTGCCTTTAGGGTGGCCCTGACATTGTATATAAATGCACAGGGAGACATGTCTGACTAGGGTGCCTGAAGCAACAGCATATCATTGCATTGAGAAAACAGAGTCTTTCTCTCTCTTTTTTTTAATGGGATATGATGAAAATGATACAGGTTATTGATGTAAAACTAGGAAAAAATTAAACTGCATATGAAGATAATAAAATAATCACCCACAATACCTTCATTCGGGGTAATCATTGGTAACATTTTATATTTTCCTTCTTCTATGCATATTATATTACCCAGCTGTGATAAGACTAATATTGTTTTCATGTGTCTGCCCTTCAACATTTTGTTCAGAAAAGAAAGACTAATAATATGCATAAAATATGCAATATATACATTGGAAAGGAAATCCTATTTTTTTATTTTTTAACTTTTCTGGGTACATAGCAGGTGTATGTATTTATGGGGTACATGAGATATTTTGAAACAAACATGCAATGTGTAATAATCACATCATGTAATATGAAGTATCCATCCCCTCAAGCATTTATCCTTTGTGTTACAAACAATCCGTTTATACTCTTTTAGTTATTTTAAAATATACAATTAAATTATGATAGACTAGAGTCACCATGTTGTGCTAGCAAATACTAGGTCATATTCATTCTATTTTTTTATACCCCTTAGCCATTTCCCTTACCACTGCCATTCTCAGCTTTTGGTAATCATTCTCTCCATCTCCATGAATGTAATTGTTCAGATTTTTAGATCCTACAAGTAAGTGAGAATATGTGAAGTTTGTCTTTCTGTGCCCGACTAATTTTACTTAACATAGTGATCTCCAGTTCCATACATGTTGCGAATGACAGGATCTCATTGTTTTTTATGGCTGAATAGAACTCTGTTATATATATATATATGTATGCCATTTTTCATATTTAGTGTTTATTACAAATATTTTATGATTTTAGTAATATATAAGATTTATTACCACCTTAACTATGAATGTGCATAGTTCACCATTAAAACATAGGAGACTCTTAAACTATCTTCTTGGTATAAATTGACATCTTACAACTTTTTGAAGAAATGTATATTTATACTTCTAACAGTTCAAATCCAGTAAATTTTTATAACTTTACAGTATATGTATTTAATTTTTTTTAATTTCAAAATGTTTGGTTACATGAATAGGTACTTTGGTGGTGATTTCTGAGATTTTGTGGCGTCTATCCCCTGAGCAGTGTATACTCTACCAAATGTGTAGTCTTTTGTTCCTCACCTCCCTCCCACCAATTTTCCCAAGTCCCCAAAGTACATTTCATCATTTTTATGCCTTCGCATCCTAATAGCTTAGCTTCCACTTATAAGTAAGAACATACAATGTTTGGTTTTCCATTCCTGATATTTCACTTAGAATAATGGTCAGGAATTCCATCCACGTTGCTGTGAATGACATTATTTTGTTTTTCTTATGGCATGGCTGAGTAGTATTCCACGGTGTATATATCTATGCCACATTTTCTTTATCCACTTGTTGATTGACGTGCATTTGGGCTGGTTCCATATTTTTGCAATTGCAAATTGTGCTTTTATGAATATATGTGTGCAAGTATATTTTTTGTATAATGACTTCTTTTCAATAGTGATGTTGAGCATTTTTTTTTGTGTGTCTGTTGGCCATGCATATATCTTCTTTTGAGAATTGTCAATTCATGTCCTTAGCTCACTTTTTGATGGGATTGTTTGTTTTTTTCTTGCTGATTTGTTTGAGTTCCTTATAGATTCTGGATATTAGCTCCTTGTTGGAAGATTTTCTCCCACTTTGTGGGTTGTCTGTTTACTCTGCTGATTGTTTCTTTTGCTGTGCAGAAGCTTTTTAGTTTAATTAGGTCTCATTTATTTATTTTTGTTTTTATTGCATTTGCTTTTGGGGGTTTAGAAATTAATTCTTTGCCTAAGCCAATGTCCAGAAAAGCTTTTCTAGTTGTTATCTTCTGGGAGTTTTATGGTTTCAGGTCTTAGATTTAAGTCTTTTATCCATCTTGAGTTGATTTTTGTATAAGGCAAGAAATGAGAATCCAGTTTCATTTTCTACATGTGGCTTGCCAGTTTTCCCAGCACCATTTATTGAATAAGGTGCCTTTCCCCAAATTTATGTTTTTGTATGCTTTGTCAAAGATGAGTTGGCTGTACGTATTTTACTTTATTTGGACTCAATTCTGTTCCATTGGTTTATGTGCCTATTTTTATACCACTACCATGCTGTTTTGGTGACTATAGCCTTATTGTATAGTTTGAAGTAAGGTGATGTGATGCCTTTTTTTTTTTTTTTTTTTTTGCTTTGCCTTGCTTTGGCTATGCAGGCTCTTTTTTGATTCATATGAATTTTAGAATTGCTTTTTCTGGTTCTGTGAAGAATGATGATATTTTGATAGGAATTGCATTGAATTTCTAGATTGCTTTTGGAAGTATGGACATTCTGACAACATGGATTCTATCCGTGAGCATGGGATGTGTTTCCATATGTTTGTGTCATCTATGATTTTTTTTCAGCAGTGTTTTGTAGTTTTCCTTGTAGAGGCTTTTATGTTCCTGGTTAGGTTTATTTCTTGGTATTTTTTTTTTTTTGGCAGCTCTTGTAAAGGGGATTGAGTTCTTGATTTTACTCTCAGCTTCGTGCTGTTGATGTACAGCAGTGCTATCGATTTGTGTACATTGATTTTGTACCCTGAAATTTTACTGAATTCATTTATCAGTTCTAGGAGCTTTTTGGATGAGTCTTCATGGTTTTCTGTTTATATCATTATATCACCAGCAAACATCAAAAGTTTGACTTCCTCTTTACTGATTTGGATGCCCTTTATTTCTTTCTCTTGTCTGATTGCCCTGGTTAGGACTTCCAGTACTATGTTGAATAGAAGTGGTGAAAGTGGGCATCCTTACGTTGTTCCATTTCTCAGGGGGAATGCTTGCAGGTTTTCCCGGTCCAGTATAATGTTGGTTGTGGGTTTGTCCTTGATGGCTTTTATTACATTGAGGTATGTCTCTTCTATGCCGATTTTGCTGAGGGTTTTAATAATAAAGGGATGCTGGATTTTGTCAAATGCTTTTTCTGTGTCTATCGAGATTATCATGTAATTTTTGTTTATAATTTTGTTTATGTGGTATATCACATTTATTGACTTACATATGTTAAACCATCCTTGCATCCCTGGTATGAAACCCACTCAATCATGGCATATGATCTTTTTGATATGCTGTTGAATTTGGTTAGCTTGTGTTTTGTTGAGAATTTTTGCATCTATATTCATCAGGGGTATTGGTCTGTAGTTTTCTTTTTTTGTTATTTCCTTTCCTTGTTTTGATATTAGGGTGGTAACTGGCTTCAAAGAATGATTTAGGGAGGATTCCCTCTTTCTCTGTATTTTGGAATAGTGGTAATAGGATTGGTATCAATTTGTCTTTGAAAGTCTGGTAGAATTCAGCTATGAATCCATCTGGTCCTGCCCTTTTTGTTGTTGGAAAATTTTAAAATTACCATTTCCATCTCAATGCTTATTATTGGTCTGCTCAGAATTTCTATTTCTTCCTGATGTAATTTAGGAGGATTGTATATTTTTAGGAATTTATCCATCTCCTCTAGTTTTCTAGTTTGTGCATGTGCAGGTGTTCATAGTAGCCTTGTATAATCTTTTGTATTTCTATGGTATCAGTTGTAATATCTCCTGTTTCATTTTTAATTGATGTTGTTTGGATCTTCTTTCTTATATTCTTGGTTAATCTCACTAATGGCCCATCAGTTTTGTTTATCTTTTCAGAGAACCAGCTCTTTGTTTCATTTTTTTTTTTTTGGCATGTATGTGTGTTTCAATTTCATTTACTTCCACTCTGATCTTGGTTATTCTTTTCTTCTGCTGGGTTTGGGTTTGTTTTGTTCTTGTTTCTCTAGTTCCTTGAGGTGTGATCTTAAATTGTTTATTTGCACTTTTTCAGACTTTATGATGTAAGCATTTAATGGTATGAACTTTCCTCTTAGCACTGCTTTTGCTGTATTCCAGAGGTTTTGATAGGTTGTGTTGCTAATATCATTCAGTTCAAAGAATTTTTAAATTTTCATATTGATTTCATTGTTGAACCAATGATTATTCAGGAGCAGGTTATTTAATTTTCATGTATTTGCATGGTTTTGAGAGTTCATTTTGGAGTTGATTTCCCATTCTATTCCATTGTGATCTGAGAGAGTACTTGATAATCAATTTTGATTTTCTTAAATCTATTGAGACTTGTTTTGTAGTTTGTCAGATGGTCTGTCTCGGAGAATGTTCCATGTGCTGGTAAATAGAATGTACATTCTGCAGTTGTTGGGCAGAATGTTCTGTACATATCTGTTAAGTCCATTTGTTCTAGGGCATAGTTTAAATCCATTGTTTCTTTACTGGCATTCTGTCCTGCTGACCTATCTAGTGCTGTCAGTGGAGTATTGAAATTCTCCACTATTATTGTTTTGCCACTAATCTTGTTTCTTAGGTCTAGTAGTAAATGTATAAATTTGGGAGCTCCAGTGTTAGGTGCATATATATTTAGGATTGTAATATTTTCCTGTTGGACTAGTCCTTTTATCATTATATAATGTCCCTCTTTGTCTTTTTTAAATGTTGTTGCTTTAAAGTCTGTTTTGTCTAATATAAGAAAAGCTACTCCTGCTTGCTTTTGGTGTCCATTTGCATGGAATATTTTTTTCAATCCCTTTACCTTAAGTTTCTGTGAGTCCTTATGTTTTAGGTGAGTCTCTCAAAGACAGCAGATACTTGGTTGGTGGATACTTATCCATTCTGCCACTTTGTATCTTTTAAGTGGAGCATTTAGGCCATTTACTTTCAATGTTAGTCTTGAGATGTGAGATACTATCATTATGCTAGTTTTTGCCAGAATACCTTGTTTTTCTTTTCATTGTGTTATTGTTCTATAGGTCCTGTGAGATTTATTATTTAAGCAGGTTTTATTTTGGTAGATTTGTTTCAAGATTTCAATGATTTGTTTCAATATTAGAGCTCCCTTTAGTAGTTCTTTTAGCACTGGCTTGGTAGTGGCAAATTCTCTCAGCCTTTGTTTGGAAAAAAATGTATCTTTCTTTCATTTATGAAGCTTAGGTTTACTGGATACAAAATTATTGGCCAATAATTGTTTTGTTTAAGGAGACTAAAGATAAGACCTGGATACCTTCTAGTTTGTAGGGTTTCTGCTGAGAAATCTGCCGGAATTTTTTTTTTTTTTTTGAGATTGAGTCTTGCTCTGTTGCTCAGACTGGAGTGCAGTGGCACAATCTCAGCTCACTGCAACCTCCCCCTCCTGGGTTCAAGCAATTCTCCTGCCTCAGCTTCCCAACTAGCTGGGACTATAGGCGCTTGCCACCATGCCTGGCTAATTTTCTGTATTTTTAGTAGAGACGGGGTTTCACCATGTTAGCCAGGATGGTCTCGATCTCCTGACCTCGTGATCCTCCTGCCTCTGCCTCCCAAAGGGCTGGGATTACAGGCGTGAGCCACCATGCCTGGCTGAGAAATCTGCTCTTAATCTGATAGGCTTCCCTTTATAGCATAACTGATGTTTTTGCTTCACAGCTATTAAGATTTTTTCTTTCATCTTATAACCTGACGACTCTGGGCCTAAGCAATGATCTTTTGTCATGGAATTTCCTGGGTGTTCTTTGAGCTTTTTGTATTTGGATGTCTAGATCTCTAGCGAGGCCAGGCATGTTTTTCACAATTACTCCCTCAAATATATTTTCCAGACTTTTAGATTTCTCTTCTTCCTCAGGAACACCAATTATTCTTAGGTTTGTTCATTTAACATAATTCCAAAGTTCTTGGAGGCTTTGTTCATTTTTTTTCTTTTTTTGTTTGTTTTTGTCAGATAGGGTTAATTCAAAAGCCTCATCTTTGAGCTCTGAAGTTCTTTTGTCTACCTGCTTGATTCTACTGTTGAGACTTTTCAGGGCATTTTGCATTTCTCGAAGTGTGTGCTTGATATTCAGAAGTTGTGACTGTTTTTTATTAATGCAATCTATTTCACTGGAGATTTTTCCATCCATATCTTGTATCATTTTAAAAATTTTCTTTAAGTTTGTATTTACCTTTTTCTGGTGTCTCTTTGAGTAGCTTAATAATCAACCTTCTGAATTTATTTTCTGGAAATTCAGAGATTTCTTCTTGGTTTGGATCCATTGTTGGTGAGCTAGTGTGATCTTTTGGGGGTGTTAATGAACTTTGTTTTGTCATATTACCAGATTTGTTTGTCTGTTTCTTTCTCATTTGGGTAGACTATGTCAGTGGGAAGATCTGGGGCTCAAGGGATGCTGTTAAGATTCTTATGTCTCATGGGGTGCTCCCTTGATGTGGTGCTCTCCTCCTTTCCTTAGGGATGGGGCTTACTTGCAGTGATTGTTATTTCTCTTCTGGGTCTAGCCACCCAGCAGAGCTACTGGGCTCCAGGCTGGTACTGGGGAATGTCTTCAAGGAGTCCTTTGATGTGACTTGCCTTCAGGTCTCTCAGTTGTGTATACCACCACCTGCTTCAGTGGAAGTAGCAGGAGAGTGAAGTGGACTCTGTGATGGCCCTTGGTTGTACTTTTGTTTAGTATACTGGTTTTATGTTGGTTGGCCTCCAGCCAGGAGGTGGGGCTTTCAAGAAAGCATCAACTGTGGTAGTATAGGGAGGACACAAGCTTGCCCTTAGGTCACCTGGGTGAGTATTCTGGTTTCTCAGGCAGTGGTCATGGTCACGTAGCTCCCAAGAGATTATGATCTTCGTCTTTGGCTACCAGGGTGAGTAGAGAAAGACCATTAGGTGGGGACAGGTTTAGGTGTGTCTGAGCTCAGTCTCTCCTTGGGTTGGCTTGCTGTGGTCACTGTCAGGGATGGGAGTGTGGTTCTCAGGCCAATGGAGTTATGTTCCCAGGGAGATTATGGCTGCCTCTGCTGTGCTGTACAGGTCACCAGGGAAGTGGGGGAAAGCTGGCAGTGACAGGCCTCACCCAGCTTCTACACAGCCAAATAGGCCAGTCTCACTTCCAACATGTCCCCCAACAACACCAAGATTATTTCCAGGCAGCTGGTGAGCAGGGCTCAGAATTTTCCACAGGTTACAAGCCTTTCCCCAAAGAAAGCAAGCAGGGTTCTCAGATTTCACACCTCACTGCCTGCCTTGGCTTTTGTGTTTATATCTGCACTCCCTTTTTGCCCCCTCACCCAGATTCTATCCAGGACACTGTGTTTGGTCGAAATTGTTACAAAGTTTAGCTGGAAGTTTCCTTCTGCCTGTGGTATTTTCTCAGTTCCACTTGCAGCCCTCCCCAAGGACCCCTGCAAGACACAGCCATAGATCACAGATGGCTTCCCTGGGGACTGAGATTGCCCACAGGGCTTTTCCCACTGCTTCCTCTACCCCTATAGTTCCCTTGGCTCTCTAAACTGATCTCAGCTCCAGGTAAGGTTAAATCTGTCTCCTGTGACCTAAACCTTCAGGTTCCCCAGTTAGGATGTGTGTTCTCGGGCAGATTTTTCCCCTTACACACTTTGGGCGCTCACAGTTTTTCAGCTGTATCACAGAGCCTGCAGTGGCAAGCTGCTTCCTTCAAAGGGTCTTTGGATTATCTCGGCTTTCCTGGTGTGTTCCTGTGGTAGTTCTTGGAGCAAAAGTTCATGATGTGAGTATCCATATGCTGCTCTGTCTGAGTGGGAGCTTCAAGTTAATCTTGCCTCCTATCTGCCATTTTTTCCTCTAACCCATATTTTCTTGATCCAGTCACCTGTTTTTGGACAGATAGAGTGCTTCCAAATCTTGGCTATTGTGCACAGTACTGCAACAAACATGGGAGTGCAAATATCACTTTGATATACTAATTTCCTTTCTTTTGGGTATGTACCCAGCAGTGGGGTTGATGGATTATATAGTAGCTATATTTTTAGGGTTTCGAAGAACCTCCATACTGTTCTCTATAGCGGTTGTAGTAATTTGCATTCCCACCAACAGCATACAAGATTTCCCTTTCTCCATGTCCTTACCAGCATTTGCTATTGCCTTTCTTTTGGATACAAGCCATTTTAACTGGAGTGAGATGGTATCTCATTGTAGTTTTGATTTGCATTTCTCGGATCATCAATAATGATGTTGAGCACCTTTTCATATGCCTGTTCGCCATTTGTATATCTTCTTTTGAAAAATGTCTATTTAAATATTTTGTCCATTTTTTAATAGGATTATTGCATTTTTTTCTATGAAGTTGTTTGAGCTACTTAGATAATCTAGTTATTAGTACCTTGTCAGATAGGTAGTTTGCAAATATTTTCTCCCATTCTGTGGGTTGTCACTCCACTTTGTTGATTGTTTCCTTTTCTGTGCAGAAGCTTTTAAACTCGATGAGATCCAGTTTGTTCAATTTTGTTTTGGTTGCCGGTGTTTGTGGGGTATAACTCACAACATTTTTGCCCAGACCAATGTCTTGGAAGAGTTTTCTCAATGCCTTCTTATAGTAGTTTCATAGTTTGCATTCTTAGATTTAAGTCTTTAATCTATTTTGATTTTATTTTTGTGTATGGTAAGAGATAGAGGATCTAGTTGCATTCTTCTACATATGGATATCCAATTTTCCAGTACCACTTATTGAAGAAACTGTCTTTTCCCCAGTGTATGTTCTTGGTACCTTTGTCAAAAATGAGTTCACTGTAGGTGTGTGGGTTTATTTCTGGGTTCTCCATTCTGTTTCTTTGGTCTATGTGTCTTTTTTAATGCCAGTACCATGGTGTCTTGATCACTATAGTTCTATAGTATAAAGTCTGGTAATGTGATTCCTCTACTTTTATTATTTTTGCTTAGGATAGTTTTAACTATTCTAGATCTTTTGTGGTTCTATACATATTTTAGGGGTTTTTTTCTATCTTTGAAGAATGTCATTGGTATTTTGATAGGGATTGCATTGAATCTATTGGTTGCTTTGAGTAATATGGACATTTTGGACAATATTCTTTGGATTCATAAACATGGAATCTCTTCATTTTTTGGTGTCTTCAAATTTTTTCATCAGTGTTTCATAGTTTTTATTATAGAGGTCTTTCACTTCTTTGGTTAAGTTAATCCTTAGGTATTTAACTTTATTTGTGGCTGTTGTAAATGGGATTACTTTTTAGATTTATTTTCAGATACTTTGGTGTTGGCATATAGAAACACTCCTGATTTTTGTACGCTGATTTTTGTATCCTGTAGCTTTACTGAATTTCCTTGTCAGTTCTAATAGTTTTTTGGAGGAGTCTTGAGGTGTTTCCAAATATAAGATTATATCATCTGCAAATAAGGATAATTTGACTTCTTCTTTTCCAATTTGGATGCCCTTTATTTCTTTCTCTTGGCTGATTGCTCTAGCTAGGACATCCACTACTATATTGAATAACAGTGCTTTTTCTGCATCTATTGAGATGATCACATGATTTTTGTTTTTAATTCTGTTTATGTGGTGTATAACACTTATTGACTTGCATATGTTAAACCATTCCTGGCATGAAACCCACTTGATCATGGTTGATTATCTTTTTGATATGTTGTTGGATTCAGTTAGCTAGTATTTTGTTAAGAGTTTTAGCATCTATGTTCATCAGGGATATCGGTCTGTAGTTTTCTTTTTGGTTATGTCCTTTCCTGGTTTTGGTGTTAGGGCGATGCTGGCTTCATAGAATGAATTAGGGAGGGTTCCTTCTTTCTCTGTGTTGTGGAATAATGTCCAAAGGATTTGTACCAATTCTTCTTTGAATGTCTATTAGAATTCTGCTGTGAATCCATCTGGTCCTGGACTTTTTTTTGTTTGTAATTTTTAAATTACCATTTCAATCTCGCTGCTTGTTATTGGTCTGTTCAGGGTATCTAATTCTTCCTGATTTAAGCTAGGAGAGCTGTATATTTCCAGGAATTTATCCATCTCTCCTAGGTTTTCTAGTTTATGTGCATAAAGATGTTCATAGTAGCCTGGAATGATCTTTTGTATTTCAGTGATGTCAGTTGTAATATTTCCTGTTTCATTTCTTAGCGAGGTTATTTGGATTTTCTCTCTTCTTTTCTCAGTTAATCTTGCTATTGGTTTATCAATTTCATTTATCTTTTCAAAGAACCAGCTTTCTGTTTCATTTATCTTTTGTGATGTTTTCTGTTGTTTCAATTTCATTTAGTTCTGCTCTGATCTTGGTTATTTCCTTTCTTCTGCTGGGTTTGTTCTTGTTTATCTGGTTCCTTGAGGTGTGACCCTAGAGTGTCAGTTTGTGCTCATTCAGTCTTTTTGATGTAGGCGTTTAGGCTATGTGTTTTTCCCTTAGCACTGCCTTTGCTGTAACCCAGAGGTTTTGATATGTTGTGTCATTATTGTCATTCAGTTTGGATAATTTTTTTAATTTCCATCTTGGTTTCATTTTTGACCCAGTGCTCATTCAGGAGCAGGTTATTTAATTTCCATGTATTTGCATGGTTTTGAAGGTTCCTTTCGAAATTGATTTCCAGTTTTATTCCATTGTGGTCTGAGAGAGTGATTGATATAATTTCAATTTTCTCAAATTTATTGAGGCTTGTTTTATGGCCTATCATATGGTCTATCTTGGAGAAAGTTCTATACGCTGTTAAATAGATTGTGTATTCTGTGGTTGTTGGATGGAATGTTCTGTATATATCTGCTAAGTCCATTTGTTCCAAGGTATAGTTTAAGTCCATTGTTTCTTTGTTGACTTTCTGTCTTCATGACCTGTCTAGTACTGTCAGTGGAGTATTGAATTCCCCCACTGTTACTGTGTGCTATCTTGTTTCTTAAGTCTGTTAGTAATTGTTTTATAAATTTGGGAGCTCCAGTGTTAGGTGCATATGTGTTTAGGATTGTGACATTTTGCTGTTGGACAAGGCCTTTTACCATTATGTAATGTCCCTCTTGGTCTCTTTTAACTGCTTTTGCTTTAAAGTTTGTTTTGTCTGATGTAAGAATAGCTACCCCTGCTCACTTTTGATGTCCATTTGCGTGGAATGCCTTTTTCTACCCCTTTACTTTAAGTTTATTTGAGTACTTACGTGTTAGGTGAGTCTCAGAAGGTAGCAAATGGTTGGTGAGTTCTTATACATTCTGTAGGTCTGTATCTTTTAAGTGGAGCATTTAGGCCATTTACATTTAATGTTAGTATTGAGAAGTCAGGTACCATTGCATTCATTTTTTTTTTTTTTTTTGCTTTTTAACTTGTATTTTTGTCTTATATGTCCTGTGTGATTTATGCTTTAAAGGGGTTCTGTTTTGATGTGTTGCCAGTATTTGTTTCAAGATTTAGACCTAGTTTTAGCGTTTCTTATAGTGGTGGCTTGGTAATGGTGCATTTTCTCAGCATTTGTTTTTCTGAAAAAGAAAACATATATATGATATATGATGCTTAGTTTTGCTGGATACAAAATTATTGGCTGATAATTGTTTTCTTTGAGGAGGCTGAAGATAGGGCCCCAATCCCTTCTAGCTTGTAGGGTTTCTGCTGAGAAATCTACTGTTAATTTGATAGGTTTTCCATTATAGGTTACCTGGTGCTTCTGTCTCACAGCTCTTAAGATTCTTTCCTTCATCTGAAGTTTGGATAAACTGATGACAGTTGCCTAGGTGATTATTTTCTTGTGATTAATTTCCCGGGTTTTCTTTGTGCTTCTTGTATTTGGATGTCTAGGTCTCTAGCAAGGCTGGGGAAGTTTTCCTTGATTATTTCCCAAATATGTTTTTCAAACTCTTAGATTTCTCTTCTTCCTCAGGACACCGATTATTTTTAGGTTTGGTTGTTTAACATAATCCCAGACTTCTTGGAGTCTTTGTTCATATTTTCTTATTCTTTTTTCTTTGTCTTTGTTGGATTGGGTTAATTCTAAGACCTGTCTTCTAGCTCTGAATTTCTTTCTTCTACTTTCAATTCCATTGCTGAGACTTTCCAGAGCATTTTGCATTTCTGTAAGTGTGTCCAGTGTTACCTGAAGTTTTGATTATTTTTTCTTTATGCTATCTAGTTCCTTGAATATCTCTCCCTTGTTGTATTGCTTTTTTGGATTTCCTTGCATTGGGCGTAGCCTTTCTCTGGTGTCTCTCTGATTAGCTTAATAACTAATTCTTTTTCAGGTAAATCAGGGATTTCTTCTTGGTTTGGATCCATTGCTGATGAACTAGTGTTATTTCTGGGAGGTGTTAAAGAGCCTTGTTTTGTTATATTGCCAGAGTTCGTTTTTCAGTTTCTTATCATTTGGGTTGGCTCTGTCAGGGAGAAGGTCTCGGGCGGAAGGCTGTTGTTCAGATTCTTTTGTTCCAGAGGGCATTCCCTTTATGTAGTACTCTCAAGCTTTTCCTATGGATGTGACTTCCTGTGAGCTGAACTGCAGTGATTCTTGTCTCTCTTCTGGGTCTAGCCACCCAGCAAGTCTACTTAGCTCTGGGATGGTACTGGGGGTTGTCTGCACAGAGTCCTGTGATGTGAACCATTTATGAGTCTCTCAGCCGTGAATACCATTTTGGTGGGGGTGGCAGGGGGGTGTAATGGACTCCATGAGGCTTCTTAGCCTTGGTGGTTTAAAGCTCTATTTTTGTGCTGGTTGGCCTCCTGCTGGGAGGTGGCACTTTCCAGAGAGCATCAGCTCTGGTAGTATGGAGAGGAACCAGCAGTGGGCAGGGCCCTAGAATTCCCAAGATTATATACCCTTTGTCTTTAGCTACAAGCATAGGAGAGAAGGACCATCAGGTGGGAGCAGGGCTAGGCATGTCTGATCTCAGACTCTCCTTGGGCATATCTTGCTGCAGCTGCTATGGGGAATGGGGGTGAGGTTCCCAGGTCAATGGAGTTGTATACCTAGAAGGATCATGGCTGCCTCTGCTGAGTCATGCAGGTTGTCAGGGAAGCGAGGGAAAGCCAGCAGTCGCAGGTGTCACTCAGCTCCCAAGTAAACTGAAGGGCTGGTCTCACTCCCACTGTGTCCCCCTTAACAGTCCTGAGTCTGTTTCCAGGCGGTGGGCAAGCTGAGCTTGATAACTTGCTTCAGGCTACCTGCCTCCAAGCTGGGAACAAAAAGGGCTCGGTTCTTCTCCCACCTGTGGAGTCTACAAACCGGATTTGTGCCCTCCCCCGAGTTCTGGCCAGGAGGCTTCTCATCCCGTTCAAATTGTTGCAAAGTTCAACTGGAGATTTCCTTTTTTTCTGTGGTGTTTTCTCCCTCGCTCCTCTGGCCACCCTCCTGATGGATCCCTGTGGTGCCATGTAGTAATGGCCTGCTAGGGGACCCAGTGGGCTCCCAGGGCCCTTCTGCTGCTTCCTCTGTCCTTGTATTTTGCTTGACTCTCTAAATTGACTCAGCTGTAGGTAAGGTCAGAAACTTTTCCTGCAAACAGACCTTCAGTTTCTCCAGTGGGGGTGTGTGTTTGGGAGTGAAGGATCTTCCTTTCCCACTTCCATGGTTGGGGCACTCATGGTATTTGGGGTGTCTACCAGGTCCTGCAGGAGCAGTCCGCTTCCTTCAAAGGGTCTGTGGGTCCTCTCAGGAATGCTGGTCTTAAATGACTTTTAAATATTTATTGGCATTTTGTGACTTGTATGTTTATGTCTTTTATCCTTTTTCTATTGGAAGGTAAGGGGAAGACGGGGCAATATTACTATTTTCTTATCAAATTATATGGGTTTTAGAGATATCACCACTTGGTTATATTTAATGTAAACATTTATATATAGTTTTTTGATTACCTTTCAAGTAGATTTATCTAACCTACAGACATTTAGATTACAATGCTCAAATCTTCAAAACAAGAGTCTGGACCTTTAAAAAATTACCATAATAGAACACATGATAAAAGCCACTTATATTTGTATTGAATTTATAAAGTGCAATTGTTTAGATTTAGTAGCTTACTTGGAGGCAGACTACCATAAATGCAGACAAAAGGAAAGACCAAACACACAAGGGAAAAATCTTCATAAGGATAGAAGTAAATCTATCTTAGGAATTTTTAGACTCTCTTTTCTATGGATTCACTTAAAATTTCTTCCTGTACAACTATTCCTAAATATCTCACTATATTTGATATTATGTATCCTGTGTGCCTTTCCCAACAGATGTAAACTTCTTATTCACTTTGGAATCTTCTGTCAACTAAATATCTGTCACAAATGTGCCACTGGGTAAAGGTCTAACAAATTAATTAATACACTAGTCCTCTTTTATCTATAGTTTTACCTTCTGTGGTTTCAGTTACCTGTGATCAACCATGGTCCAAATACATTAAATGAAAAATTCCAGAAATAATTTATAAGTTTTAAATTATACACCATTCTGAGTAAAATGATGAAATATCACTCTGTTCTACTGCATTCCTTCTTCATCACAAGAGTGAGCACAGTACAATAAGATATTTTGAGAGAGAATGAGAGACCATGTTCACATAAGTTTTATTATAGTATATCGTTTTAATTGTTCTACTTATTATTATGTGCTGTTGTTAATCTTTTGCTGTGCCTAATTTATAAGTTAAACTTTATCATAGGTATTATATATAAGAAAAAACATAGTATATGTAGGATTTGTACTGTCTGTGGCTTCAGGTATCCATGGGGGGGGGGGGTCTCAGAATATATCTTTTGTGTATAAAGAGGAAATGCTATAAATAAATATATCACTAAGTAACCAAAAAATAAAATTAAATACAGACATTTAATATTTTTATAGTGTTAAATCTGCCAATATTTTAAAATTTTTTGGATTTCTTTTATACCTAGAATGTCTTCCCTACTTAAAGAACAAACAAATGTTCAACTACATTTCCTTCTGTTTTCTATTGTTTGATTTTAGCATCTAATTTCTTAACCCATCTTGAATTTATTTGGATAAAATGACACAAAAATTGAACAGATTATTTCTCAAATAGCTAAAAAATGGTCTTAACAATGTTTATTGAGTGTTTCTACCTTTTCTCCCTGATTTGTGATTATATATTAAAAATCTGTATGCAATAGTTCCTGTGTCCTGGTCATATAAATCATTTTATTGATTTTTCCATTGATTTTCATATCAGTTTCATACTGATTAGCTTTATACTGTTTTACTATCTAGTGAGGTTATTACTCTTCTTTTTTCATTTTCTTAAGCTATTTCAGATGAACTTTGGAATCAGTTTTCAAGATATTTTAAAACACAGTTGGGATTTTGATTGGAACACATTAAGTCTGACAATTAACTTGGAAAGAAATGACACTCCTTAGTAGTCTTTTCATTCAGCAACCTGGCTTGTCTACTTATTTAAGTTTCTTGTATATATGTCAATAGTTTGGTAGATTTTCCCCCACGTCAATATAACCCTGACTTTATCTAATATCTTCCTTTTCCTTAGAAGTCTAAATATATTCTGTCTCAGATTCCAATTCTACAACTTATGAAATGTTGAGGCCTTCTCTCAAATACTTTTCTTTGGCACCATGTGTGTTTTTATAGTCATCTCTGGCTCTGGATCATTTTACCATCTTACTCTGTCTACTCCTATTCTATTTCACATTGACCTGGCTATGGACTTTGGTCTTATTTCCCATTTGCACATACATATACATACACACACAAATTCATGCACTTACTCACACAAACCTGCTCCCAAAAGGCATCTTAAATTCAAGAGACTTGGCTAAAAGATTGCAGGGATATGAAATTGAATCTTAAACATCTAGGTTGTTAAAAAAAAAAAACACATGCACACTTTGGCTATCCTTCCTTGTTTATCAGACATTTCCAATCCCCAAGTGTCTATTTATTATGCAGAACTATCAAAGTAACTTCCCTTACTCTCATGGTTTTTCTTTTCTCTGAAGTGGCTCATGGAGATATTTTCTTGAATAAAGATGTTCTGTCCCTAATCTGAGGCCAGATATAGAAATGACATCCCCAGTAATACAGGTTTTCACATTTCTTTTTGGGCTTATTTCCATATATTTTACCTCTTTATTTGTTGTTAAGAATGAACATTTTTGTCTTCTTTTAACAAACTGCTGATATGCATGAAACTGTAAAATTGTATGTTTATTTTATATCCTGACATTTGTAATTAATATAATTTCCTGTTTCATAATAACTGGATACCTCCTATTTTTGTTTTGTGTCATATTCTAAAATATGGGTTTTGTGTGTGTGTGTGTGTATGTATGTGTGACCATGCTTCTCTTGTATCAAAGATTCTCTAACATTTGTCCTATTGAGGGAAAAGTTGGTGGTTACAGATTGTAGGGAATGGCTATAAAATTACGTCCTGTAAGTACTCTCCTGTAGTCTCAAGGTATTACTTAAAACGTTTGTTTTTAAAGCCTCTTTCTGGTGAAAAGACTTCACTAATGGGGGTTTCATAGTAACAGTAATAAGCTTTTATTCTTTTTTTTTTCGCTGGGTTTCAAGCACCTGTAAGCTGTCAATCCGTCTTCCAAAGAAACAACCTTAAGCATTTATTCCTTCTGTTCAGAGCACTGTTTCTCTAGAGACAGCACCATCATTTCTCACCATACATCCGTGGCATGGAGTTCCAACACATGCCTCTTACATGTTCCCCGACCTTGTGATAATTACCTGTCTTAACAATGGTTAAATTTTATGGATAGTAATTTTAAGTGTTATTGTATTTTCTTGTTTCTCACTACAGTCTAGCATTAATAGTTAAAATATAAAGCTTAAAAACTAGTTTAAGAGCCCCTTCCTTATGCAGCTGGCATTTTGAACCAAATATCCCACTGAGGATAAATAGAAAAGCTCAGAAAAAAATTTGTTTTAAGGTCTACTTAAAGTAATGAGTAAACTAACAAGGCAGTGAGGAATTACTGTGCCAAGAACTGGAAAATGTCAAATCTATTTGAAGCTATTTTTTCCCCTAGAGGCATCTACTAATTCCTGAGGTGCTTGCTAATAGGCTGAAAAGCTGGTCAGAAGTTTTGGAAGCCTTGTGAGGCTAGAGGCTCAGACATTGGAGTGCACAGACTGCCAATGTATAAAAGCCTAGTGAACACGTCTTGTTTGGGATTAAACGTGGAAAGGCTAACATCTATACATAAGGGTGAATAGACTAGAAGTAAATAGGTTTTCAGAAGTAAATAGGTGCTCAGATTTTAATTATCTCAATGCATGAAACTGCTAGAAACAAATAAAAATCTTTGAGAAAAGAAAACATCCTAGACCTTAATTATTTCTACTTTTTTAAAAAAAGATATAGTGTGCAGTACATAACTAAAAATAACTAGGAGTGTGAGATAAAGCAAGGTGAACAAAACTCAGGAGAAACCATAGGCAAAAGAAACCATACAGAGACTCCAGATGTTTGAATTAACATATAGTCAAACATTAAGATAAACATGCTTACTATATTCAAAGAAATAGAAGACAAAATTAAAAATCCTGGCAAATATATAGAAAGTGTAAAACGAAATAGCAGATTTGAAAAAGAAAGCTAAATAGAAATTCTACAGCTGAAAAATACATAAGGTGAAATTAAGAACGCAATGGATAGATTTAACAGTCTGTTGGACACATCTGAAAAAGATAATAGAATGTAAGATAGATTAGTATTAATATCCAGAATGACTCATTGAGAGGCAAAAGCATGGAAAACACAGAAGGGATGCTAAGCAACAGCAGATCCAGCCAGAAATTCTAACACATAATTGGAATCTCAGAAAGACAGGAGAGGTAGAATGGAGAAGAAGCAATATTTTAAAAGATATTAAATTTTTTTTTCAAAACTGATAGCATCAACTCGCAAATGGATGAAGCACCATAAAAATCAAGAGAGGTAACATTTAAAGAACTCTACCTCTAGCACAAATGAGAAGATTAGTGAACATCAAAGACAAAGACAAAAATGTAATGACATTCAGAGAAAAATGAACCATTTCCTTCACTTGAGTAACAGATTGACAGCTGGCATTCAACAATAAAGAAGAAACCAGAAGACAATTGAAATATATATTTAATGTTCTGAAAAATAATTCCTGACAACCAAGATATCTCTACTAATAAAAAAGGCATCTATACTCAGCAAAATTATTGTTCAAGAATGAAGGTGAAAAAAATTCAAGGCAAAGAAAAACTACGTGAATTCATTACTTCCCATCTCCCATTAAAGGAAATAATAAAATAATTCTTTATAATTTTAGGTTGAAGAGATGTAAGAAGTATTGAGGATAACAAAAAGCGTGAGGATGAGATAAATAATAATGAATAATGTTTAGCACAATAATAACAGTATCATGTAATTTAAATAAGCAGAGTTAAAGTACCAAAACTATAGTATGTAAGTTGGAAGGCTGCAAAACTTTTTCTAAGGTCACTGCATTATCCAGGAAGAGGGTAAAAATGCCAGTTAACATTAAATATGAAGCAGTGATAAATTGACATATTTTAATATTTAAAATAATTACTAAAATAGAAAACATAACTACTACAAAAATAAAGGATTAAATGATTAAAATAACCCAATAATTAGAAACCCCAATAACTAAAAAACTCCATGTCAAGAAGTTAAAAAAAACAGCAAATTAAACTCAAAAGAAGTAGAAATAATAAAGATAATGCCAGTAAAAATCCTAGTAGAATTTTGGGTGATAATTGAAAAGCTGATTCTGACATTTATATGGAATTTTAAAGGTCTAAGAATAAGCACAGTGTCTTGAAGAGTGAGACAAGATAATTTTCTTTACCAGAAGTGGAAGTGGCACCACTCACCATCACTCCTAGTGACCCACTATCAAATTAGTTGCTTCCTGTTCCTGTGACATTATGACATTATGTTCTGCTGGCCTAGAGGTCTTAGTTTCAGAGGGAGGAATGCTGTCATTCAGAGACAACAATGATTGCATTATACTGGAAGTTAACATTGACACCTGGACACTTTGGGCTCTTACTACCTCTAAGTCAACAGGCTAAGAAGGGAGTTACAGTGTTGGCTGGGGTGATTTACCCAGACTATTAAGATGAAATCAGTCTACTACTCCACAATGGAGGTAAGGAAGAGTATGCCTGGAATACAGGAGATCCCTTAGGGCATCTCTTGGTATTACCATGTGATTAAGGTCAATGGGGAACTACAACAACCCAATTCAGGCAGGACTACAAATGGCTCAAACCCTTCAGGGATGAAAATTTGTATCACTCCACCAGGTAAAAAACTATGACCTGCTGAAGTGCTTGCTGAAGGCAAAGGGAATACAGAATGGGTAGTAGAAGAAGGTAGTCATCAATACCAGCTATGACCAGTTGCAGAAATGATGACTGTAATTGTCATGAGTATTTCCTCCTTATTTTGTTAAGACTATGTTTGTGCATGTGTACACTTATACAAGAAAATATCTTTTCCTTTCTTCCTTTATCTTGTGACATAAGATTTATTGACTTTATATCAGCATTTAAGTGTTGTTAACTTTATGTAATAGCATTTAGGTTGAAGATTAGTGCACTTCTGGTTGTATGAAGGATAGCTGTATTATGTTAGGTGTAATTATGACCTTATTTTTATCTTTGAAGATTATGTATAATTCCAGGAGATGTGTATGGGTTCCAGTTGACAAGGGGTGGACTTGTGATGGTTAATATCAAGTGTCAACTTGATTGAATTGAAGGATGCGAAGTATTGTTCCTGGGTGCGTCCGTAAGGATGTTGCCAAAGGAGATTAATATTTAAGTCAGTGCGCTGGTTGGGCACCATTTAATCAGTTGCCAGCAGGGCTAGCATAAAGCAGGCAGAAGAAGTTGGAAGGACTAGACTTGCTGAGTCTTGCAGCCTTCATCTTTCTTCCTTCTTCCATGCTGGATGCTTCCTGCCCAAACATCAGACTCCAAGTTCTTCAGCTTTTGGACTCAAACTTACACCAGTGATTTGCAAGGAGCTCTGAGGCCTCTGGCCACAGACTGAAGGCTGCACTGTCATTTTCCCTACTTTTGAGGTTTTGGGACTTGGACTGGTTTCCTTGCTCCTCAGCTTGCAGACAGCCTATTGTGGGACTTCACCTTGTGATCACATGTGTCGATTCTCCTTAATAAACTCCTTTGTATATATACATATATCATATTATATATATATCCCTCTAGAGAACACTTAATAATACACCCTGAATGATGGTTAGGCCAATTAAGAAGGAAATAAAAAAATTCATGAAACAAATGAAAATGGAAATACAACATACCAAAACCTATGGGACACAACATAAACAGTGCTAAGAGGGAAGTTTATAGCAATAAACACCTACATCAAAAAAGTATAAAAATTCAAATGAACTAATCATGAATTCAAGGAACTAGAAAAACAAGATGAAGCCAAACCCCAAATAGGTAGAAGAAAGGAAATAATAAAGATCAGAGCAGAACTAAACAAAACAGAAACTAAAAAAAACAAAAACAAAAACAAATGAACAATGAAATGAAAAGTTAGATTTTTGGAAAAGATGAAAAAAACTGATAACCCCCTAGCTAGGCTAACAAAGGAAAGAAGAGAAAAGACCAAAATAAATGAAATTAGAACCTAAAAAGTAGACATTACAACTGATGTCTCAGAAATAAAAAATATTATCAGAGACTATTATGATCAACTATATGCTAACAATCTGGAAAACCCAGAGGAAATGGATAAATTCCTGGATACAGACTACCTACCAAAATTGAATCAGGGAAACATAGAAAACCTAAACTGACCAATAATGTGAAAAAAAATTAATAACAAAAAATCTCCCCCCCAAAAGCCAAGGACTGGATGACTTTACTACTGAATTCAACAAACTAATAAAGAACTGACACCAAGTATCCTTAAACTGTTCCAAAAAAATAAAGAGGAAGGAATTCTTTTTAACTCATTCTATAAGGCCCCATTACCTTGATTCCAAAAGTAGACAAGAACACAACAATAACAACAACAAAAACTACAGGCCAATATCACTGATGCACATTGTATTAGTCCATTCTCACACTGCTATAAAGTACTACCTGAGACTGAGTAATTTATAAAGAACAGAGGTTTAATTGACTCACAGCTCCACATAGCTGGGGATGCCTCAGCAAACTTACAATCATGGCAGAAGGTGAAGGGGAAGCAAAGCACATCTTCACATGGCCAGAGCAGGAGAAAGAGAGCAGACAGTAAATTGCTAAACACTTTTAAACAGCCAGATCTTGTGAGAACAGTGTCACAAGAACAGCAAGAGGAAAGTCTGCCCCCATGATTCATTCACCCCCTATCAGGGCTCTCATTCCACATGTGGGAGTTACAATTTTACTTGAGATTTGGGTGGGGACACAGAGTCAAACCATATCATTCTGCCCCTGGCCCCTCCCAAATCTCATCTTTTCCTCACATTTCTAAAACCAGCCATGCCTTCCCAACAGTCCCCCAAAGTCTTAACTCATTCCAGTATTAACTCAAAAGTCCAAGTCCAAAGACTCATTTGAGACAAGGCAAGTTCTTTCTGCCTATGAGCCTGTAAAATCAATGACAAGCTAGTTACTTCCAAGATACAATGGGGGCACAGACATTAGGTAAAATGCTTCAGTTCCAAAAGGAAGAAATCAGCCAACACAAAGGGGCTACAGGCCCCATGCAAGTCAGAAACCCAGCAGGGCAGTCATTAAATCTTAAAGCTCCAAAATAAGTTCCTTTGACTTCATGTCTCACATCCAGGGCATGCTGATGCAAGGGGTGGGTTTTCATAAACTTGGGCAGCTCCACCTCTGTGGCTCTGCAGGGTAAATCCCCCGCAACTGTTTTCACAGGCTGGCATTGAGTGCCTGTTGCCTTTAAAGGTGCACGGTGCAAGCTGTTGGTGGATCTACCATTCTGGGGTCTGGAGGATGGTGGTGCTCTTCTCACAGCTCCACTAGGCAGTGCTCCAGTGGGGACACTGTGTGGGGACTCCAATCTCACATTTCCTCTCTGCACTGCCCTAATAGAGGTTCTCCATGAGGGTTCCACCTGTGCAGCAGACTTCTACCTGAACAAACAGGCATTGTCGTACATCCTCTGAAATCTAGGCCGAGGTTTTCAAGACCCAACTCTTGCTTTCTGCACACCTGAAGCCCTAGTACCACATGGAAGCTGCCAAGGCTTGGGGCTTGCACCCTCTGAAGCAACAGCCCAAGCTGAACCTTGGCCCTTTTTAGCCACAGCTGGAGCTGGAGTAGCTGGGATGCAGGCCACCAGGTCTCAAGGCTGCACAGAGCAGTAGGGCCCTGGCCCTGGCCCAGGAAACCATTTTTCTCTCCTAGGCGTCCAGGCTTGTGATGGGAGGGTCTGCCTGGAAGGTCTTTGAAATGTCCTGGATGCATTTTCCCTATTGTCTTGGATATTAACATTCAGCTCCTCTTTATTTATGCAAATTTCTGCAGCAGATTTGAATTTCTCCCCAGAAAATGGGGTTTTCTTTTCTACCACATGATCAGGCTGCAAATTTTCCAAAGTTTTCTGTTTTGCTTTCCTTTTAAATATGTTATCTTTGTTTGTGCAAAAGAGTGTAGGCTTTTAGAAGCAGCCAGACCACATCTTGAACACTTGGCTTCCTAGAAATTTCTTCTATCTGATGCCTTAAATAATCTCCCTGAAGTTCAAAGTTCCACAGATTCCTAGAGCTGGAACACAGTGCCACCAGTATCTTTGCTAAAGCACAGCAAGAGTGACTTTTGTATCAGTTTTCAGTAAATTTCTCATTTCCCTCTGAGACCACTGCAGCTTGGACTTCGTTGTCCATATTACTATCAGCATTTTGGTCAAAATCTTTCAAGTCTCTAGGAAGTTCCAAACTTTCCCTCATCTTCCTGTCTTCTTTTGAGCCCTCCAAACTGTTCTAACCTCTGCCTGTTACCCAATTCCAAATTGCTTCCACATTTTCAGGTATATTTATCGCAATGCCCCACTTCTCTAGTACCAACTTACTGTATTAGTCCATTCTCACACTGCTATAAATAAATGTCCTGTATTAGTTCATTCTCACACTGCTATAAATTACCTGAGACTGAGTAATTTATAAAGAACAGAGGCTTAATTGACTCACAGTTCCACATGGCTGAGAAGGCCTCAGGAAACTTACACTTATGATGGAAGGTAAAGGGGAAGCAAGGCATATTTTCACATGTCCAGAGTGGGAGAAAGAGAAAAAATGGTGAAGTGCTACACACTTTTAAGCAACCAGATCTCATGAGAACTCCATCATGAGAATAGAAAAAGGGAAGTTTGACCCCATGATCAAATCACCCCCACCACCAGGCTCCTCATTCCATTCATAGGGATTACAATTTTACATGGTATTTGAGTGGGAACACAGAGCCAAAGCATATCAAACATAGAAGCAAAAATCCTCGACAAAGTACCAGCAATCTGAAACTAACAATACATCATAATTGATATGGTTTGGCAGTGTCCCCAACCAAATCTCATCTTGAATTGTAGTTCTCTAATCCCCATATATCGTGAGAGGGACTCGGTGGGAGGTAATTGAATCATGGGGATGGTTACCCTCATGCTGTTCTCGTGACAGTGAGTTGTCACAAGATCTGATGATTGTATAAGGGGCTTTCCCCACCTCTTGCTAACACTTCTCCACCCTGCTGCCATGAGGAAGGACATGTATGCTTCCCCTTCTGCCATGATTGTACGTTTCCTGAGGCATTCCCAGACGTGCTGAACTGTGAGTATATTAAACCTCTTTCCTTTATAAATTACCCAGTCTCGAGTATGTCTTTATTAGCAGCATGAAAATGGACTAACACCATAATGCTAATACATCATGGTCAAATTGGATTTACTTCAGGGATACAAGGATGTTTCGACATATACAAATTAATACATGTGATACATCACATAGAATGAAGGACAAAAACCATATGAAAAAGCATTTGATAAAATCCAACATCCTTTTCTGATAAAATTCTAAACAAACTAGGTATAGGAGACATACCTCAACATAATAAAGGCCATATATGACAAACCCACAGCTAACATTATACTGAATGTGGAAAATCTGAAAGGCTTTTCTCTAAAAACTGCAAGTAGACAAGGATACACACTTTCACCAATCCTATTCAACATAGTACTGAAAATCCTAGCCAGAACATCAAGCACTGGAATTAAATAAAAGGCCACCAAATAGGAAAAGAGGAATTTAAAATGTCGTTCTTTGCAGATGACACAATCTTATGTTTGGAAGAATCTTATGACTCAACCCAAACTCTTAGATCTAATAAACAGATTTAGTATGGTTTCATGATGCAAAATCAAAGTACAAAATTCAGTAGCATTTTATACACTAAAAATGAACTAGCTTAAAAAGAAATCAAGAAAAAATTCCATTCATAGTAGCCCCAAAATAAAATCACTAGAATTAAATTTTACCAGAGATAAATAATTTCTGCAAGAAAAACCACAAAACACTGATGAAATAAATGGAAGACACAAACAAATGAAAATGTATTCTATGCTCATTGATTGGAAGCATTAACAAAGTTAAAATTAACATACCACCCAAAGCAATCTACAAATTTAATAGAATACCTATGAAAATACCAACAACATTTTTAACAGATTTAGAAAATCAATTCTAAAATGTGTATGGAACAAAAAATGTGTCCAGATAACCAAAGTGATCCTGAGCAAAACAAATAAAGCTACAGGCATCACATTCTCTGACTTCAAAATATGTTATAAGGCGCTAGCCAAAATGGCATGGTATTGATATAAAAACAGACACACAGACCAATGGAGCAGATAGAGGACACAGAAATAAATCCATGTATATACAGCCAACTGATTTTTGACAAAGGCCGCAAGAACATGCACTGTGAAAGGACACCCTCTTCAATAAATGGTGTTGAGAAAACTGGATATTTCATATGCAGAAAAAATCCATGTGTAGGAGAATGAAACTAGACCCCTACTTCTTACCATATGTAAAAATGAATTAAAGGCTTAAATGTAAGACCTGAACCTGTAAGTCTACTAGAAGAAAATATAGGGGAAACACTTCTGGACATTGGTCTAGGCAAAAATTTTATGGCTAAAACTTCAAAAACACAGACAACAAAAACAAAAATAGACAAATGGGATTATATTACACTAAAATTTATCTGCAAAGCAAAGGAAACAATCAACAGAATAAAGTCTGTAGAATGGCAGGAAAATATTTGTAAACTATTCATCTGACAAGGGACTAATATCTAAATACACAAGGAACTCAACCCAACAACAAAAACAAAAAGTCCCTTTAAAAAAAGTGGGCAAAATATCTGAAATTTTGTGTATACCTGTTTTTCATATACCTGTTGTCCATTTTTATGTCTTCTTTTGATATTTCTCAGCTTACTCAACATCACTAAACATCAGGGTAATTCAAATCAAAACCACAATGAGACATCATCCTACATAAGTTAGAATGACTGGTATCAAAAAGATTTTTTAAAATAACATGGTGGTGAGGATGTGGAAAAAATGGAACTCTTAAACACTGTTGGTGGGAATGTAAATTAATATAGCTATTATGGAAAACTGCATGGAGATGTACCAAAAAAAAACTAAAAAAAAAAAAAAAAATGGAACTACTATAGAATCCAGCAATCACACTATTGGGTTTTTAATCCAAAGGAAAGGAAAATCAATATATCAAAGGCATACGTCCGTGTGTATTGCAGCACCATTCATGATAGCAAAGATATGGAATCAAGCTAAGTGTCCATCAGCAGACGAATAGATAAGGAAAATGTGGTACATATACACAATGGAATACTATTCAGCCATATAAAGACTAAAATAATGTAATTTGCAGCATGTAGATGGAATTGGAAGTCATTACATTTGGTGATATAAGCCAGACATGGAAAGACAAATACTGCATTTTCTCACTCACGTGGGAGCTAAAAAAAGTTAATCTCATGGAGGCAGAGAGTAGACTGGTAGTTACCAGTGGCTGGGAAAGGTGTGGGTATGTGTGTGAGAGGGAATGAAGGAAGGTTGATTAATATGTATAAGCATACAGTTAGATAGGGGGAATAAGTTCTAATGTTCTATAACAGAGTAGGAAGACTATAGTTAACAATAATAACTTGCATATTCCAAAATAGCTGGAATAAAAGACCTTGAAATGTACCCAATACATAGACATGATAAATGCTCAAGAAGTTGGATATACTAAATCCTCTGACTTGACCATCACACATTCTATGCATGTAACAAAATATCACATGTACCCCATAAATATGCACAAATATTACATATCAATTAAAAATAAATAAAAGGTAAGGCTTAAAAAGAATGTTCATATTAGCATTGTGCAAACAACCCCATGTCTATCATCAATAGAATGTTTAATAAATTGTGGCACATTTATAAAATGGAATGTATGTAGCCATGAACATGAATAAATTGCATCTACATGCAACAACATGAAGCTTTTAAATGTAATGTTGAGTAAAATAACCTGACACAAAAATACACACTCTATAGTTCCATGTGTACAATGTATAAAAATCAAGCAAAACTAAACCATAGTGTGGTAGCAGTCAGGGGACAGGTTACTTTCCGGGGGCAAGGAAGTGACTGAGGTAATGATTAAGAGGGGCCATAGGGAAGGTAGGGGACTTCGAGGCTTCATTGATATTCTGTGTAACCTGCATAGTAGTAATTACATGGGAATTTGCTTTATGTGATGTATTTTTATTTTTATGCACTTTATACATGTATGTTTCTCCCCCCAATAAAAATGTAAAAACAACATATTTAGAAGAGATGATTTTGTTTTCATATCTGTACATGCCTACATTTTTAGAAGAGGGAGGGAAGAATTCCCTTGGAATGATGAATATTATTGCTCTGGAGCCAGCGTACCTTCATTTGTATCCTAGCTTCTTCATTTTTGAACTTTGTGATCTTAGAGGGCTAATTATCTTTTTTTGTGTGGCTCAGTTTCCTTATTTCCATAATGGAAACAATAACAGCACTGCCTCAGTGTTGTGAGGATCAAATGAGTTAATACACAGGCATACCTCAGAGATATTGTGGGTTCAGTTCTAGACCATTGCAATAAAGTGAATATTGCAATAAAGCGAGTCACACACATTTTTTGCTTTCCCTGTGCATAGAAAAATTATGTTTGCACTATACTCTAGTCTATTAAGTGTGCAATAACATTATGTCTAAAAATGTACACATCTTAATTAAATCTTTATTGTTAAAAAATGTTAACGGTCATCTGAGCTTTCAATGAGTCATAATCTTTTGGCTGATGTAGTGTCTTGCCTCAATGTTGATGGCTGTTGGTTGATCAGGATGGTAGTTGCTGAAGGTCGGGGTGATTATAGCAATTTCTTAAAATAAGCTAACTATGAAGTCTGCCGCATCAATTCATTCTTCTTTTCATGAAAGATTTCTCTGTAGCATGAGATGTTGTTTACCATTTTATGAACAGTAGAACTTCTTTCAAAATCGTAATCAATCCTCTCAAACCCTGCTGCTATTCTATCAACTAAGTTTATGTAATATTCTAAATCCTTTGTTGCCATTTCAACAATGTTCACAGGATCTTAGTCAGGGGCAGATTTCATCTCAAGAAACCATTTTCTTTGCTCATCCATAAGAAGCAACATTTTATCTGTTGAAGTTTGGTCATGATATTGCATCAGTTCAGTCACATCTTCAGGCTTCACTTCTAACTCTGGTTATCTTGCTATTTCTACCCTATCCACAGTGAATTCTTCCACTGAAGTCTTAAAACCCTCCAAGTCATCCATGAGGATTGGAATCAACTTGTTCCAAACTCCTGATAATGTTGTATTTTGACTATGAATCATGAGTGTTTTTAATGGTATCTAGGATGGTGAATCCTTTCCAGAAGATTTTCAATTTACCTTTCCCAGATCCATCTGAGGAATCACCATCTACAACAACTATAGCCTTGTAAAATGTATTTCTTAAATAAGACATAAAAGTCAAAATTACTCTTTGGCCCATGGGCTGCAGAATGGGTGTTATGTTAGCAGGCATGAAATAACAATCTCCTTGTATATGTTCATCAAAACTTTTGGATGATTAGGTGAATTGTCAATGAGCAGCAATATTTTGAAAGGAATTTTTTTTTTCTGATTAGTTAGTATCAACAGTGAGCTTAAAATGCTCAGTAAACCATGGTTTAAACAGGCAAGTTGTCATCCAGGCTTTGTTTTTCAATATATAGAGCACAGGTAGAGTAGACTTAGCAATTCTTAAGGTCCTTAGGATTTTCAGAATGGTCAATGAGCATTGGCCTCAATTTAAAGTCACCAGTGGCATTAGTCCCTAATACGAGGGTCAGCCTGTACTTGGAAGCTTTGAAGCCAGGCATTGACTTCTCCTCTAGCTATAGAAGTCCTGCGTAGCATCTTCTTACAATAGAAGGCTGTTTCATCTACATTGAAAACGTCCTGTTTGTAGCTGGTTTCATCAGTTATCTTAGTTAGCTCTTCTGAATAAATTGTTCCAGGCCGGGTGCAGTAGTTCACACCTGTAATCCCAGCACTTTGGGAGGCAGAGATGGGCGGATCACTTGAGGTCAGGAGTTCAAGACCAGCCTGGCCAACATGGTGAAACCCCATCTGTATGAAAAAATACAAAAATTAGCTGGGTGTGGTGGCATGTGCCTGTAGTCTCAGCTACTCTAGAGGCTGAGGCAGGAGAATCTCTTGAACCCGGGAAGCGGAGGTTGCAGTGAGCTGAGATCACGCCACTGCACTCACGCCTAGGTGACAGAGTGAGACCCTATCTCAAAAACAAAAACAAACAAAAAACAAAACAAAACAAAACAAAGACATGCTCCAGCTTCTACATAAGCACTTGCTGCTTCACCTTGCACTTTTGTGTGATGGAGATAGTTTCTTTCCATAAACCTCATAAAGCAACCTCTGCTAGCTTTGAACTTTTATTCTGCAGATTTGTCACCTCTCTGACTTCATAGAACTGAACAAAGTTAAGACATTGCTCTGGATTAGGCTTTGGCTTAAGGGAATGTTGTGGCTAGATTGATCTTCTATCCAGACCAATAAAACAAACTTCCTCCATGTTAGCAATAAGGTTTTTTTTTTCTCTTATTCATATGTGCACTGCAGTAGCACGTTTAATTTCCTTAAGAATTTTTCCTTTCCATTCACAACGTGGCTAACTGGTGCAAGAGTCCTAGCTGTTGGTCTGTCTTGGCTTTCAATGTGCCTTCCTCACTAAACTTACTGATTTCTAGCTTTTGATTTAAAGTGAGAAACATGTAACCTTTCCTTTTATTTGAACACTTAGAGGCCATCATAAGGCTATTCATTGACCTAATTTCAAAGTTGTTGAGTCTCAGGGAATAGGGAGGCCTGAGTAGAGAAAGAGAGGTGGGGAAATGGCTGGTCAAGGGGGCAATCGGAACACACACAACATTTATTGATTAAGTCACCATCTTACATGGGCATGGTTGGTGGCACCCCAAAAGAATTTTAATAGTAACATCAAAGATTAATGATCACAGATTACCATAATGGATATAATAATAATAATAATAATAATAATAAAAGTTAAAATGTTGTGAGAATTAGGAAAATGTGATACAGGGACATGATGTGAGCATAGCTGTTGGCAAAATGCTACCAGTAGACTTGCTTGACACAGGGTTGCCACAAACCTTCAATGTGTAAAAACTTCAGTATCTGTCAAGTGCAATAAAACAAGGTATGCCTGTATTAAGTGTGCTTAGAACAGTGCTCAGGACACAGTAGGATCTCAGTATACATTATCCATTATTCTCCTTTTTCTCTCTTCTTCCTCCTCCTCATCCTCTTCATCATTGTTCTCTCAGGCTGCTGTTAATGCAGAGGCCCTAAACGATCTTTTAAAGTAAGAAAGATTAGGCCTTCCCCTCTCTTAGGGCTTCAAACCCATACATATAGGAAGTTCTCATAGGGAGAACACAGTTTTTCTGTACAGAACCCTTATCAGAGCAACAGTCTGAGGGCAAAATCTGTTCTGCCAGATGTTCTATATATGTGGGTGATGGGGAGGGGTGTAACAGGCCCAGCTGTTCCAATTGTAGTTCTTAAGTTAATTATCCTGATGATTTCCCCATTAGCCTCTGACTCACGTACTTACTTGCTTTGATCTTGGGGCATCTCCAGGGTGCTCCTTAAGAAGAACTGTACACCCCTCTGGTATGTTGGGCAGATGTTTTCTCTGTGATGGCTTGCTTCTCTATCTGATCATGGGGGTTTTCAGATAGTATAAATCTGTTAACACTTTAGTCTATTGATGGCATTCTGTATTTTTTGTTTGTTTTTTGTTTTTTTTTTTTTTTGTTTTTTTGTTTTTTCAGATGGAGTCTCACTCTGTCGCCAGGTTGGAGTGCAGTGACATGATCTTGGCCCACTGCATCCTCTACCTCCCGGGTTCAAGCGATTCTCCTGCCTCAGCCTCCTACGTAGCTGGGACTATAGGTGCGTGCCACCACACCCAGCTAGTTTTTGTACTTTTAGTAGACACAAGGTTTTACTATGTTGGCCAGGATGGTCTCGATCTCTTGACCTCACGATCCACCTGCCTTGGCCTCCCAAAGTGCTGGGATTACAGTCATGAGCCCCTGCGCCTGGCCTCTGTGTTGTTTTTTAGTGCTATTATGGTTGTGTTCTTTAAAAATATGTCTATTTTTGTCATTTCACTGGAAACTTCGTCTAGAGGAAAGGTAGGCATATGTGCTCATTTTGCTACTTTGAATAGACAGTACTCTTGTTCAATCTTGTTATTTGTCAGAATTAGACTGCATTTGATTCTTGTTATTTACATGTGTTGTTTGATTGTCAGTTCCTCTGTGATGTTACATCTTTTGTTCTTGAGTTTAGTTCAGTTTGTGTTAGCTTTCCCTCCATTTCCTAACTAGTTTTCCCCCTTTTTTCCTGGGTACCACACGACCTAAACCCTAGAATGGTGTCCAGTTGGACACCCAGTAAATTTTTGAATAATTTAAATCAAATATGGTATCTTCTTCTTCCTTTATGTATTTTCATCAAAGTTATTTTCTTCAAAATTTGTCACATAATTTTTCCTGTGAGCTGTCAGTTGATACAAATGCTTGGTCACTGGGAATATACTGGCCTCTTGTTCAGCCTTGACTTCCAACCCGCAACTGCTGAGTCTCTTCCAGTTTCCAGCAATGGCCGAGAATAACTTATTGGCTCACGGATCCCTTCTATAGTAATTGGATGGAGGTGATGAAGTGGTGGGAAAAATGTTTCATTCAAATCACAGGTTTCCAGAGGGCATAGTGAACTCAGGTTTAATTCAATCTTGATTCAGTGTCCAATATTTCTGACATTTGATGGGGGGCATGGCAGTAAAAGCCTCTATTCAGGGATGATGGTATGAAGGGAATGGATAAACCTCCTCCTGGTTGGTTTGTCTGATTTGGATGACTGACTGCCAAGAAGGATTTGACAAGTGCTAAACAGCCGCCTATAGCTCAGGCCAAATCGGCTGGGGTTTGAGACACAAATCTTGCTTCTACAGGGGATGAAAGTGCAAGACAGAAAACCGTAGCAACCATCTTTTCCCAAGATAAGGAAAACATAGAGGTATAGAGAAACACAGACTGTGACCCCCAGTCCAGGCTGGCCAGGACTCACACAGACTCCACTCATCAATGTAAATAGGGCTCTGAATATACCTCAAAGCTTTGTGAGGACTGTCTCAGGCCATGCTGGAAACCATTCTGTGAAATGAGGCTGGAGAAGGCAGGAATTAGTATGTTAACTTTGTTCCTTCGAATTGCTCCTCTGGATTTTCAATGTAGTTTTCATCTGTAAGACCTATTGCTCTTGCTCTTTGCAGCAGGGCCTCTTTATTTGCCAATCAAAAGGGTCTTCATTTTTAAAGATGGGTGATGGGTAAAATGAGCTCATCTAAGCTACTCTGTCCCAACTTCTGATCCCATGAGAGGATCCAGTCTGAAGCAGATTCTTGAATCAAGCAGGCCCCAGGGATTGCAGCTGGTAGCACCAGCACTTCCTCTGCCTCTACTTTTTTTTTTTTTTTTTTTTTACAAGTTAGACTGATAGTGATACTACTGGGTGCTGACAGACCTTGCAAGTTTGTCTTGCCAACTGCTCCTGCCAAAGCTGGAAGGTGAAAGAGCAGCAACAGATGCCACCATAGCAGCTGCAGCCATCTGCTAGAAGATAAAATGTGTTGCCAAGAACAGTGCTGGGGAGAGGAGAGGGGGGAAAAGAGGACATACTTGAACTGAGCCAGCAGTTCCAGCTTAGAATCCAGAGCATGGCAGAGCTAATAGGTGGTTTCTTGTTTACCTTTCCTAAGGTAATGCTCCCCACCTCACCATCTGCCATTCTGCCTTCTCCAACTCTGCTGTTTCCTGATGGTGAGCAATGCCCACTCCTCATTCACCATTTTTGAGAGTGCTTTACAGAAGAAGCAGCAGACCATTTGGCCCTGCCTTTGAAGCCCAGATTACATCAATTTTGACCCTCTGGTTCTCTGAGCTCTTGTCAATTAAAATCAGTTTTCCTCTTTCTTGGATCCTTTTCAATTCCAACACAGAAGCTAATGCTGTGCAGATTTAGGTCTCCCAGATATAGAATTAACCATGATTTTGCTATTAATTTGCAGGAGGCCTAGAAAAAATTCTAGGGTACTGGATAAAAAATTTTATAAGTTTGGATGAGTCAACTTCTTTAGACCTTAGTGTTCTCATTTCTAAAGTGGGAGACAGAATTATTAAATTCTAAAATTTATTGAACACTCAATAGGCACTAATCGAAGCATTTCATGTTTATTAACTTGTTTAAGCCTCACAACAGCTCTGAGAGGTAGGTATTATTATTATCCCTATTTTACAGATGAGGAAGTTGAAGCACAGAGTTTATATAACTTTACTGTGCAGCTAGAAGTGGTAGGATTCAATTCTACACAGCTGGGCTCTGGATTTTGTACTTTTCTCCATTGTGTTATACCGCCTCTACAGAGTCCCTTCCAGTTTTAAGATTCTCTAACTTTTTCAAGACTCTAGCTTTTTCTTTTCATTGTGGTGGACGCCATTATTAGAGTTCAGGACTTTGAATAATTTTGCATTTTTATCTTGGTGGAAATGTAGCATGTCATAGCTGGATTCTTAGGACTGTTTATATGCTAGCTTTCAACTTCTTCTCTACTCTCAGATGCCCAGAACTGCCCATTATCTATACTGTGCCAGTCCCTCAACCTCCTTCAGAAGCATCCATTGACTTTTCAGTTCAAATGTCAAAACTTCTGCTACCTTCAAAGCTTTTCAACTAAATGATCTTATGCTGCATGTGTGACCTCATTGTTTTCTAGCATATTCTTCCTTTTAGGAAAACTTGCGTTCTTGTGTTGCTCTCTTCCCACTTCGCTTTGCCCTTCAATGTTATCTGTTTACATAAGAAAAATACTGTTTTGTGTTGGTTTGCTTTACAGCTTACAATCTGCTTTCACGCACATTATTTCATTGGCTCCCACAACAAATCTATGAGGCATCTACCTGGGTTATCACAACCAGACATTGGACTACTTCCATTCGTGTCCACCTCAGATTCTTCCTCCTTATTGCTGCCAGAGGAATCTTTCAGGAAGGACAAATCTGTCCATATCACTCCCTGGTTTAAAATATTTCAGTGAGTTCTTATGCTGATAGGATCTTGCTGTTTTCTACCTTTCCAGCTCTTTTATCCTCACTCTTCTCTTCTCATCATATGACTCAGCAATGCCAAACCAAACACAGTTCCCAGAACCCACTGCAATATCTCACACTGCTGAGGTTTTTCTCTTGCTCCTTCTTGATCAGGACTTGCCCTCCCCTTTTGTTGCTTATCTAATTCCTACTGTCCTTTAGAAGTCTGGGCCAGCTCCTCCAGACAGTTTCCCTGCCCCCTCCCCTGCTGCAAGATTATGCAGTCTAAGTGTGCCCATCCACATCCTAACATTTATTTTGTATTAAAATTATCTATTTTTTATGTGTCTTGTCTCCTCCTATTCCTGGAAAGCATAAGCTATATCAAATACACCTTTGAAGCTTTTGAATCCTAGGTCTTAGCGCTGCAGCATTCTGCTAATTAAAGTATGTTGACCTGAACTGAAGCCCCACTACATAGATCAGTAAACTGAGTCCGAAAAAGTTTCAATCAACTTCTGTAGGTATCGTGGCTAGAAAATGACAGAGCAGGCACTAAACCTCTTGACTATCAATGCCTTAGGAATTTGGCCCAAACTGTTTTAAATGCATGGAATAATCTTTCTCCTATTTTACATGACAAGTCCTTTACCTCTATTTTCAAATAGTGTCTCGGATCTACCCTCTTCATCTATGTTCTCCCTCAAATCAAACTCTATTTACTAGATTAACTATTTTATACAATGTTTTCTCCATTTGTCTATAATCTTCTTCAGATCAGGAATTGCTGCTTCTTTCTTCTCTGACTCATTATCTAATAAAATGCACCCAATGGGACTCAGTCAGTGCTTGCCTTCTGACTGAAATACTTCAAAGCAAACCTCAGTACACATAAAAAGAAAGCACACTTGTACAGCTTGTGCATATAGTGATTAAGCCCCATTGTGTCTAGGGCTAGGTCTGCTCTGGCTCTCCCCAATTTCCCCCAGTGTAAGCATGCTATGCCTGCTTTCCACTGCACCCCATTTCTCTGAGGCATCTTCACTTGGCTGGACAGTTCTAGCATCTGAAAGAGCATTAGCAGAGTTGACTTCCTTTTACTGTATAATGGAAAAAGCAAGGGCCTTGGAGTTAAAAGACCTTGGTTTGTTTTCCGGCTCTCTAGGCCCACAGTCTCTTATTTCAGTGTTGGGAATCAAAATAGTAGATGTTCTATTTAAGTTCCAGAGTTATTGTGTGATCAAGTAAGGTAATGAGATAATGCATGTGCAAACTATTTTTGTAATCCATCCTCACTATATAATCAGTCCTCATTATTTGTGAATTCTGTGTTTGCAAATTTGCCCAGTGCCTAAAATTTATGTGTAACCCCCAAATCAATACTCACGGCATTTCCACAGCCGTTGTCAGACATGTACCAGGCTGTGAAAAATTTGAGTTACTCCTCAACATTCATGTTCCCAGCTGAGGGAGAAAAGGGTGACACTCCTCCTTCTTGTTTTAGCTCTCATGCTATTAAGTATCTTTTTTTTTTTTGCCAGATTTTGTTGCATTTTTGTGCTTTTTATTGATGATTTTACTGTTTAAAATGGGCCCTGAGCTTACTTCTGAAGTGCTGTCTAGTATTCTAAGCACAAGAAGGCTGCAATGCCCCTTACAGAGAAAACACATATGTTAGAGAAGCTTCATTCAGGCATGAGTCATAGCACTGTGGGCCATGAGCTCAATGTTAATGAATCAATTGTATATGTTACATAAGATGTCTTCAAACAGAAACACACATAAAACAAGGTTATGTTTTTATTCGTTGATTAAAATGTTATGAGCAGAGGCTTGCAGTAACCTAACCCTGTATTTTACCTGGGAGCCATGGCTCAGTGTTTGCTAATTCATTGTCCATAGTGACTTGGTAGAACATAATCAGCCCTAATAATTGGAATACATTGCATTCATTTGTAAGGGAATCTTCCCATTTGAGGTCACTTCTGTCTTGTCTCTAACCACTCCTAATTCTTAGCACCGTGTCTCTCAAACTATTTTTGCTCCTTAAGAATCATTGAGGAACTTATTAAAATGTAGAGAAGATTTGAAATGTTCTCAATACAAAGAAATGACAAATGTTCAAATTGATGGATATCCTAAGTACCCTGATTTGATTATTATACATTGTATGCATGAATCAAAATCTCACATGTACAAATATTATGTATTAGTAAAAAAAAAAAATAGAGTCCCAAGTCAACAACCCTGATTTTTTTTTCTTTTTCTTTTTCTTTTTTTTTGGATACAGAGTCTTGCTTTGTCACCCAGGCTAGAATGCGGTGGAGTGATCTTGGCTTACTGCAACCTCTGCCTCCCAGGTCAGGTTCAAGCGATTCTCCTGCCTCAACCTCCTGAATAGCTGGGATTATAGGCGCTCGCCACCATGCCTGGCTAATTTTTGTATTTTTAGTAGAGACGGCAGTTTGCCATGTTGGCCAGTCTGGTCTCGAACTCCTGACCTCAAGCTATCCATTCGCCTCGGCCTCCTGCAGTGATGGGATTACAGGTGTGAGCCACCGCTCCCAGCCCTGAACAGCTTTTGATGCGAGTTCAGAAGCACATGTCAGGAGGCCCTGATGCATACAAGGCCTTGGGGAGTAGTGGGGTGAAGCTGCCAGAGTGTGGGTAGTGATGGGCTGATCAGGCTGGGGTCATTCAGTTTTCTGGAGTCTCTGTCCAACCTGATGCTCTGGGGGCCTTTCCTGATATAGGCCTGACCCAGATCCCTGCAGATGCCTTTTTCATATCTCACTGTAACTGCAGGAACCAGACATGGGGAAAGCCCTAAGAAAGAGGAGGGCGGGAAAAGCCACACTTTGTACCAGTCACTCAAGCCTTTTTTGTTTTGGAAGAACATGGGAATGTCATATTCTTCAACTTTTTACTAAATGGTCTCCTGAGACATGGGTGAGGAGGAACCAAATTATACCCCTCTTGGCCTGCAGACTTCAGACTCAGTAGCAGTGTGGTCATTGCAATCACATTAATTCTTCATACCAGGATAAGAGCTAACACTGACCAATGCTTGAATCCATTACATTTTGTCAAGGGAATGCCAATTAGTTTTCTACAAGTATTTACTTTTCCAATTAATCTCTGCTCCCAAACACTAGAATATTTAGACTTTTTTTTTTTTTTAATGACAAGAACTTCAAGTTGTATTCAATGGGAAAACAAAATACTTTTTGAGAACCCTGGGACCCAGAGAGCAGTTAACCTCAGGCTTAGGGAAGAACAGTAAAGGATAGTTAGTCTTCATCGAATGGTGGTGAAGGTGGTTGCAGTGGAAGAAGATGGGCTGTTGACATCAGACAGCGTGGGTTCAAATTCTTGCTTTGCTATTTTCTAGCAGTGGGGCCCTGCAAAACTAATCCCCAATCTCTCCAGTATTCCTCTTCTAGAAAAAATGAAGACAATGGCCTTGATAAAGATGAGGAAAGATACTGCAAAGTTTTCTAGCTGGGTACATCTGGAACATGATAAATGCTCCGTAAATGATAGTTATCCTCTCCTTCCTTCTTTCAACTTCCTGTACATGGAGGTTGCACAGGTTATATCATCTCTGTGGCCCTGGGCTGTGCTACAAGTTCTAGATGAAGTGCCTACTCTCTCTCTCCTCCCTTTCCCCATTCTTTCATAACTTCTTCCATTTCTCTAGAGCCTTAGTGGAAATAGTCTTACATGATGAACTGATTCTGTGCTAATGTGATCATAGTATTACTCTTCAAGGCAACAGTTTCGTTTTACCAGGGAGTTTTTGGAAATAAATCTTGGGAATTTCTGGGTGTCTTGGGTTGAGAATGGGGGCATCTCCTAAATCAGCAGATGCTTAGCATGTGTTGGTGAAGACTGGCCTTGACTGGGATAACTCATTTATCTCACTTTCATTGCTGAAAGGTGATTCAGCCTTGAAGAGAGAAGGCTGGGATTCCTGATTCTGGAACATGACTGTCCTAATTATAAATCTTGGCTTTACCACGTACTGTGTCAACTTAGGCAAATGGTCTTTCTGAGCCTCAGGTTTCTCACCTGTAAAATAGGGATAACAATACTTATCTTTTAGAGTTTTTGTGAGGGTAGGAAATATTTTATGGAAATGTCTGTCTCACAGTATGAGATCAGCAAATGGCCACCTCTATTATAGATCAGTGAAAGGGTGAGGTAGATGCGGCTGACAGCTGGTAGGCTCAGAGGGCATGAGCTAGGTCTATAGTTTTCAACTAGTAATTCTGTAATTCGTTGTGGTAATCTGGTGGCATGGTAATTTCAGGATGACTGAAAGCCAATTTTTCTCTACTAACAGTTAAAGAACCAATATTTGGAAAACTTTTTGAACATCATTCTCATTTATGTGTCTTCTGATAAGCTTTCTTGAGTGAGAGAGAAAGGTATGGATTAATAGTCATTTACCTGGAAAGTATGAATATGAGAATATACCTTGTATGTGAACATCCTTTATTGGCAAAAATCAGTATGTTTGATTACATCAATGCTAAGAGTTTCTGTTAAAGGAAGTGCACCATAGACAGAGTTAACAGAGAAATAATAGACTGGGAAGAGATGTTTGTGATGTCTAGAATCAAAAGGCAATTAATATCTAAAATAAAGAGTTTCTTTATATCACTGGAAAAAGACAGGCGCCACAACAGCAAGTGGGAAAAAAAAAAAAAAACAAAGAAACCCAAATGTTTTAAAAATAGATGCAATGACTTAAACTCATGAATAATCAGAGATGTAAAAATTAAAACAACCACTTTACTCTTTTGTAAATCTGTGTGTAAATTGGATGGCATCAAGTGTTAGGAAAGAGGTGGGGAAGCGGGACCCTTATTCGTGACTGGTAGGATTGTGAACTGCTAGAGGCATTGTGTGAAGCCATCTGGCAGTCTTTGGTGAAGTCAAGTCGGCCTCTACCCAGCAATCCCATCCTCAAGATAATATGCCAGAAAAATCTTCATGCAAATCTACAAGGAGGCATGGCTGAGAAGATTGAACATTTGTAGTAGTGAGGAGTTCAGGCTATGAACTTGTATGATGGATGCTTTCTATGGACTATTCTGCAGCAGTTGGGAGCAAGAAGCACACATCCCAACATAGATAAACCTTAAAACTGAGATATCAATTAAAAAAGGTAAAAGGAATGAGGTTTGTTATGCTATAATATTTAGGTAACTTAAAGATAAAAGTATATGAGTTTGCAAGAAAAAAAAATTTTAAGGAAGCAAATGGATGTGGTCCTTGATTTCTTGGCATATCCAGCTTTTGAAGTTTAATTTCTAAAAATGCATATGGAAATATTACATAAACTTTCCTTAATAGATGTGTAACTTTTTTTATCAGATGTGTTTTTAATGTGTAAAAAGCTATTAATGTTTCTAAAAATCTAAATGCATTAAAAGTTTAAGTGAAGTATATGGGAGAAGCCTATCTTTTTTAAAACAGCAGAAAATTATGGTGTAAATTATATTAATAATTATTACCATGTTTGTTTATTAATTTTTTTGGATCTAGAATTTATTAATACAAAACACATTGACATTTCCTGAATAACAGAGGGAATGACCGTTCATTCAGTGAAGCTCTTCATGTCCTCTCAAAGATTTTATCTTATGCCTCATTTTTCTTGGAGGATTATCGAGGGATGATGAAGTTACAGGGAACAAAATAAAGGTGAGCTATAATGGGCTCATTCAAAGTGGATGCTGTCCTCTTCACATAGATTTCTTAAAGATGGATTAGGAGAAGTAAATGAATGTATGTTTATGTGATCAAAATTCACCCTTATCCTGAATGAAATAAATAGGCATGTTCAGAGGAGTGTGCAGGGAGGCGACTGGTTACAAGTATGTTGCCTGAGAACTGGCAGAGATGAAGGCTGGGCTGACATGGGGCAGGATCATCTCAGATGGAAGCCAGAGAGGCAGAACATTTTCATGCAGGTCACTACACATGTTTGACACTAAATTCAAAGTAATGACTGAAGCAACTGGCACCATTTAAAATAACGAGCCAGAGTCATCCACCAAGAAGCTGAAATGATGGCAGCACCATTTTTGTGGTAAGAAGACACAAATCTCAAGGTCAGCGATTCCTATTAAAGGGTGACATCTGCCTGTCATTTCAGGGTGATCTAGCATCTGTGTATCATTGAAGAGTAAAGGAATAGCACTTGATAGTGCAGTGTTGAGTGCCTTACATGTTTACAGCTACAGACTTCTGTTGCACTCAGCTCGGTTCCTCGGTGGCACCAGGGGCTGGCAACTGGCAGCAATTATGGAATCTATGAGATTATATGTCATTCATTATGTAATGGATATTTATCAGTTACTTTGGTAGCCCAGCATCTTCTTTTGCTTGGGAACATATTAACCTGTGTCCTTCTGTAAAAGCTTGAAATGCAAGTTGTTTAGCTATTGAATTTCCCAGATTCTCTTGTGTATAACTTAGGCTCCAATAATCAGATGCAGCTGCCTTGAATTTTGAAATCAAGAATTAGAAGTGCAAAAAAGGCTGGGATGGAGGAACATGAGGATTAGTAATAAGAGTTTTCAGAGGCACAAGAGGAATAACAGTGCAGTGGCTGTAACTGACTAGTGCCTATGGTGGTGGTGGTTGCAGCTGAGGTGTCTAGAGTTTAGAGGTGACAGTGTTGACAGTGGTCTGGTTTTATGGTATGAGAATTTTGGCGGTGGTCCAGGTTAATGCACTAGCTTCCCTTGCTCTTGAATGTTTCCCAAGCCTGAATTTCCTGGCAATTATACATTACCTAATACTGTTTCAATAAATTTATTTTCTGCTTATGTCAGCCAGAGTTGGTTTCTGCTGCAACCAATAAAGCTGACTGATACAGGATGCATATCCAGGTTTCAGATGCAAATTGCTTTCTGGAATCAAGTGTGTGACCTGTGGTTTGTCATGATGTGTCTCTGAAAGGGTCTAAAACCATTTTATAAATAGTTTATCATCATTGACTTTTAGATTCCATGATGTCAACATCACACCTATAAATCACTGACTAAATTCATATTTAATGTGTACCCACTATGTGCCAGAAATTGTGCCAGACAGTAGGGATACGATGAGAGATGGTTCTTTGTTTCATGGTGCTCACTCTTTGAGAAAGGAGATGGGCAAGAAAATGGACAGTTGCAATATACTTACTATGAAAGGACAGCAGCTATAAGAGCATCTAGGAGGATCATCTAACCCAGCCTTGTGCGGGTGGGATAACTATATATAGCATATCTTTGCATGAATGTTCTGCTGTTGTCTTAAATTCATCTTTATTTTCTTCCTTCTTTCCCATTACTTTATTTGCTTGTTTTCGTATTTCCGTCATGACTCCATTATTCTCCAAGTCACCTAGACCCATGCCTGGAGGATAATTCTTTTGCCTTCTATGTTCATTTAGTTACCAAAATTGCAAGTGTGTACATGTGTGTACCAAAATTCCATGTGTGTACATGCAAACCACACCTGAAATAATAGTTTCTTGAAACAATATTTTACTCTATGTAATGGTCTCTATTTTCTATCCCATTCTATTTCATGTTTTTAAAAATGCTACTTTTAACCTATAAATTAATTTCATGACCCACTAGTGTTCTATTACCCATTCTTAAAAATACTCTAATCTCTTCTATATGTTCAAGCTGTTACTTCAAACTAGGTCATTTATTTTTATTTATGCATGACTCCCCCATAGCAAAAGCAGCAGTATCAATAACAAACCCACCTTCCTTCAACACACTTTACCTTAATATCTAGCCTTCTCATCCCAGGCCAGAGGATCTTTATTTTCTTTTTCTTCATTCACTTAAATTTAGCTTTCGTCACTGATATGCCACAGAAACTGCTTTTGCTAAGCTCACAGCTCACAAGCTGCCTCCATATCTCTAAATCCAGTGGATACAGTCTTTCTCTTGCTGGGTATCTCCCTTCTTCAGAAATCCTTGTTAACACGGTTACATTGATCCCTATCTATTGGGTTTCCTTTTATTTCTCTGTTCTCTCCTTCTTACAAGATCTTTTTAGGCTCATCTGCCTTCATCTGGCTATTCAAAATTTCTCAAGACTCAAATCTGGGTTTTTAAAATCATTCACTAGACTTATGCTCACAGCTTTAATTTCCATGTATATGCTGATATCTCTCAAATGGACATCATCTGCCCCAGAGTTTCTCAACCTTGACACTTGGAGCTAGATGATTCTTTGTTTTGGGGGGCTATCCCATGCATTGTAGGATGTTCAGCAACATCCCTGGCCTCTACATACTAGACACAAGTAACAACTGCTCCCTCCTCCAGTTGAGATTACCAAAATGTCTCCAAACATTGTCAGTTGTCCTCTGGGGGGCAAAATCATTCCAACTGAGAATCACAGTGCTTCCCTGACCTCTTTATTTTTCAACTACCTAATCAACATTTCCACTTGGATGTTTCAAATACACCTCCAATTTACCCATCAATCCTTGTCCTTTTCTGAGAATCCCTTCATCTAATGTCTTAAGACAGAAAACTAAAAGTTAAGCTTCACAGCTTCCTCTCCTTCTCCCTCACCACCCCAATATCTATTATCGAGTTCAGTCTATTTAATCTGCTAAATATCTCTCTTGAATTTGTTCACCTTCTTCCTCTCATCTTTTAACTCTTTCCAAATGATCTTATTTTTATTAATGTCATCACTATTCTTTCCTTCCAAGCTTGAAATCCTTGGAAATCATTAGAAATTAAAAAACTCTTGGCTCTTTCCTTTCTATGTTCCCCTCTAACTGCTCTGTGCAAGTTTTATTATTTTTCTCCTTAAAAAAAATCTTCCAAATTTTCACTTTCTTGGTACTGACCCTTGCCACTTCAAACTTGAATATCAATAGCCTTCTCACTACTTTCCCTGGCTCCAGTCTCTCCCCTCCCCTTCTAATACAGCTATAAACCCCAAGATATCTTGCTGAAATTCTCTCCATTATTTTAAAGTTCCATGTTCTTATTCATTCCTCTACTCAATAACCAAAGCACGGATCCTGAATTTTTCTTTGTTTAGATTCTTCAGCTTGATTTTTTATAGTTGTTCCTAATTTGATACCTCCCTATCAGAACTTATTACTAACCCCCACCCAAATATGTCCTCTGCTACTGACATACTGATTTGTTAACCAATATCTTGTCTGGATATTTGCACTTGTTGTTCTCTCCACCTGCAACTCTACCTTCTGTTCCAACTACTGAAGTCATTTTCTCTGAGGCAAGCTCAATAAATCTTTCATCAGCTAATCTAGCCCACAGAGTACCCTTTCCTCACTAATCTCCCATTTAAACTTTTAATCAATACCAAATTGGTTCTCAAATGCTTACTTTTAAAAAAATTTCATGCACCCTAGGTTTTCTACTCCCAACTTAATTGCAAGTTTATTGGAACCAAGGTTCTCATCTTATATGTCATCTGCATTTCCCATTTCATTGATCAGAATGGCCAGCACATAGTACATGTTTAATAAGTATTTTAATAAATGTTGCTAGGTTTCAAAAGCCTTCTAAAGAAGACATAGAGTCTTTTTCAGTTAATTTTTTCACAGGAAATTCTTTTTCACACTTTCCCAGACTTCTTTCTTTTATGGCTTAAACCTCATTGTTTTATTTTGAATTCAAAGAAATAAAAACAAAACGCTAGATTTTTATGAACAGAAAAACCTATGTCCTTCTTTCACCTTCTTGCAGTGATGGGTTGTTTTTTTCTAATCTCATTGCAGTGAAGATTTAAATGCCTTTATTTAAAAAATTTACTTTCTTGTTGCAAAGGTTGGGACTGTTCTCTTGAACTTGCTTCTGGAATCCATTTTTTTCTTTATAAAAGAGAAATAAGGAACCAAAGTATCATTGGAAGCCAATTACTCTTGGGGTCAATGTCTTCTGAACAAATATGATCTCAGGAGAATGAGCCTATCTCAGAACAGAAGGCGAAGATTCTGATTAGGCTCCCAGATTCATCTTCTATGGGGTGAGTTTTAATATTTGAAGGTGAGAAAGGTGAACTCAAGCTCAGCACAGTGTATGAAAAAAGCCTACTTTTGCTAAGCAAATTACCTTAGAGATGATTCAGCCTTGAATTCAGGAAGAGTTGTGCTGGCTCTCAGAGGAGAAGGCTGAGGGGAAACTGCAGTTTCTGCCAGTGAGATGTCAGTTATCCGTTCATGCTCATCAATCAATATTGGATGTCAGAAATGAAACTGAATGTCCTGATTACCCTGATAATGGCTAGGAAAATAAAGATATCCTGGAGAATGGCTAGAAGCAGAGAAGGCTTTAGTTTAAACACTCTCCCGTAGAGATGAATTCTGCAATACTTTTCCTAGGATCATGGTTAATATTCACTCTCCAACATTTGTAAAGGAACTCAAATAATTTTGCAAATATCATCCCATTTACTGCATTTTTTTTTTGCAAAAGAAATACATGTGCTGGGCTCTTTTACTGATTTTGGATGTAAGTGCACAAGTTTCATCTTCAGACTTAAATAACATTTATCCAGTACTTAACATGTGCCAGACACTGTGCTGGTTTTGCAGTTGCAGCTTTCATTCCGTTTCTCAGCAACTTTGTGAAGTAGATATTAGAATTCCCATTTTACAGATAAGATAATTAAGGCTCAGAAAAGTTATGCAGCTTTTCAAAGACATCTCTTAAGAATCAGGTTCTGTTTTTTTTTTTTTTAAGGAATTTACTCTATTTCAAATGCAATAAAACAAAACACTCCATTATGGGAAAGATCACAGCTCTGATGCTCTTTACACTTATTTTATAATTTAGTATTTTTAAAAAATCTTGAGTTGCATGTGGAGAGACACCATAATATTTCAGTGCATTTTAGAAACAGTTTGTTATTTTAGTTTATTTTTAAATTAATTAATTTTTTTATTATACTTTAAGTTCTAGGGTACATGTGCACAATGTGCAGGTTTGTTGAATATGTATACATGTGCCATGTTGGTGTGCTGCACCCATTAACTCATCATTTACATTAGGTATATCTCCTAATGCTATCCCTCCCCCCTCCCTCAACCCCATGACAGGCCCCGGTGTGTGATGTTTCCCACCCTGTGTCCAAGTGTTCTCATTGTTCAATTCCCACCTATGAGTGAGAACATGCGGTGTTTGGTTTTCTGTCGTTGCGATACTTTGTTCAGAATGATGGTTTCCAGCTTCATCCATGTCCCTATGAAGGACATGAACTCATTGTTTTTTATGGCTGCATAGTATTCCATGGTGTATATGTGCCACATTTTCTTAATCTAGTCTATCATTGATGGGCACTTGGGTTGGTTCCAAGTCTTCGCTATTGTGAATAGTGCCGCAATAAACATACGTGTGCATGTGTCTTTATAGCAGCATGATTTATAATCCTTTGGGTATATACCCAGTAATGGGATGGCTGGGTTAAAGGGTATTTCTAGTTCTAGATCCTTGAGGAATCACCACACTGTCTTCCACAATGGTTGAACTAGTTTACAGTCCCACCAACAGTGTAAAAGTGTTCCTATTTCTCCACATCCTCTCCAGCACCTGTTGTTTCCTGACTTTTTAATGATCCCCATTCTAACTGGTGTGAGATGATATCTCATTGTGGTTTTGATGAACATCGATGCAAAAATCCTCAATAAAATACTGGCAAACTGAATCCAGAAGCATGTCAAAAAGCTTATCCGCCATGATCAAGTTGGCTTCATCCCTGGGATGCAAGGCTGGTTCAACAGATGCAAATCGATAAACATAATCCAGCATATAAACTGAACCAAAGACAAAAACCAGACGATTATCTCAATAGATGCAGAAAACGCCTTTGACAAAATTCAACAACCATTCATGCTAAAAACTCTCAATAAACTAGGTATTGATGGAACATATCTCAAAATAATAACAGCTATTTATGACAAACCCACAGCCAGTATCATACTGAATGGGCAAAAAATGGAAGCATTCCCTTTGAAAACTGGCACAAGAGAGGGATGCCCTCTCTCACCACTCCTTTTCAACATAGTGTTGGAAGTTCTGGCCAGGGCAATCTGGCAGGAGAAGGAAATAAAGGGTATTCAATTAGGAAAAGAGGAAGTCACATTGTCCCTGTTTGCAGATGACATGATTGTATATTTAGAAAACCCCATCATCTCAGCCCAAAAACTCCTTAAGCTGATAAGCAACTTCAGCAAAGTCTCAGGATACAAAATCATTGTGCAAAAATCACAAGCATTCCTATACATCAATAACAGACAAACAGAGAGCCAAATCATGAATGAACTCCCATTCACAATTGCTTCAAAGAGAATAAAATACCTAGGAATCCAACTTACAAGGGATGTGAGGGACCTCTTCAAGGAGAACTACAAACCACTGCTTAATGAAATAAAAGAGGATACAAACAAATGGAAGAACATTCCATGCTCATGGATTGGAAGAATCAATATTGTGAAAATGGCCATACTGCCCAAGGCAATTTATAGATTCAATGCCATCCCCATCAAGCTACCAATGACTTTCTTCACAGAATTGGAAAAAACTACTTTAAAGTTCATATGGAACCAAAAAAGAGCCCGCATTGCCAAGACAATCCTAAGCCAAAAGAACAAAGCTGGAGGCATCACGCTACCTGACTTCAAAGTATACCACAAGGCTACAGTAACCAAAACAGCATGGTACTGGTACCAAAACAGAGACATAGACCAATGGAACAGAACAGAGCCCTCAGAAATAATACCACACATCTACAACCATCTGATCTTTGACAAACCTGACAAAAACAAGCAATGGGGAAAGGATTCCCTATTTAATAAATGGTGCTGGGAAAACTGGCTAGCCATATGTAGAAAGCTGAAACTGGATCCCTTCCTTACACCTTATACAAAAATTAATTCAAGATGGATTAAAGACTTAAATGTTAGACCTAAAACCATAAAAACTCTAGAAGAAAACCTAGGCAATACCATTCAGGACACAGGCATGGGAAAGGACTTCATGACTAAAACAGCAAAAGCAATGGCAACAAAAGCCAAAATTGACAAATGGGATCTAATTAAACTAAAGAGCTTCTGCACAGCAAAAGAAACTACCATCAGAGTGAACAGGCAACCTACAGAATGGGAGAAAATTTTTACAATCTATTTATCTGATAAAGGGCTAATATCCAGAATCTACAAATAACTTAAACAAATTTACAAGAAAAAAATCAAACAACCCCATCAAAAAGAGGGCGAAGAATATGAACAGACACTTCTCAAAAGAAGACATTTATGCAGCCAACAGACACATGAAAAAATGCTCATCATCAGTGGCCATCAGAGAAAGGTTCTGGTTTTAAATTCATGTTCTTTGAATCCCAGTTTCATATTTGTTCCTTCCTGCCCTGGACTAAGTCCTGTAAATGTGCCAAATCCTGGTCAGGTGCAGTGGCTCACACCCATAATCCCAGCATTTTGGGAGGCCAAGGAAGGAGGATTGCTTAAGATCAGGATTTTGAGACCAGCCTGGGCAACATAACAAGACCTCATCTCAAAAAAAAAAAAAAAAAAAAAAAAAAAAAAGCCAGATGTGGTGATGTGTGCCTGTAGTCCTAGCTACTCAGGAGGCCAAGGAGGGAAGATCGTTTGAGCTTAGCAGTTTGAGGCTGCAGTGAGCTAAGATCAGGCCACTGTACTCCAGCCTGGGCAACAGAGTCAGATCCTGTCTCTCAAAAAAAGTGCCAAATCCCATGAAGCTGGGGGTTCTTTCTAGCTTAAAACTGACAACCACTTCAGGTAAAGTGAGTATGGTCTTCTATGTTTCTCTGTTTCTTGTATGTGAATTAAGTAGGGTATAAACCATGTAATTTCAGGTCATACTAACTGACTGGAGACCTCATCCTGGAATTTGATTTAAAAATTTTCAGAGTATGTGAACTCACACACTTGTCTGTAACTTCATGTGGTAAAATAGTCCTAGCCAATTGTAGATCAGGGCTCTAACATTTGAGGACCTCAAGACACATGAAGGGCTGTAGATGAGTTTGATTGATCAATACTGATATTGTTTGGCTGTTTTCCCACCCAAATCTTATCTTGAATTCACACGAGTTGTGGGAGAGATCTGGTAAGAGGTTATTGAATCATGGGGGCAGGTCTTTCCTGTGCTGTTCTCGTGATAGTGAATTTCACAAGATCTGATGGTTAATATAAGGGGGAGTTTTCCTGCACAAGCTCTCTTTGCCTGCTGCCATCCATGTAAGATGTGCTTTCTTGCTCCTCCTTGCCTTCTGGCATGATTGTGAGGCCTCCCTGTCATGTGGAACTGTAAGTCTAATTAAACCTCTTTCTTTTGTAAATTGCCTAGTTTCTGGTATGTCTTCGTTGGCAGCATGAAAACAGACTAATACAAATACAGTGTGCTTTTATTTGTTTTAAATAGTTTTGAGATCACTGTTAAGTAGGGAAGATATTCCCATAAGTTTGTTGCTGCCCTCATTACTCCCTAATCATTAGTTATAGCCAATTTATACCACTTTGTGACCACCTGATCCCTGAATTTATGATTAAAGTCTTCAGAATCTGTTACAATTTCCCTTTGGGACCCAGTCATTTCATTGCCTGACAATGCCAGAATTTATCTCTTTAAAGGACAGTATAACCATCCAATTGATTACTTTTGCTATAGGCTAGACTCTGCTAAAAGCAGGGGGTAGAGTTATATATAAGGCATAGTTCTTAGTCCCCAGGAGCTAACAGTGCAGTGAGGGAGATGATTTATGATATAAAAATATATGATGCAACACAAGAGGTACACACAGGTAAATAGCTACACTACTCAAGAGGTATGCACAGGTAAAGAGTGAAGGCTTTAACAACGCATATGTTTTGAAATGTGTCTTGAAATTAGAGTAGTTGTTTTCCAAAGAGGTAGGCAAGAAAGGACATGCTTGACAAATGCCAAAGCATAAATGTATCAAAGGACATGGCCTGATGGAGTAAGAGCAAACTATCTTGTTGTAGTTGTGATGTCATGTGCATGAGAATAATGGTGAAAGTTGAAATAAGAAACGGGAATATTATACAGAATACAAAGGACCTTGTATGTTGTGTTAAGTTTAGACTTTACAGGAAATGGGGAATTAGGACATGATTTTAACTGAGGAGTGCTATGGTTGAAATGTTTATTCCCTCCAACACTCAAGTTGAAATGTAATTGTCGTTGTAAGAGTATTAAGGAATGGGACCCTTAAGAAGTGATGAGGCCATGAACGCTCCATCCTTATGGGTGAGATTGGTGCTTTTATGAAAGGGTGAGTTTGGCCGCCCTTGGTCTCCCTTTCTTACCCTTTCACTTTCCACCATGTGATGATGCAGCAAGAAGGCCATTTCAAAATGCTGACACCGTGATAGTGAACTTCCCAGCCTCCAGAACTGTGACTCAATAAACTGCTGTTCATTATAAATTACCCAGTTTCAGATATTCTATTATAGAAGCACAAAATGAACTAAGACAAACAAGTAACATGATCAAATTTGTGTTTTTGGAAGAAACTCATTGCAGTTAAAAGTAGAATGGAGCAAGAATCAAGGAATGGATAATGTTAGGAGCTTATTCAATAGCCTAGATGAAGAAATGAGGGCTTGAACTAAGGAAGTGGCAAAGGGTAAGAAGGGGTATAGTTTCGAGGAATTAATAAGCAGTAGAAGGAACCATATTGAGTAAATGATAGAGAAGAAAGCCTAGGTACAGTGATCCAATCCAAAAATGGACTGCTGCTGCACAATGGTCTCGCCTGGGGTGACCATAAGAAGCAGTGGTAAGGGAAACGTTCTCCCAATGGATAGAGCTTTGGGTAGTATACTTGACAATCCACTTTGTAGAGAGAAACAGCCCAAGAGCCCAAGAGAAGGCTATACACAAACTCACAGGCAGTAGCCAATGGTTTGATTGGTTTATCAGAGCTCTGGAATGAGCAGTATAGGAAGATTGGAGACAAGAAATTCTCGGGAAGATAAATGCAGAGTGACTTATAGGAGTGGATACAAAGTATAATAATCTTTGTATCATATGTCCAGAAGATATCTCCTGTGGAAGACCACAAAACAACAAACAGACAAGATGATATAGAGAAGATATCAATCAGACCCTGTTCTTGGCCCTCCTTGTATTAGCACCGTAGGTTCCTGAAGAAAGTAGATAAAGTTCTAGAGAAGAAAGCCCTACATGGGCCTAACAGCATGGGCTTCTACTCACTAAGGCTGATTTAACTACTGTGGCTGCTGAGAATCTGACCTGCCAGCCACAGAGACCAATGCTGGATTGCTTGATACAATATAAAACCCTGAGGATATCCACTAGTCATTTGGAGGCAACTTTGATTAATTTAACCCATTCTACCTTAGGGAGAAAAACCATTTCATTCTGACTGGGATTGACACACATTTCAGGCATGGATTTACCTTCCTGCCTGCAGTGCCTCAGCTTAGTGCCACTGTCTGAGGTCTCACAAAATGTCAGATTTTCTTGTATTGGAGGCCATATCACATTGTCCAGGACCAAGAGATAATTTCACAGCAAAGGGTTATGGCAGTAGACACATGGCCAGAAAATCTGCTGGTCCTTCCACTTAGCACACTATCCAAAACTCTCCAGTGTGCCAAGTGGAAGGCGCAGCTGAGACATCTTCTTAGGGTGATAACTTTTGAGGATGGGTGTTATCCTTCTAGATGTGGTTTACACTTTAAATCTGAGGCCATTTTGTCGTGGTGTGACTGTAGTACCTGGATCCAAGAATCAAGGAATGAAAGTGGGAGTGATGCCACTCACTCTCATTCCCAGAAAAATATTTGTG